>NC_043715.1:21690821-21892847 GCF_006229205.1 Suricata suricatta
TAGGGCCAAACTATACAGTTGATGCAACTTAAAATGCAGCTAAAAATAATTACAAAAATTTCTGATAACTTTTATGAAGGATTAAACCTATTTAAAGGAATACAGAAGATAAAAACATGGATTCTGGGATCATAGTACTGAAATTTAAATCCTAACTTTATGCCTGATTATTGGCAATATTGAACTTGTCAGAACCGAATTTCCGTACCTGTATAGTGGAAAATAATGGGAAAAGCAATCTACCTCACTGGGATACTATGACCTTAAATGAGATCATGCATGTGAGGCATTGAATAGTGTTAAGAGCCATTATTCTTTTGATAGATACTATTTAAAGTGTAGACTATTTTTATAGACTCTTTAGCATGTTTTGATCCAATTAATTCAAAGGAACATCTTGATTAATCTTGCTTATTCCCTGAAATATACCTATTGTTTAATTGAAATAACCTTTAAAAATTGGTGTGTATATGTATCGATGATGTGCACAGTTATTTCTGTGTGTGTGATGTGTATGTGTGTACAGCGTGTGATGTTTATGTGGCTGGATGTATGAGTGTGTGGGTGTGGGGGTGTGTATCTAAGTAAATATGCTAACCATGCATGAGTCAATCAAGAAGTTACAGACCTCTCAAATGTCATGGAACCAATATTGTCATGGTATTGTTGTACTATCCATCATATTGATCTTTCAGGTAGGAATGAATAATAGTTCTGCAATATGTTTTATGTGGGAAAGTTATATATGTATAAAGACATTCATACCCATTCGAGATATCTCCTTGAATTCCTACTGTGCTCCTTATGAGCTGAATTATAGTTATTAAAACTGTCTACACTCACTTTCCTACTATTTGATTTTATGGTAATAGTTTATGCAGTGATTTAGTATAAGAATTGAATAAGGCAATATAAATAAGTACAGTGCTTTGCCTGGTATATAAGTGACGTTAAACAAAAGTCTCATTTGCCATTTCCTATTTCCTCTCTTTCTATGACAAAATACTTTCATACCAGGTATACGAGAAAATGAAGCTAGTCTCTCATAATTTGTTCTTGGTTTAACTGCTGTTTCCTAGAAACCATTGATTCCTTTTCTAGGTTGTTATATATTATACTCTAACCACTGTTCAAATTTTCCCTCAGTGATTTGAAGGATGTTAAAATTTACCTTCTCAGGGTGATTGGGTGGCTCAGTCAGTTGAGTGTTTGACTTCAGCTCAGGTCATGATCTCACAGTTCATGGGTTCGGGTCCCTAGTCAGGCTCTCTGCTGACAGCTTGCTCATAGCTGGGAGCCTGCTTCATATTCTGTGTCTCTTTCTTTCTATGTCCCTCCCCTATTCGTGCTCTGTCCCTCTTGGGCTTTCAAACATAAATAAATGTAAAAGAAAAAAAATTTTTTTTAATTTACCTTCTCTTCAACCCAAAAGAACCCAGTAAGATATTTCTGTGACCCTCAAAACTGACAGGTAAATTGTCAAAGTAGCTTGAGTTGTGGTTTCCAAAATCAAGAAATCGAACTTAGATTCCTGATGCCTCCTTATCTATCCACAATTTATTCTAAGAAAACATGTCAATCCTTTACCATTCTGAGTACTGTTTAGAACAGGAGAAATGCAAATCCAATGAAGTTATGTAGGTATGGTTATTATTCCTTTCTCTTTTCTTAACATTTGAATTTCCAAATCCATTTCAGGGTAATAACAGCGGACATTGTATATAATGGTACAACATGTATTCATTTCTAATGTCACAGAATTCACTTAAGTAGTGGGAAGAAGCATGGATAAGCAATTGTAAGAGAACATAATGAGAACAATGAGTTGACAAGCCCTTGGTCCAACTGTGGCATAAGAAACTTTAGGAACATGGTCTTTGAAACATGTATCAACGAACTAATTTTAAAATTTTCAAATGGAAATAAAGAGGAGGGTACTTCTGGAAGAGCAGTGACTTGTGCAAGAAAAGACATCAAGGAATATGGTTCATTTAAAGAACCACAGATAGTTCAGTATAAAATTGAGAAGTTAGGACCATTTCTTACGGAGTCTGCATATCTTGACCGCCACGCATGTATGCAGGCTAGCAATATACGTTTAGTTTGGACAACATAACTCACAATTACTTTGAGACACAGAAAAGGAAGGAATATAGAGAGACACAAACAGTACATTCTCTCTTCATCAACCATGATTAGTCAGGGAATAGTCAATCAGTGATATCAAGCAGATGGTCCTTGTAGTCAATACACTATGTACAATATGTGCTTGGTGCCAAAATGCTGTGATTTCTGGTTCCTGTAAATTGAAAGGCTGCCCTAAACATCTGTGAGCTGTCACTTGAAAGGTGCAGTGTATCCAAAGGTTTGACTCATTTTTTTTCTCTGATATTCAATGACTTCTTTAGCAACCAGCTTAGGATCTACTTGAGCTAAGAAGCTTTCTCTCTTGTTTGACTCTTGACTCAGCAAACCAATAGCTTATATAAAGTGGGGTAAAGATTGCTCTTAAGATATGAAAATCTTTTTTTAATGTTTATTTTTTTGAGAGAGAGAGAGGGAGGGAGTGGGGGAGGTGCAGAGAGGGAAGGAGGCACAGAATCTGAAGCAGGCTCCAGGCTTTTAGCTGTCAGCACAGAGCCTGACAGGGGGCTCAAACTCAGGAACTGTGAGATCATGACTTGAGCCAAGGTCGGAGGCTTAACTTATTGAGCCATCCAGGCACCCCAAGGTATGAAAATCTTTTAAAAACAATCTGTGTAATAAACATATACTTGCAGATGGGCTATAATGGAACAATTGAGTTAAAACGTGGTTGGCTTCTGAGAAATACAAAATTCTCTCTCAACACAAATGACTCCAATCCAGCCTTCTAAGCTAAGAGATGTGACCACACTCTAGAGCGGTTTCTATGAGACCAATACAATGATCTCTAGGATGATCCTATGCTTTTTTAAAATGCCTGAGAAAGCTCAATGTTGCTGAAAAATTTTACTGTTTTTTTTTCTTTTCAGCCCAAACCTAACTATAGGATCCCGACCTCTCTTTTCTTAGGTCATTTACTTTAGATAGCTAACAATTATACTTACTTTCTCTGCCTATTTAAGATATAAATCTCCTACCACGCTGAAATGTCTCCCCAGAGACCTGGGAGCTATCTCTTAGAAATGCAAACAAGCAGGGCTATAGCTCTTGATGAGCCCTTGGTCATCTCCCTTCCTACAGGAAGGTAAAATTTTGGTGGATGGCTTGGTTCAATTTGGAAAACTACTTGCTGTCCTAAAGATATGAAAATTTGTTTCTCCCCCATATAAGGGCAATTAACAGATTCATGTGGCCTAATCACATTGTCTGACAACCCTTTACCCCTTTCAGCACTACTCACTTGGCACATCCCAGCATTTAAAAAAGTTTCAGGGGAGTGGAGCTGAGTTCTGTGGTAGTCTGAATAAAATCTCTCTTTCAGTTTCACCAGGTATCCAGCTTTGTTTTTCATTTTGATACTTTCAGATAAAGAATAGTGAAATCATACTAAGTCTCTTTTTTTTTTTTTTTGAATTTGCTGATTTTTCTCCAGTTATCAGCTAGGGTTTAAAGGAGCCATCTTTCAAGCACTTGTAAGTGCTTCAGCAGTCCTTTAAAAAATTATCTATTTTTTATTCTTTTATTATTACATTTATTTATTTTGAGAGAGAGGGAGAAAGAGCATGTAGGGGAGGGACAAAGAGAGAAGGGATGAGAGAATCCCAAGCAGGCTTTGCCCTGTCAGCACAGAGCCCAATATGGGGCTCAATCTCACAAGCCAGGAGTTCATGACCTGAGCTGAAATCAAGAGTCAGACTTAACCAACTGAGCCACCCAGGTGCCCCTCAGCAGTTCTGTGTAGATTTTAGCAGAGAACGTGCCAGGTTTCTGGTCACTTGGTGGCAATGATAGCATTCATGCTTCTCCAGGTCCTGGGACTTCCCTACGTAGCATTGTGTCTCACCGACGTCTTTGTCTCTGGCAGAGAAAAGCAAAGAAGGGAACCAGAGTTTGGACTAAAGCTGAAATAGACCTTATTGTGTGATCTTTGGCAAGTCACTCAACCTGGCTAAGCTATTATTTGCTTTTATGTTAAATAGGAGCAAGAATACTTTCCTCACAGAATAAAATAATTTTGTAAAGTGATTATCCTAGTACCTGCAAAATTGAAGATACAAGTAAACAAATCCCACTCTCTTTAAATGTCTGAAAAGTTTTAGTTATGCAAAGAAGGTTGTAAATGAGGAAGCCATTTACAAAAGACAAAAAGAGAAGAGGGATGGTGTCAAATTTTGAGAACCCCTGGGCTAGAAAATGCAATGCCCATCAAGCACTAATGAAAACTTGTTGGCTCAGGGCTATATTTCTCAATGATCCAGAGCATGGAGAGGGGATCAAGTCTGGACTGGGCCAGTGACTAAGAAGCCCAATCACATTCCATCTTGAAGAAAATTGGGTTGACATTACCAGACATGAGAAAGTTGAGTTATAAATAGCAAGCCCTTTCCAAATTCATGGTGAAATAAAGACGCTCAAATTTAACTTCCAGCCATTAAGAAATGGCCTGATTTGTTTCCTAGCCAATTAAGGACTTGTGAGAAGTTCCATATGCATGGATCAGTAGAGGATCAAATGCCCTCAAGTCCCACATGTACTTCTCACATGTTTTTCTGCTGGAGATAACTTCAGAAAACTGAGAGGAACATAAAAAAAAACTCAAGCTCTATCTTCCCATCACTACAGCTGGATAACGCAGCCTACACTGGCTTTCAAAAAGGAACTGATGTCCCCAGAACTGGGGCATATTGGTGATCATTATAAGGAGACTGAAATGATATCTAGTGGTCCCATAAAATTTTGGTTTCTCTGGACACAGAATGGTATAATCATTCCTGCCCTGCTTTGACATTAACATGCAATACTATTGCAGTATAGGTTACCAGGTGATTCATAAAACAGAGGTCCATATTTTATTAATATTTTTGCTATTAAACCAGATAAGATGGTCAGGAAAAAGTATTCTCTGTGCACATGTGTGCTTGTGCAAAAAAAGGATTCTCTTTCTCCATGCACAATCATAGAGGTCAACATAGCCTGGTACGATTCACCATTTTTAATGATGATGATGATATTCAAAAAATGGCCCAAAAAAACCTGATTACTTTGTAAAAATCTATCATGTATGTATTTCAAAGGAATGTTAATCTGACTTCTGAAGCCTCTTGAGGGTATTTTAGAATGAAAACCTGGATACTACATGCATAATCCAAATACTCCAAATACAGATACTAATGGTCTGTTGTTAGTCTATGTATAAGAAAATATATGGCTATTTAGTGTCATGGACATGGTTTCCAATGTTTTTTCTACAAGAACCTAATCCTTAAAGATACACTAGAGGAAAAGATTAATAGCTTTGTGGTCAAATGTATCATAATCTATTGTCTTGGTTTTTAAAATTTTTTTAATGTTTATTTATTTTTGAGACAGAGATAGAGCATGAGCAAGGGAGGGGCAGAAAAGGAGACACAGAATCAGAAGCAGGCTCCAGGCTCCAAGGTGTCAGCACAGAGCCTGATGTAGGGCTTGAACCTAGAGAAGATCATGACCAGAGCCAAAGTCAGATGCTTAACTGACTGAGCCACCCAGGCACCCCTGTATTGTCTGTTAATGGGAAGAATTGATAGCATGTTACGAGTTTAGAAGTTCTAAAATAAAGTACCTCTATAATTTTGTTTAGCCCAGATTGTCCCTAACACATTAGTTTAGAATGTTTTCTAATAAGAATAATAAAAGAGACATTCAAAAAACGATTTGAAGATTAGTTTTCTGGAAATCTTTCCTCAGTCTATCTATTTTTGTTAAACTCTACTGATCACTTTAACTGCTGCAAGTTTAGTAACTAAGTGATTATGCTCTCATATTATTTCATTAATGCACTAAGAAAGGTTATAAAGGACAGTAACAAAATTGGTAATGATGCAAGCGTATACAAATGCAAGGATCATTATAGAAAGCACTGGCAATTGATTTTTAAATAAATTGATAGTAAAAATTGGGCATGATATAAAAAACAAAATGAAGGATGGGGAAAAAATTCTATGTATCATTATAGGATAATTAATTAGATACTTGAAATAGAGGATCTGAGGGTTTAAGTATATTATTTAAAGGCATGTATTCAGAAGATGATTAGACCAAAATTAAAACCACACATTTTAATTCTGAAGTGCTTTCTATGGTTGCAGGCTACTGTCTGATTTTGATTTGGTAACCAGACCCACCCAATTTGAAAATATTTGTAGGTATGAATGTATCACCTCCAAGTGAATCTACTAGAAGAAATTCTCCTTGATAGAGCATTTCTATTCCTTTTACATATTCTTTCCATAAACAGTTCAAAACAAATTAAATACTGAAGTAAAGTGCAAGCATTTAATCAATCCTAACACCCATTTATTGCTACTTAAACTACAAAGCAATAGAGATTATCCCTTTAATATTTAATACACTAATAAATATGCTCCAGAAAATCTGTGCCTTTTTGTCTGTATTCTTCCCCTATGGTTTATGACTTTCCAGAAGTTTGTTACATTGAAGTTCTGTAAGACTAAATTATTTTTGAGCAAAAGAAAGAGCACCCTTATTATAATTGCAAATGAACCAGATTATAACATGCTATTGACCTTTGATGGTGAACCTGAAGCATTATTATTAGCACATATCTATGGTGAGTCTATATTTATCTATATTTCTCCTATCATTGTCTGATGCTGGCAAATTTTTACCTTTACTAAGCACACAGACTATTGTGAAAGAGAAAAACACTTTACACTACAGCATATACATATGATTGCTAGATTGTGTGAGCCAATGCTCTAATAGAAGGATGCATATGAAACTACAAATTCCATGAGCACACACATTTTGTTGTTGCTTTCTGTAATGTGTCTCAGTACTGAGAGCAGATGCTTAGCATATTATAGGTGCTCAAAAATATTTGTCCAATGAATTCATAAGTTAATGGATGAATCAACAAAAGCTGTTGAAGAATATAGGGGGATGACTCAGTTTGCTGCACAGGCTCAGGATGGACATCAGTAAGGCTTGAGGTAGGTTTGGCTCTTAAGGATGGAAAAAGGGGATAAAACAATGCCACGTAGACCCATTTAATGGTGGTGGAAGCAATATTATTTTATTAATGAAATCACTGTACCTCATCTGGATGTGTTCCCTGACATTTAAAGGAGACTTGGTGAATGCCATTATAAATCTTGAGCAGTCATGAGTTCACCATGTCCCCTCCCAAGAGGTAGCAAGATCAAGATCAAATACAGATAGACCTCAGACCTCTGATTTCTGATTTTTTAGTTCAGACCCCACTTATCCATCAAATCCTTATATCAGTTGTCTACTAAAAGTAACAGTTAAGTTTGTGTGTGTGTGTGTATGTGTGTGCATGCATGTGTGCATGTTTGATAAAATGTCTCACTATCCCCCTACAAAAATAATTTATTTCTCATTACCTGCAAGATGAAAGTTAACAGAATTATTGGATTTCTGAATAATTTGGTAGAGCCCATCTTTCCAAACTTAGTTTGGCCCATCTCTTCTCACTACTGTCTGGCCAAATTCACCTGTTCCTAGAACAAGTTGTTTTCAGTCTAGCTCCCTAGAAACAGAGGCTAAGATGGTTTTATTCTAGATTTATTGGGTATATGCTTACTGAAGAATGATATGAGGAAAGAATCCAGGTCAGCAAAATGCTAAATAGTAAGATGGTCTCAGAAGAAGACTAACTTCTGAATAATCCCGCAAGGGAGTTCTGTGCACAAATTGTACTAGTTAGCCCCATCTCCAGGTAATGGGGCTAACCTTTGGTACTTAGACATACATCTTTGCTCTTAGGTGAGAGAGAGATAGATTTCCCAGATGGCTTTGAGGGCTTTTCTCCAAAGAAAGGAACAATTGTGATCTGTTAGCAGTGAACAATCACAGCGTCTTGGCTCTGGATAGACCAGCCCCAGTAAAGGGGGTGTGGGTGGCATAACAGTGTGTAATGTACAGGACTCTTTCTTGTACTGTTCATATCCACTTTTCTTATTAAGTTTATTCCACCCAGTCACAGATTCTCCAGGCTTCTAGTTAGTTACAATCTGGGGAAATTTCCATGAGGAGAGTTAGTGAGATGAGCTGCAGTTCTATGCTCCGTTATTCCAAAAGTTATTGTTATGTGTGGCTATCCAGCATTTCTTCTAAATCCTTGTCCTCCTAGCATAGAATTTCTGCAGGTCCAGATCATCATCCCTAAGGAGTACAAGGTGCTGGTTACCATGTTCAAATCAGGCATGTTTGCTGTGTTTGCCCGTTTGCCGTTAAGTGGGAGTACCAAGTGATGTTCTAGTAGGATCATTTAAGTACCCACTGAGTCTCTCCTTTTGGCAAGGGTAATTAGCTAAAGAAGGGGGCAACTATGGACTGTTAGCAAATATCCCAAAAGCTAGAGAATGATTACACCAGCATGTGTAGGAGATCTGGGCAGGGCACTCAAAACATGCGCATTAAACTCTTTACCGCCTCAGAACCTTTGTGATTTGATCCTTTCACTTGGGCTATTTTTCCTATTATTTGAATGGCCAGGTCTTATTCACTGGGAATTGCACATGCTTCCTCTTCAGAGATGCCATCACCCACATTGCTATCTAAGTGTCATTGTTCTTATTTTCTGTATTCCCTCTGGAAATTTTCCAGGCCGGCATTTTCCTCTTTCCAATACTTAGCTAGATTTATAATAACTTGTTTTGTTTGACTACTTAGGGTTTTTTTTCTATCTTTACTATTAAAATACATGCTTAGTGAGGGTAAAAGTGAATTTGTTTTGTTCACTTCTGTATCACTATCCCCTAGGATAGAGACTAAGATAGAGGAACAAAGTAGATGTACACAAAAATATTTAATGTGTGTTAATATTTGAATGCATCAATTGTGTATAAAGGCCCTAATGGGCTACTACATTTACTTTTTATAGGCAGTATAAATGCTCCAGTACATTAGAACCCAAGGATTACTTCCTATTTGTTTACCTGCTTTACCTTCCCCCAATACAATGTATGCCCATTGTAACACCTTCCATACCCTCCACCAGGAGCATCTATACCCTTAACTTCTCAGTCATTTTTTTTTTTCGGTCTGTTATTTTTTCTCTTCGGTTTGCAACCTCATAAAAGACACATTTAGTTGCAGTAAATTGACCTAGTCCTACCTGCCTTTTGTTCCTGAAAAAAATCAAACCATTTCTGATCATGATACTGGAACCCAGTGTGTTAGGTCTAACCCCAAACCAAAAGATGTATCTTAACCCTTGACTCTCCAAAGATGTATCTGATTCCTTTGATCTATTGTGAGTCTTGTATTTGATTTTGGTAAATTTCAGTATGTCTACTTATCTTTAGAAACACATTTAAGAGACTTTTTATCCTGTTGGCGATTAATTCTCAATTATCAATTTTGATATCCTATCAAAATATCCTAAATGTGGGATAATGTGAATCCTTATTTTTCAGGTCGTGAAGTGTAAGAAAGTTTAGAAATGTCAGAAATGAGACTTTAAGTATTGTGGTTTATTAATTCTGTGTAATAAGAAATATACATAATTTATTGGGGAGAAAAATTAGAGTATTTTTAATATGCACGCATGTATGCTTGTGTAGGTGTGTGTACATATATATGTGTATTATTAACTCATAAATAAGATGTGGTCTTTATTATGTGATAGATTGAGACACTTGGCTGAGATGTGATGTTGTTAATATCACATTCCTATCAGTGCTACCCTTTAATAATTTTTCCTTCTAATAAAAATACAAAAGTCAGCTCAAACTGTTTACTTTCATATCCTCAGTGTAATCGATTTTGAACACTCCATATGCTGTTTTTGTACCTTTGAAGATAAGATATAATTATTGAAAGAAAATGGATCAATAAAATAAGTGATCTGGATGCTTATTAGTTTATCTCACTCTACCTCAAGCTCAGTTTTCAAAGAAAACAAGCTATTTGCATGTACATTTCTTGGGAAAGAAAATTAACTGGACTTAGTGTTCTGGGAAAGTTCTTGAAGTGGATTTTAAGAGATATATAATCCCCAGTGGTCAAAATTACTCTGAGAGGCACCCCTCACATGAGTGAGTTCTGAAGGAAATTTTGAGTAGAGCTGCCAATCTGTAACATCTTAGATGTAAGTGACATTTGCAAGGATCCATCTTGGAATCTATTGTAGGCATACCAAAAATAGGATATATAACTGCACCTTGATACTTGCCCAAACTTGACTATGGTCATTTATGCTTATTCTGTTGGATATAATTCACTAATCAATTATGTGGTAATCCAGTCAGTTCTTTCAAGTGACCAGGATATCAACCTCCTTGTTAGGTAGTATGTATAGTCACAATTTATCTGTTCAGTTCTTACACAAATAACAAAAGTGATGCTTCCTCTCAGACCCAGCTTTGAGGCTTAAGATGTATTCATTTCAAACACGCATATTCATGAGTTTCCTTTCTTTTGGTATCTGCCCCTGCCTTTACTTTCCTAAATCTAATTTTAGCTTGTGTAGAATACGCCGATATTTTGAGTACACCCTTGGAAAAGACTAATGCATAAATTAACATAAATAATCCTTTAGATAAGGTTGTATCCTAAGCCATCTGTCTATCTGAAATCTGAAGGCTTCCATTTGATTGGTTAGATAAATCCCATTATTTTAGATAATTCTAGACGTGGCCCATGTGAAAACAACTTTGAACAACTTTCTTCAAGGTAGAAAGTTAGAGGAGAAAGATATCCCTTGGAATTTTCTCAATAGCCTAGCATCACACACTCTTGGAACTTTGAGAACAGACAGAACAAAAGCTCACCTAAGGATTTTATGAACACCGATAGACTTCTTAACTATTCCTTCAACTCTTTACATCTCTGTTTTATGTCTTAATTTTATATTCTTCTTTTCCATACGTTCTCTCAGTGAGTCACACCTCTGCACAAAAAAACCTAGGTGGTTTACATATTGCCAGCTTAAATGGGACCAGGACACTAATCTTGTCCTATCAAGCACTTAATGTTTGAATTCTTTTGTAAATATTTCCAACAAATCCTATTCTCTGTTATTTGTTATATCATTGTGAATGGCAAAATTACTAGAAGTAAAAATAATTATAGCTGGCTAAAAGAATATTGTCATTTACACTATTATTGAGTGTTATGATGTTCTAGGCATACATATATAACCTCTGATACTTACATGTATTATCCAAAGAAGATGTTGTTATTTTTCAGATACAGTAACTTAGATTTAAGGAAGCAGAGTGATCTGCACCAAGCCATACAAATCAGTTCTGGACTAGGTATCTGAGGCCTGTCTGCACCCACTACAGCACCTTCCTTGAACAACTACACTGATGTAGGGCTCACCAAGTGTTGAAGTCATCTTTTTCCCACTCTTAGTGGAAAAATACTTTCTTTGGAAAGGTCTTCTACTTATATGAAGGTGAATTCAAAACTGTCTTCTGCTAAGCAATTCATTACTAAGAGTGATCATAATCTATTACACTTATTTTCATATTTTTAGTGTTCAGACATATATATAATAGATTATTCATTAGCATAATGATATTCTCAAGAATATTGCCATACCTACACAGAATGGTATCATCAAGTTTAGCGGTTAACTGAGTACATTATAATAAATAAAAGTATTTCTCATTTATTCATTTAGCTTGGTAGAGATTTCAGTTCACATAAAAATGAGCACTTACTCCAACAGCATTTTTTTAAATTCAGTGTATGAAATGCAACTCAGCTCAGTTCAACTCATCTGATGCCATGCCCCAACAGTCAAAGTGGTATTGAGTTTTTATTCTGTTACTGTGAAGACACAGATTAGTACGTTTACTCCCAGCAAACTTTAGGTAGTCGTGCCCTCTGAGCTCACATTTGTCAATTGTACAGACCTTATTAAGGCATGAAAAATTAGGAATCATATAAAAAACGCATGGGATAAAGGATAATAATTCTATTTCATTTACTTTAACTTATTTATTCAGTATATATTATTGATATCTACTCTTATGACACACTTAGTGCCAAAACCAGCAGGTGCTCATGGAAATAATATGTAGTCCTCAGTCATACAGAGTTTGTGGTCTAATGGGGAAAGAGATAGATTTGTCATAATGTAGCATGTGCTGGTAGGACCAAGAGGATATCAGAATAAACTGCGTCTGATTTTGGAGAGGACGTGCCATTTGCACTATGCTTTGAATTGAGATTAGGCACTAGTGGCAAGAGAAGCAGGCAGAGCTAGAGGCTGGCAACGGCGATATAAGTTTGTTATAAGCCTTCCAAAGATGTAAATTTTATTTTCTAGGAGAATAAGGATAAATCTAAAGAATTAAAAGCAAAACACATGAATAATTATAATAGTAATGATGTCTCCATCAATTTTTAACTATTCTGGAGATGATATGGTGACTAGATGGGTATTGGTCAAATCCTAAGGAATGTTAAAAGATTCTATACCAAAAAAAAAATGATATGGACTAACTAAATTAGTCATAGTAATAGAAGGGACAATATAACTACTCAAGGGTTAGTATAGGAAAAGGACACATTAGCCAAGTTATCTGGACACTCCCTGTGTACCATTTCAAAACCATGTTGGCCTAGACGTAGACAACGCCTCATCTTGGCCTATGCTATAAACCTCTTCTTTCCTGATCTGAAGTTTTCCTCATTCTGTGGCAAGGGATGCCTGCACAATGTGTTCTGTATAAATGTATGCGCAACCCAGAAGTGTGGGAAGTTAATGACCACAGAGCCATCAAGAGCCAGGGGCCAGTGATGGATCCGCAAAACAGTTAATTCTGAGACACATTCCATAAAGCAACACAGAAGATCCCAGGTGATAGAGTGTTCACTCAGAGCAGTGACTGACATCATTACACATATTTCCATTGGATTTTCTTATTCTCTGAACCACTTACCTTGTCTTGCACTCTCACTTTCTGTATGTTATTCCCCAAATAAGCAGTCTGTATGCCATCTGTTGTCTCAGGTTCTGCTGAGAGGGTAAAGTAGGACAAGGTAGTGGTTGATGAGGAATATTTGAGGAGACATACCATGCTTAAAGGTTTCTTGTTTATATCCCTAATTCGAGGTAAACTCTACAAAGACTTTATGGCCCTCTGCCTACAGATTGAGCAGATGAATGATTTGACATTTCATGGTGACGATGAGAGCAATAGTCTAGATATAGTCTAGAATGCCAGAATCAGCTGGGCCAGTTTCTCAGTGAGATCTTACATGAGACAAAAAAGCCACTAGAAGCCTGAGCAGGGATGGAAGCGTTTGATAAAGAAAAGCGATTAAGCAGATCTGTGTAAATAAGTCTGTGAGCCACAATCATGAGGAAGCCGAAACCATGAGTAAATAGATACCATGGAGTAATAAAAAGATAAACAAAATACAACGAAAGTACAAACAGGTAGTGAGAAATAGGAGCGGGTGGCAAGATAGAGTAAAAAAAGAACAGAATTTCCTTAGTTCCTAACTGGTTTCCATTTCTTATTTCAGTTCTTCACCACAAATACATTTTTTAAGTTACAATGAATTTCACTTTTTGAAAGTATTCTGTGTCATCATCTGACTCTTGGGACTAGAAGAACAATGGTAAAACTTTGCCCATGCTGCTTTCTTTGGTTAATATACAGCAAAATCTTCCCACAGTCTGGAACAAAAGGAAGTTCCGCCCAAACCTCCCACATACTCCTTTGAAAACCTCCCCTTTAATTTCAGCACAGTTTCATTGATTCTGCTATCAGGAGCATAACCAGACTAAACCATCTAAGACTCATGACATTATGCAATAACTTGGAAATACCAAGCACTTTGATGTAATTATCTTGTCTAAAACAGTTTAGCAAACAGAAAGTCAAGCTTCTGATGGTTTATGCTAATAGGTCTCAGAAACAATCACGCTGGTTACTGTATTATTTTTCTTGTCTCTGTGTCTCTCTGTTAGTATATTTCACTTGGTACAAGATTAAAACAGACAGACAGCATTTTTTTCTTTGTTTCTTAAAAGTTGATGCTAAATCAATATTATTATGCAAAAGCAATTAATAACAAAAGTAATTTCAGTGGCTATGGACTTGACAAAGTGGAAATCTGATGTATCATTTTGATTTGAATACAAAATCAGAAACATAAAAATTCATAGTAGAACAAAATAAAACAAAAAGATAAAGCTAAACTGAAACCTTCAATCTGTGAACGTATTGGTAAACTATGGGAAGGACGTTATCTAAATCAGGGATTGAACAAGGACCCAATAGTAAAGGACCAGACTGTAGATATTTTTGACTTCTGAGCCATATAGCTTCTGTCATGCCTAATGTAATCAGAAGAGTAGTAGCATTTGCAAAAAGAGAAGTTACACACATTTAAATTTAGAGTTGATAGAGATCAAAGACTGGGTCACTAAGAACATGGTCTTTATTGGGGGTGGTGATTTTGTATGATAGAGAGAGGATATTGCAGATTGAGTTCCTTAGGAAGCCGAATATGAAGTGGAGTTTAGCACGCTGGATGTTGATAGGGGAGTGTTCTTTGGGTTGACTGCCTGTGGAAGGGAAAAGAAGAAGGATTGGAGCGAGGGAGATGCTAGACCATAATGTAGTCCTAAGACCCGAGACAATCCTGTGAGGAGCTTTAAAGGTAGAAGGAGTTGTCCCAAGTTGAATAAAGAGACAAAGCATTGCTTTTTCCACATTGGTTAATCCTTAGTTTAGGAATGTCTTGGAATGGAAGTGTGTCATCGAAGAGGACTATCTGCGGCCAAAAGGAAGCCCACAAAAGGGTGAGAGCAGAAGCCTGACAGAAGGATTTCCAGAAGCTTCTTCATTCCCCAAAGTAGCATATCCCAGTATACAGTATAGCCTACCCTTTACCCTGACCTTGTCTACTATTAATTTTTTTTTTTTACTTTTTTGTATAAAATTTTAGAAGCGAGTACTCTAGTGCTCCTAGGAAATACAACAGGAGTTCTATATCCCTCCAACAGCTGGTGTCAGAACTGTGACTAGTAATTTTTGGTCTTTCTCCTGCATATACATCCTACATTCCTCACCTCAACTAATGTCTCCACTGGTTTAACTGGCTTACCTGGTGGCATGGCCCAGTTCTGTATCTCTGGGAGATCGGAGCTCCTGTTCCCCAAACCCTTCTCACGCAGGGGTTACTGAGCTTGTATAGTTATTATTAGAGGTGGGCGAGGGAGATCAAGGAGGCACTCGAGTGAATCAGAGCATATACCATATTCGTTTATTCTCTCATTTGTACACTTGCACTGATAACAACAGCTTTGCTTCCTGCTGACTACTTACTCATGTCAAGATGGTAGTTTTGCCTGCTGAGTGTTGGTCACTTTTCATGAACCCTGAGGTCCCAAAGTCAAAGTTGTAGTTTGTATTTCTTTTATTTTTTTAAGTTTGTTTATTTATTATGAGAGTGGGAGGCAAGCAGGGGAGGGGCAGAGAGAGAGGAAGACACAGAATCCAAAGTAGGCTTCAGGCTCTAAGCTGTTGGCACAGAGCCTGATGCAGGGCTCGAACCCGTGAACTGTGAGACCGTGACCTAAGCAGAAGTCAGATGCTTAACCAACTGAGTCACCCAGGCGCCTCTGTAGTTTGTATTTCTATAGAAATCTAGTGTTCTCTAGTGGAAGTGTTCTCTCTATGGAAATCAGGATCTTTGAATTCTGAGCCCAAAGTTACAAGGATGTAAGAATGAATCAGAAATTGTGGTGGGTTTTGTTTGTTGTTTTCTACTGAGTGGGAGTAATGGTAATTGGGACTATGCTTAGTTTTTAGACCTGTGCTTTGAAGTGAACTCCATGAACTTGGTGGAGGATGGCTCTTCATCTTCTTTCAGTATTGTCCTCAGGCTAGTGCCTTAAATTGGCTAGTCCACCCCTCTGTCTGTATGGCAGCTTCTGAGCAGTGGGGTATATAATATGATCTGTGGAACCCATAGCCAGTGGTCCATTTCTATCCCACTTTGGCAGTCATGTGGGTCCCTTGGATTGAAGTGTTGTCAAGTGGGATTCCATACTGGTGAATTACATACTCTGTAAGAGAGTGATGATGGCATAAGTCCTCTGGCAGCGAGGGCACACACATCCTTAAACATACAAAAAAAGATTCCTCCTAATTGTTTTATGCTTTCCAGTGGTGGGTACTCTTTAGTGGGGATTAAAATAAGATTTGATGTTCTTAAAACTTTATGTCTACACCTTTTTTCCTTTTGTTTTTCCACATGTCTCTAACCCATGTTTTCTTGTCCTTGACCCTTCTAAGCATTCTTCATATTCATGTAAATTCTAGCTGCTGACTACTAATCTTTCCAAGCAGTGAATGACACTTAGCCTCTCTCCTTGATAATCACTTGCCCATGTGTGTTGTCTTTTTCTAAAGTGATCAAGATTAGCAATGATTACCCAGTTCTACTGTTCTTGTAGTTACTAGTTCTCACCTGCCTGAAACATGGAAGCAGATAATACATTTGCATAAGCTGGTATAATATCTCTGTTCATTATTGCTGAAAGGTTTGGAAATTGCACTGGCACCTTGTGTCAAGAGCAGCCTGTGCTCTACCTATCATTGGCTATGGACCTCTTGCCAGCTGGGTGGCAAGTGATCCAGCCAAAATACCATCCTAGAGTCTCCCTTCTCAAACTATTCCTGGCACCAAAAAATAGGCTGAATTCCCCAAAAAGCAAACTCTGATATGGAGATTTGCATGGCAGAGGTTTATTAAGGAACTTGGAGTCCTATACCTATGAAATGGAAGGGAGGAAAGTAGGATTCAGGAGAAAGAGAAGATAGGGTTAATTCAGATACAAAGGAAGTCTCATACAAATTTCTAGTAAAATCTGAAACAGAATGGTCCCAAAAACTGGGGTGGTGGTGGGGCAAGTTTTTCATATTACCATGTTGACCAGTCATTGATGAAGGCTGCCCTGGGAAACATGCTACATGAATTGTATTGTTAAACAACTTAAAAGGAAGAATCAGTATATTATTAAGCAATATATGTAATTAAGTTTTTTATAAAAGATAATTATATCTCTCTGATCTATATGACCTTAAGTATATTATAAAAAGCAATTGACTTCATCACTGATTTAAAGATACATAACTACAGATATTTAACTACTACATATGTGGCTAGATGCTGAAGAAATAATATTGTGCAAAATATAAGGGTACTACCCTCCCAGACTTCACTGAAAAAGATTAAATGGTTTAACATATAACTTTTTTTTCCATAGAGAATTTGAAAACTCCTTTAGGTTTTATTGCTCAGTTTACTCCATGAAGATATGGGTTCTCTGGGTTTTAAGTATAATGGTGGCTGTATTGGGGGTGGGGAAATGACAAACAAACAGAAATTTAAAAATATATTAATGAATGATAAAAAAACAAATGAGTTTGAATTTGTAGAGTTATTACAAAATTGGCCTACAATAAGTGCTGCAAATAAAATAATTAAACTATGATAAGTACTAAGGAGTTAGAACGCTGATAGGTAGACTGGGTGAAAGCGGCTTGTCTTTAATAGTAGATCAAGGGAATGATCCAGGGGAAAGAGAATGGCATTTGGAAAAACTCTAAGAAAGCCAGTGCTATTGCATTTAAGGAATAACTGAATCTAAAGTTCCTGTTATTTTTAAATACCTTTTACATTTTCTGAGAATATTTGGTGCCTATTCACATGTTATTCTTTGAAGTCAAGCCCACATACAATTCTTTGTAGCTCCTGTGGCATTTGGTAGGGGGTTAGTCACAAATTTGGAATTCAACAGGCTTTTGATTAAATGACTGTAAAATTCACTAACTTTAAATACAAGAGAGTGGTTCTCTTTATTGTCTTTGAGAATATTCTATAATCAAACATTATTCTTTTATTTTAAATTTAAAATAAAGTTGATTCAGTACTTTTCATGTTGTTGTTTTTAAACAGCATGAACCCTGTACCAAAGCACTCCAAGGAACTAATCTGAGTGGTTCACTTGCATTTCCCAGTGAAATTCTAAATTTCAGCATTGATAAAAAAAATTAAACCTCAAGGTATTAATTAACTTGCTAAAAGTAACACATAGGTAAATGGCAGAGCTTAGAACCCTTTTAGATTTTCTGACTTTCTCTAATTAACCATAAAACATCAAAATGATGGTAACGATAGTTTTCTGAGTCATTTTTTCTGAATCTTTAATACCCTATCACTGTTGGCAGGTGATAAATTTTTATTGATAATAATGAGACCATGTAGGAGAAGTGTCAGCTCTTTAAAAAAAATTCTTTGTATCTCCTTTAAAAAAAGGCTTGCTGTCACATTTATTAGAATAGATTATTGGTAAATTCTGATTTCTCTAGGTATCCATTTAATCTACTTGATCATTCTTCCTATGGGGAAAAAACAGAGCTTACTAGGAGGATTTTGTTGTTATTTTACCATGATTTATTTGTACCCAAAGCCAAATATGATTCAGAAATATGGAGTTCTGAAAAAAAAAAACAGAAATATGGAGTTCTAAGTTTGATTCTTCTTCTCTTGGTAGTGAGTTGTGGTTTCTTCTCCCATATTAGGGAGATCAGTTTTCCAACTGAAAAGAGAAGTAGATAATCTTTGAGTCCTTTCTACTCTGTCTTCTATATAAGGTATAAATCAACTGCATCTTCTTATAGTTCCTTTCTATTTCAAGCTATTGTTCAAAGTCAAATAGGCCTTATCATATCAAATCAAGAAAGACAAATGTAGCAAAGCTTTCTGATAACTATCAGTGCAATCAAATACCTCTAGCAGAAAATATTCCCGTTCTCTGATTCTGAGTGTCTTGATCATGCTGGACATGTTGTAGATGACAGAAATATGACTTCATGCTCATTTTTATTACTTTCTTTGCACAGAAGATGATTGTATAAGGCACTGAGTACATAAGGATGTGACCCTGGCTGAGTGAGCAGTTCAGGCATGTTTGGACTTAAGCATCAACAAATCCTCTGCCAGGGACAGACAGAAACATGGCCCTCAGTTTTCTTTCTAAACCAAAAAAACCTCTCATGGACTCTCACCTTAGAAGGCTTCCTCCTGGACCTCTTTCTCTTAGACTTCTCATCAAACAAAAATAGGTCCTGTAGTAGACTGGACGGTGGTCTCCAAATATGTCCATGCCCTAATCCCTGGAACTTGTATATATTTTACTTTGCATGGCAAAAGGCACTTTACAGATATCATTAAATTAAGGATCCTGATATAGGAAGATTATCCTGGATTAGAGAATAGACTATAATCACAAGGGACCTCGTACAAGAGGGATAAGGGCGAAAGGAGCCGTGATCATGGAGTAGGAGACGTGATACAAAAGTAGGAATCACAGAGGCAGAGAGAGTTAAAGCTACCCTGCTGGCTTTGAGATGTCGAGATAAACTGTGAGCCAAGGAGTGCACGAGGCCTCTTGAGACGAGATGTCAAGGAAACAGACCCATCACCAGCACCTGTAGAAAGAGCACGGTGACCCATGTCAGCATGTCCAGCATGACCCAGGCACTCAGAATCAGGAACGGGAACACTTTCTGCTAGAGTATTTGATTGCACTGATAGTTATCAAAAAGTTTTGCTGCTTTTGTCTTTCTTGATTTGATGTGATAAGGCCTATTGACTTTGAACAACAGTTTGTGTTGTTTTAAGCTACTACGTTTATGGCATTTTATTAGAGCGGAAACAGAAGTTTCATACAGGTCCCAGGCTCCATCTCTAAAGAAAGAATATCCCTTCTTAAATTAGTTAGTCTAAGACTGTATAAAAGACAAAGATCTGAACTATCTACTCTCTTTGGATTATAAAGATTAAGTGTTATTAAAATAATACATTGAGATTTATGTTTTGGTTGTCATGGTGACTCCTAGATCTGCATCTAATATATTATTTTGAGCAACTTGAGCCACTTTGTATAAAACAAAATAACATAACACATTCTTATGGTCTATTTCATGTATGCAACCATTTCAAATAAGCATTCCAGATTTAGTTTCAATATATATATATTCAGTTTATATGTGTGTGTGTGTGTGTGTGTTTCCAATACTATGTAGAAACCACCAATCCCAAATTTCTCTCTTGCGGGAGTTATATATACTTATTAATTCATATTGACATTTATGAATATTTATGGCATAATTTAAAAAGATTCACAACCATAAAACATTTGAAAATGTTACTTGCCTTTAACTAGTAGGTAAGATAATGGCTTAGGTTTTTCTAAACCTTTTGAATCTTTACTTCCCCTTCATCCTTATTTCATAAAATATCACTTCTGTTATTCTTTATCTGCCTTTTCTCCCTTTCAGATGAACTCTTTCCTTAATACTGAGATGCCAGGAATTGATGGAATTAAAAGTAATGCACTTCTCTGAGAAATTTGCATTATCAAAGGTTTCAGAGTATTACATTCTAAACATCAAGCTCTGTTGGTGGAATTTCTAATGTCTCTAATCTTTCTTTTATAATAATGTTTACAGTTTGCAAAATACTTTCTTTTGAGAAGAACACCAGGTTCAGAGTTCTCAGTTAGGGTTCTGACCCCAACTTTGCCACTTACAAGCAGGGTGAACAGTGGCAACCTGCTTAGTATTTCTGAGTCTCTGTTTTCTTATCCTAATAAAACAAAAGTGGTATATTTATCTTCTATGTTTATTTTGAAGATGAAACTATATAATGATGTAATATACACAGAAAAAGCTAAGCTATAAACCACTATGCAAAGAAAGGTAACAGTTTCACATTGTTACAATTATAACCATTTCTACAATAGTAACCATACTGCTGTTATTACAGAGACTGTGGGTGAAAATGATTGTGAAAGTTTATTTATTTTGAGAGTGAAAGAGGAGAGCATGTGCATATGCATACAAGTGGGGGAAGGGCAGAACAGGAACGAGAGAACCCGAAGCAGGCTCCACACTGTCAGTGCAGAACCTGATGCCAGACTCAAATTCATGAACCTGAACCATGAGAAAATGACCTGAGCTGAAATCAAGGGTCTGATGCTTAACCACCTAAGCCACCTAGACGCACCAGCAACGCCCCTCCCCCCCAACTGCTCCAGTGAAACATTATCTTAAGACATAGTGGCTTAAAATGATAAATATGTATGATCTCACAGTTTCTGTGGATCAGGAATCTGGGTGTGGCATAGCTGAGTTCTCTGGCTTCAAGTCCCTTGGAAGGCTGCAGTCTCCACCCTCTATTCCAGCAGATCCTGGCTCATGCACATTGTCATTGGCAGGATTCAGCTCCTTAGAGCAGTTGGAATAGGACTCCATTTTTGCTAGCTGTTATCCCTGGGACCATCCTCAGTTCCTTGTCCTGTATATATCTCCATAGGCCAGTTTACAACATGGCAGCCGGCTTCCTTCAGAGCAAGCAAGGACGTGTGCGAGAGAGGGTATCTAAGATAGAAGCCACAGCCTCTCAGCAACGTGATCTTGGAAATGTCATGCCATCATTTTTCTTGTATTCCATTCATTGGAAGCCTTCCTGAAGCGTGACCCACTCTCTAGTAGAGGATACTGTATAAAGGTTGTGAATCCTGAGAACCTTATGTTGTTGGAGGCCATCTTGGAGACTGTCGTTACTATACAGTCTTTAAAAGTGTCTTTCCCTAAAATTCTGGGCCTTGGTCAAGGCATTCTCCTTTTAAAGGAGTCTCAAACATTTGGCTGAAGGTAAAATAAACACTCAACTCCAGTTTTAAAGCTCCATTTCCTCATATGTTTGAATGTGTATTTTCCTGACTGTATTCAAGTATAAGGAATATTTTATGACTTCTCCTACATGAAGCTCTTATCTAATATCGAGCCTGGGTACTCCAATATGCCAAGTTACAAAGCTCTGCAGATCACTTGGTTGCCGAGGAAAAACAGATTAATGCTTTCTTAACTATGACTGCACTAGTAGGTACGGCATATGATCACAATTTTCAAAACAATTACTTTGAACTTAATAGCTCTCCAATTCCTTTTCTGGTGCTGTAACAGGACTACTTATTTAATGGTGCACCAAGCTGCTAGAAACCAGAGGTTAGAACCAATGGTTAAATGATTCCGGTGAGTGGTATTGAAAACTCTTACCATCACGTGGACAGTTTTCAGGCTCCAGGAAGGGGAGGAGGGGGGGGAGGTCTGGGGGAAGGGAATAATGAGGAAAATAGAACAAAACAGGAAAAGCCAACAGGCAGGCAGCTGAGGCTTTCAAAGGAACTCAGATAGTGCCAATTTTTCTTTTTCTTTTCTTTTTCTTTTTCTTTTTTTTTGTCACTCTAAATGTTAAATTGAGGTGATTATAAACCTCTTGTTTGTTTTGTTTTGCTTTCAGTTAAAAAGTGAAAATTAAAAGACTGTGGGAATAAAGTGTGGGGAGAGCTTTTGACAGCTCAAGGATGGAAAGCCCATTACCCGTAATCATAATAATACAAGCCCAGCTGGACAATGCTGAGGGAGGCACCTCTGGCAGGAGAGGCGCTGGAAATGACCCAGGCCTGGCGGGCCCTGGGGCCATCACAGGAACGAGATTGCAGAACCCCAGGGAAAAGCTTTGAAGGCTGCCAACATGGCGGGCCCTGAAAGCTTCCCTCCACCATGACAATGGGAGGCCAGAGAATTGACAGTGCTCTGATTGGCAGTGGGTGGGAAAATGCAGGAATAGGCTGCCTGCCCAGAGGGCCAGAGACCTGTTAGGAGAGAGAGAGGTGTGAGGGGCAGACGAGCTACAAAAGAAACCTGAATGCCAGAGAAAAACGCATCTAATCAGAAATCAGCTGATGGGAATGGGTTGCAGCTTTCAATCCAGAGCATGAAATACAAAAATGGGAGAGAGGAAGACAAAACAAAACAAACAAACAAACAAAATCCCACTCCTCTATAATAATAAACATTAAACTTCATTTTGTCTAAATCAGGGGGAGCTATTTTTATTTTTATAAATTTCCTTGGCCTACAGAGAAGTACACAAATCATAATTTCATAGCTCAATGAATTTTCACAGAGAAAAAAAACACCTTTTATTTAGCACCCCAAACTAAAAAAAAAAAAAAGAGCTTTTACCTGTAGTCAGAAAGTCCTTGATACCCTCTTCTGTTTGCTACTCACCCATATTCTCAAGCGTAATCACCCTACTGTCCTCTAATAGCATAGATTAATGTTTGTGTTGAGCTTCATATTAGGGACGCCTGCTGCTGTGCTCTTTTGTCTGTCCCATTGTGCTCAACATTGTTTCTGAAACTCATCCACATCGTGTGTCAAGGATTTTTCATTTTCTTCACTATGTAGAATTCCAATATGTGAATATATCATAAACCATTTGTTCTGCTTCTGAAAGGTAGGTGAGTAGTTCCTATTTGAGGGCTCTTACGAGTCATCTTGTGAACATTCCAGCGTTAGGCTCTTGCTGTCATTTTTCTTGGCTTTATGGCTACAGAGCGATTGGCCGTCATCCAGGTTCCAGTCCTTCCACTCTCGCAGGTACTGTCAAACGCCTTCCTAAAGTGATTGGACACTGTATGTTCCCACCAGCCCTGTATGAGTTTTATTGTGTACACTTATCATCATGTGGTATTGCTGATCCGTGCTATAATACTTCAAAATATTAACTAACGTGTGTTTCCTCCTCTCCTGCATCTTAAAGTGCAAACACCATACCTTCTCCTGGGCAACGAGCCATGTCCCACAACAGCCACATAGTAACCTAAATGTGATGGTGGAGGCGGGTGGAATAGAAGAACTCATTTGTCCAAGGAAGGACCACGTGGGACAAGTTGAGCTAGGAAATGACAAGATTGCCCTAACCCATGAAAAGCTTACCTCCAATGGCAGCTCTGCTTCCTTCCCCTTCCCAGATCTATAGACAAGTCATCATTCATTTAAATACTGGAAATCAGTAAATAGCAGTATAGTGACAGGACTGAACAAATTAAAATACCCTAGGCATGGAGTAGTGAAACCCAGCGATGGTCTAAAGAGTAGATGACATTTAGTGATTCACTGGACTTCTCTGAGCCCCAAATCTCTAATCTGTGAATGCCAGAAACTTCTTTATGATGTGCAAGATACTCTACTATCTCCCTAAAAGTTTCCTTCTGGGGTGTTAATGTTTCATTTAGTGAAATATATCAAAAACCGTTTTCTCTGGATGACATCATTTAGCTCATCTTTTATTCTCTAGGATTCATTGTCATCTGACCGTCAGAGTTGGAATTTGAGTATCAGAGACATAACAAATTGGGAAGAGTTAGAGTTTCAGATTTACATTTCTCTAATTAAAATTAAATTTTAAAGTCTATATGTTTTACATTCTTTATGTTTTTGAAAGAACATTTCAAGTTTTGTGGGCAAAATGTAAAAGGTGATTCCAAAGTGAAAAAGTCTTACATTTCCTAATTTTCTTTAAAATATTCATGGGGCACCTGGGTGGCTCAGTCGGTTAAGCATCAGGCTTTGGCTCAGGCCATGATCTCACGGTTCGTGGGTTCGAGCCCCGCGTCAGGCTCTGTGCTGACAGCTAGCTCAGAACCTGGAGCCTGCTTCTGCTTCTGTGTCTCCCTCTCTCTCTGACCCTCTCCTGCTCAAATAAAAACATTAAAAAATATATTCTTCAAAATGTTCTTTAAAATGTTGATATACCATCGCATTTGAGGTGAAATACTAGGCAAATGTGCATTAATTAACCTTCAGTATAAATAGAAAAAAAAAGTGGTTAGGAATTTCTTCCAGCATTTCTGTTTTTCTCTCTAATTCATTTCTAATACACATACTGCTGTGCTTAGATCTTAGTGATACAGTGCAGATATTGTAAATTCATATTTGCGGAATTGTGAAAAACAAATGAATTGATTCCTCCTCAGAGAAAACCAATTGGGTTTCCAAGCCATAGATCTTATCCTGATCCATGAAACAAACAAACCAACCCCACAAAACAAAAACAAAAACAAAAACAGAGTTAACCACAAAGAAACTCTAAGAGGAGAAAAAAGAAAACAACAACAAATTATCTTGAAGCCACAGGCAGAGAAGCATAGAAGATGCACATTTTGGAAATGTAGGTGCTAAGAAAATACTCTCTCCAGAGATAGCTTATGCATGTGGTCGCTGCCCGAGCTCCCCTACAGTCAGTCAGAAAACCAGGAAATGGTTTTCATCTTTAGGGGTTGAAAGTTAATATTGCACTGAGTGGAAGGATGATAAAATTCATAAGCAAAAAATTGAGGTTTAGTGGTAATGGTAGTTACTAGTAATTGTGTTTCAGGGTCCTGAAAGACTCATAAACAAAGGGAAAGGAGTCTGATTCTTGAACCATCATCAATGTAACTTGTATCTCTGTTAAACACCTAAAGCAGGAATAAACCCAAAGGCAGAAAAGATGCTTAAGGTTTATGACAAGGTTTTCTTGGACTTTTTTAGCCTGGAAATGAAGGCTAAAAAGTTAACAACTATTTTTATTTTCAGTGTAGTATTTTACATTTGTTTCCATTCAAAACTGTTCCATTTGGTTCTGGTAACTATTAAAAATTAACCATTTACATAGAAGAATATGTAGAGATGGAAAAGATGTTCATGATACCTTAAGAATATGTATCAGATATATCTATCGATAGTTATCTGTTAAAATTGATTCTGAGGTGTGGAATCAGCTTATTTTTCTCTAAAGTGCTAACTTGACATAGATGTCTTTTTTAATAAGAAAAAAATAGCTAAACAACAAATAGGCCAACTTACAAGTTTTCAATAAATATTTTAATTTCATTTAAAAATTATGGACTTGCTTTCTTGAATTAGCTATATTCCTACCAATAAGACTCATTCAACTAGTTTATGGTTTAAATGCTCTAAGATTATCACCTAATGAACTCAGCAACCTGTGAGAACTCTTAGATTTTACAGATGTATTAACAATAATACATCCATAAAGAACGGTACTTAAAAACAGCATACACCGAGTGTTGACTGCCTGCAAAAGACTATACTGAGTGCTTTTCATAGGACGGAACATTTAATTTTCCCCACACACCTATTGGATTGGCATAATTATTTTCTATTTTATAGATGAGGAAAACTAAGACCACAGGAGTTAAGAGTCTTGTCCAAAGTCTTAAGACAAGTGATGAAGTCCAGGACAGTTGGATGCAAATATGCTCTTTAAAATGATGCCATACTTCCTTAGAAAAGAAAACAAAAATAGATTCTGATTCCGTAGCCCAAGTAACAGGCGATGAGGACCGCAGATGGTGTCCCAGCTGTGTCTAATAGACACCTGGGAAAACAGTGTCACCTGAAACCGTTTCACATCACAAAACAGAAACGAAGTTTTGCCAATTATCTGGTTAATCCTGTTAATTTCAGTGAGGCAGGAAGGTTTCAGAATAAATTTTATTTGGCCTGAAACTTTGATTTGGTTGTCTGCATCTATTGAAGCAACTGGATAATCGCAAACTCTTTACAGAGTCCTGCTTAGCTACATCCAACTATGTATCATTAAATTATCTCTTATTCAACCTGGTGTGCCATTTGGATAGTCTGTGTTACATATTGTATTTACTTGTATCATGTATCATTTTGGATCATGCGTAGACTGATACTTAACCCACTTTCAAAGAACATGTGCTATTTATTTGAACATATGGTAGAATGAGAACTTCACATATTAGAGTTGCAGGTAGGAGGAAGGGAATATTGGGAAGAGGAAGAGGTCAGAGGGCTGGAAAGTAAGTTTCTTCTGTTGTAATTTAGCACCTCTTTTCTCTCAATCTAGAGATATCTTAAATGGTGTGTGTGTGTGTGTGTGTGTGTGTGTGTGTGTGTGTGTGTGTATTTTAAAGACCCCTTGGGGAGAGGCTGTTAACTGTCATCAAATAAATTTCACATGATCATTCTTACATCCATTTATTTTCCATGCATTCTGAAATAGAAAAGAAAGCTTCATGTTGTCATTCTCTGTACTAGATATTAATTCCTAGATGAGTTTGATTTTTTTTTGCAGTTGAATGGTGATAAAATGAAGCTATTTTGAAGCACATTAAATCTGCAAATTTGAACACTTTGATGTCAATGTTCATTTTATTGCAAGGTATCCTATTTTCACCTTCATAAAATTGAATGCTTGCATGTACCATATAATTAAATTTAGCCATACCAAAAGCTCAAGTCTATTCGTTTATTAACTCTTCACTGCATCACTACCTAGGAACTTTGATAAAGTTTACTACAATTTTCTTAATCTCTCCCGTAACTTATCTAGTAGGTAGCTCATTTCTGGAGTTCAGGGGATTGCATAGCATCACTTTCTTATTTCCATGGCCCATATCACAATAGCATAGACCTTTTGTTCTGGCAAAGACAGTCATGATTGGCAGAGAATCCTTTTCTGCTGGGATACCAGGCTCCTCTCAATGTTGGCTGTAATATCTGCCCTAAGGAACAGAGCTCCTCTTCTTAGGTAAGTGGAAATTTCTTGTTGCTCTTCAAGACTAAGACTTATAAAATACATTCTGGCTGGTCACCAGAAAATGAAAAATTTTCAAGTGTTGGAAAGTTTGAAACTGCTTAAAGGTGGCTTCTGCAGTCTGTTCCTTCCGCAGGATTTTATTCAGATCAGTTCTACAGGAAACCCAGAGGATAAAATAAGAAAAAGGAGAGAGAGAAACAAATTCACTGGAATAGAAACTCACAAGGAAACCAACATAGAATTTTTAAAAGATAGTTGTCCTTTTCAAGGCAAAGGGCCGTAGCTCCGTGTAATCTGTTAAACTGATTGATGATAGATATGTTTTTGCTTTCTCTAGTGTTGCCAAATATACACTCCTAGTCTTCTCTGCTTTATCTCCACTCACTATCCACTGCAAATCGACTCTCTAATCAAAATAGAGGATTCTCTGATCAAAATCAGAATTTTCCCAAAGACCCTGCTGGCTTACTCCCCTGATTCCTTACTCTGTTTTCTCTGTTTAGATTGCCTATTATGTATTCACTGGTTAAATACAATCCAGAACTTAAAACTTAGGTGACATTTCTTTTGTGAGTGCTCTCTGCTGTTGGATTCGATCTTCTCAAAAGTACTTGTGTACACATCTCTCCATCTGCTTCCATCCTTGTCACTCACACTTCAAACCACTCAGATCTACTTTGGCCCATATTCTTCCACCGAGACTCTTCTTATAAAGTCAATAAACTCTTCCATACTGCCAAAGGAGTGGCTTTCTCTGTCCTCATCACACTGGATTGTTTCTTGTCTTTCAAAAGAGTAAACCTGGGGTGCCTGGGTGGCTCAGTTCATTAAGCGGCCAACTTTGGCTCAGGTCATGATCTCAAGGTCTGTGGGTTCGAGCCCCGCATCAGGCTCTGTGCTGCCAGCTCAGAGCCTGGAGCCTGCTTCAGATTCTGTGTCTTCCTCTCTCTCTCTGCTCCTCCCCCATTCATGCTTTGTCTCTCTCTGTCTCTCAAAAAAGAAAAAAGTTAAAAAAAATTTTTTAGAAAAGAGTGAACCATTACTTTCTTCTTGAAACAGTCTTCTAACCTGACTTGTAGAATTTCCCTCTCTACTTTTCCTGTTAACTCTTTGGCTTTTGTCTTTTTCATTTTCCTTTGTTGGTTCTACTCTATCTCAAATCTGTATGTTGAGTTTCCCCAGGGTTTAGTTTTATCACTTCTTCAGACTGTATTCTCCCTACTCCCAATAATTTCATTCATTACTGAAGATTCAAATACCATCATAACACTAATCACTTCTAGATTTATAAATTCAGTCCATACCTCTCTATGACTTTCATATTTGCCTATCTAAATTGCTTGCTTTATATCTGCCCTGGAAAAATCACACATGTATCTCAAACTTAACTATTCAGAATTTATCTTTTTTTTTAATTTTTTAAATGTTTATTCAGTTTGGGGAGATAGAAAGAGACAGAGAACGAGCAGGGAAGGGACAGAGAGAGAGGGAGACACAGAATCTGAAGCCGGCTCCAGGCTGTGAGCTGTCAGCCCAGAGCCCGAAGCAAGCCTTGCGCTCACAGACTGTGAGATCATGACGTGAGCTGAAGTCAGACACTTAACAGACTGAGGCACCCAGGATCCCCCAGAACTTATCTTTTGACTTACAGCCCCGCCATTGCAATGTCTATCCAGTTATCCAAGCAGAGTGTCAGAGAGACGTTCTGCTTACTCTCTTTGCTTCACATACTTCTTATAATATACACTAAGTTAGGTATACTTTAATACAAAAGAGATCTTCCATTCATCTAATCCTCTTAATCGGCACTACTACCACCTTAATTTAGATGCGTGTGTGCGTACACACAGATTTATACATACACTACACAGATCTTAAGTTATATATATGCAATTATATATATTATAGTAATTATATGATATATATATAATTTTAAATCTGTGCAATTGCCATTATATTCTGAATAGCATACTCACTTCCTATATTTCATGAAATTCCATACCCACAACATCAAGAACAATATCTTAAGCTTAAATATTATATTATGCTACATTTTGTATGATTCTGCATATTTGAAATGCAAATACAAACAAAAATATTTGACAATGATGATTGTTCATGGATGAGAGGTAAACCAGTTGGGATGGGATCACAAGGGACTTCCTAAGATGGTCATAATTTTTCCTATATCTTGTTTGGATAGTGGTTACACAGTGGTTTTTATAACTATTAAAATTCATGTAACTGAGTACTTAAGTTTAGGCCACTTTGCATTAGCTGTATATCAATTAAAATGAAGCACACCATAAATTAAAGGTACTAGTGGCTTCACAGTGAACATGGAACAAAATCTTTACCCCTGATGCTGTGCACTATCTTTTGCTAGTATTACTCAGACTTGCCAGTCTTCTTTTATTTTCTTACATATATGAGATCCTGCTCTGCATGTGGATTGTCTCTATGACTGCCATGTATTTGCCCTTCATTTTCTAGTCCCTGATTCTCAATTTCAGTGTTTATTGCTGCACTATTGAAAAGAGATCATCTTTTCTGTTTCTCAAATGCCTCATTTTTCATTTTCTTCTTAATACCACAATTTGCTTGTGTTTTATTCTTGTGTGTGTGTGTGTGTGTGTGTGTGTGTGTGTGTGTGTGTTATCCATATCGTCTATTAAAGATTAAGGTCATTGGGGCAAACCCTGAATCTCTCTTGGTCACTGTTTTGGCCTTAGCTAGACCAACACATTGCCTGGAATATAAACTTATATTATATATGTATCTACTTAATTTATGTGTATGTTTTGCTGTTCATTGAGTACAGTGAGGCAGTATTAGAGTTCTCAAAGGTGAGTGCACCTTTATTGAGTTGACTACGTGGGAAGGATATTTTACACAGTAGGAATGGTTGGGAAAAGACACAGAAACAAAATAACCACATGTACAGTTTAATTGGCTGTTGATGGAAATGATGCTATATGAAGGACAGACGGAAATGGGGTAAGGAACATAAAGGAGAAAACTATATAAACAATAGTTTTTCTTACTAATACTTATTTTCATAGGTGTTCTCTCCTACCTCCTTTGTTCTAATGAGTTGTAGATGTTGGTGTCTCTCTGTGTAGTGTAATAGCTAGACAGTTTATCCAAGTTTTGCCTTCTCTGTACATAACCACAGTTCTTTATTTTACTCTCTAAGTACAGAACTTTGCAGGACAGTCTCCTCACAATGTACACATGACCAGCTAGCATTCTTCTTATACCATCCAGCTGTATCAGTCAGCATTCTCCAGGAAAAACAAACAAAATGTATTCAAGAGAGACAGAGGGAAATACACACATAAACACACATACACACGCAGGGAGAGAGAGAAAGAGAGAACAAGTGCTATTGTAAGAAATTGGTTCACACGATTCTGGAAGCCAGCAAGTCCCACAGTCTGCCATCTATAATCTGGAGGCCCAAGAAAGCTGGTGGTGTGGTTGGAGTTACAGGTGCAGATTCCTGTCTGAATCTGAAGGTCAGAGAACCAGCAGTAGCAGGGACAGGAAATGGGTTCCCCCATATCAACAGTGACGCAGAGAGAACATGAATCTTCCCCACCCCTTCACTGTGTTCTAGTCAGGTCTTCAGTGGATTGGAGGCCAGTGTTAGGGAGGGCAATCCATTTTACTCAGTTTTCCTATTCAAATGGTAATCTCTTCCAGAAACACTTTTACAGATACATACAGAAATGATGTTTAACAAGATATCTGGGCATCCCTTGATCTATTCAAGTTGTCACATAAAATTAACTATCACATCATGCAAAGGATTAAGAATCTAGCCACGGTTTACCTAACCTTATCCACAGCATTATCAGAGAACATCATGATGCTATGCACTATTATCTTGGTAGATGAATCAGCAGCATTACACAGCCATAACATAATAAGAAACATTTATGCCCTGAGACTTAAATAGGAAAAAAATAATTGACCAGATAAAACTTCTCTGAAACTAATTCAGGGGAAATCTTTCACAATAGCACCGAGAAGCAAATAGCCAGGTGGTTTTGACCTAGCAGGGTAGGAAGAGGACATACAGTGTTTCAAAATTATCATCATTCTGAAACCTGACTGTTTCTCCCCTATGAGATTTTGTCATATGAATTTCCAAAGGGTGAAGAGTCATCTTTATGCTTGTGACAAAAAGCCGCTTCAAGACTCAGAGCTATACAGACATACAGCTGTTACCAGAATCTGTGGAAAAGTAGCAGCTGATGTTTCCTGACACGGTGTGATGTTTACACATGATGGAGTAATGAGTTTGTTCCATGTTGAAAATGAAGCCATGTCAAGGGCCACTAGAGTGACACTATTGGTCTTGTCATGGAATCACAGATATCAGCACTAGAAAGTTTTTTGGACTGTAAAGGACAAGCATTTATCAAATCCTGGAATCAAACTTAAATGTGCAGTTGCAATTTTACTGGGTTCAGAGCATCCCACTTTAAAGGGAATACATATTACAATATGTCCATGATAGAAGAATTAGAATCATGAGAGATTTGGGAAAAAGGAAAGTTCAGTAGGGTAAGTGAAGTCACTGGGGATATATAAGCAGTAGTAGAGTAGATGGAGATAGAGTATGGGGTTCATGAAAAGGAGACTCAATGAGTAGAGTTTAAAAACATCATTTTCATTATAGACATAATGTTAATATGGGATTATTTATAATTTTCAGGAAGAATAGTTTTTCCAACATTTTGCAGGAAGACTGATTTAGGTCCAGTAGAAGGAAAATTGTTCTGATCAGAACCGCCTGGAGATAGAGTGAACTTCTTGGGGATATGGTAATTTACGTGCCTCTGGTTACATGTACCACAAAGGCATTTCCCAGGGGCTTACTGTCAGATTGGATGTGTATCAGTAAGTCTAGGGTCTTGACATTTATAACTTGGGAATTAAGAATAGTTGCCTTGAATAAACAAGAAAAGGCTATTATGTTTAAAATATTGTGAACTTGTGACTTAGGGGAAAAATGTCAAGTTTCATATAGATGTAATAAAGCCAACGTAGCTCCTTAGGAGCTAATTTTCATTGTTTCAGTTTGTTATGAAACATACTTTCTCATTACCTATATTTGGACAAGGAAATAAGCCAGTTCAAATTCAATGAGAAATAACCAAGATTATTACCAGGAATGTAAATATTCATTTCAGTTATTCACATAATCATCCTAATAACTCTCATTGTTTGTATCTAAGTTTTTAGATTAAAAAGCTCAGTATCAGTTTTACTTTTCATCTTGTAGGTTTTCAAGACCTGAATGAGCCAGGTCAATGTGCTATTATGAGAGAACTCTGGCCAAATGGGTACCAGTCATTAGCACCAAGCTAACCTGAAATATTGAAAACTGTTCTGTTGAATATGATACTTTCATTCCATCTCTAGCATTTTATATGCTCTGTATTTCGCAGCTCATAGATTCTCTATTCCGTTTTCCAAGTTCCTACACGTGCCATATCTCTGCTTTGGAAGTTTTTCCAAAATCAAGTATTCCTTTACCTGAGTTAGAAAGTGGGTGGCTAAAACCAAGATCCCTAATGAGTTTATTTCTGTTCCCTGTGTGAACCACACTTACTGTTACTTCTCACCTGCACTTCTGAATATATCCTCAAAGAATTTGCCCTCATGGCACACCAAACAGGTAGGAGACTGTGTTTCCCTCACTGAGCCCCTATAGTCTCTTTAACTAGGAATGAGCCCTTGGCCCAAACTGAGCACACCTGATTTTTCAAAAATTTCGAATTGATATTTGGGAATTATTTTCTTCCTTGTTATGTGTTTGCCTTGGAGAATTTCTAAGACTTATGGGATGTTTTTCTGCAAAGAGAAGCAAGGGAAAACAATCACAGAAGGGAAACCAATAAAGCAGATAAAGATCAGAAAATATGAGATGAGAAAATAAAGTGAGGTAGTGGGGGCAAAGGGAAAAAGACAGAGAGGGAGGGAGGGAGGGAGAGAGAGAGAGAGAGAGAAAGAGAGAGAGAGAGAAAGATGGTCTTATTCCCTGACTCAGCCCCTGCCCTTGACTATAGGAAACCTGCCTTTGTATACCAACCATGGCTATATAGAATTATCTCTCTCTCCTTATAAAAAAAATTGTCACTTCTAACTGTAGCTTATTTGAATAGGTTTGAGTTGCTTGCAGCTGAAAAATTCCTGAATAAAACAACCCTCCCCAAGCCATTTCTTTTCCTACAGGTCCATTTAACATTGCCCTTCATCCTTCAAAACCCCATTTTCTGTGACCCTTTTTGGGTATAACTGTCTCTCTTCCATGCTCACATAACAAATCCTTTTTGTGTTTCCCTGCTTTTTTGGAATTATTTCTTGCTAATGGAATCTACATGATCAGTTTATTTTTTTCAGGTAATGTTTCATGTGTATTGTGTGTATTTGAAAATAGTGCTTTCTTTTAGTTTGAGAACAAATACTACATGATTACATTTAGTTTACATGTATTTATATGCACAAACAACATGTACAAACATATGTACATAAATATAAGTAAATCTTGTTGGGTCATTTGAGTCTTCCACATCTTATTTTCTTATTCAATTATTGTTCTGTCTGAACTATTGAATTTTTAGAGAGGTATTTTAAGAAGAAATACACTTTTTAAAATTGTTTCTGATGTGGTGAAGCCATTAAATTTAAATGAAGTCCATGATATTATATCTTCTTTGTGTATTGAATTTTTATCAATTTAAAATATTCACATTTCTACTTAATGCCTTTTATATTTTTTCTGTGTCTGATACTAATATTATCTATAATAGTTATTTTTAAGGTATTTATAGTATTCTCCTCTAATCCCTCTTTTTCTCAAGGATATTCACTGAAAATATCCTTTTGTAAGTTATTTGCTGCTTCTAATAAATGGTATCTGTCTTTTAGTTGTAGTTTTCTTTTTCTTCTTTGTGAAAAGAGTCTCTGTCTTGGAATCATTATTTCCCTGGGCCACTGTCCTGGCCCTCTGAACCTGGGGCCCTCACTCACCTCCTAAGTTACAGGAAAATGCTGTGGTGACTGTTCTGAGTGAGCCCCTCTTTTAATAATGTGGAAGACATCCCATTACCTCTGTCAAAGAACAGATAAATTAACTGAGTAAATCTCAAAGATCTTATTGGCTTTATTCTCAGATTCATGAATCAGGCAACATCTAACTTAGCACATAAAAGGAAGCTTCAAAGAGCTATATAAGGCAAGAGATTTTATAGGCAGAGGGAGCAGAAACAAGGATGTTGTAGTAGGCAAAAAAGCACAGATTTCATTAATATAAGATTACTTTCTTTATAAGAGATGGCATGAGTTTATCAGGTAGATTACCTAACTAATACTTATCAGGAAATTCCTGATTGAGTGGTTTAATGCCATTTCTGGAAGAACCAACACTGTAATTTTACGTAAGTCTCAGTTTGATGACATAGGACTGAGCGCAAGTGACTCCTTTTTTAGACCCTATTATCTTTAACAACCCCTACTTTTCAGTCTCTCAGTTGTAAGCACAGAGTTATTTCACACAACTTTTCATTCTGCACCAGGTTCCTCTGGTAAATATTGGAGACTATGATTTCTTCACCTTCATTAGTTCTCATATACTTTTTATCATTCAGAGATACTCCCTAAATTTCTGATCACCTTTCTTATTGGCCAATATTCTGCTGTCTCCAACTACATACATCTATTTCATACCTCACCAAGTTGTAACTGTGGGTCTACATATGTTTCTTGACTTCCTGTGACTATATCAAAAGGAGGAACGGTTTTCATATCCTCTAATTTTAATGCCCATTACTGTTCCTGCCACTGAAATGCTTAACAAATATTCTTTGAATGAATTAATGAATAAATGTTTCCTTAAGAAAACTGCAAGACATTTCCTTTTCTTCTCATTTGACAATCAACAATTCCCCTGAAGATATTATTCCTCAACTCTCCTGAAGAAAAATAGGTTCATCATCAGACAATCCCCATTAGAATTTAGCCTTAGAAGATTTTACTTGATGAAGAACAGAAAACCTAAAAATGTCGTGTTCATAATGGAACACCTTTCATGACCTTAGCAGTAGCCTCGTGATTGTGGCATCATAATGAGTGTAAACAGGTAGCAAAACAGCATTGTGGCAATCATAAAAACAGTTCTCTCTTCCCCAAAGGCCTCAGTAGCTCCCCCAGCATCCCAGAGCTCATTGGCAGATATTTCCTCCAAGAGTACAAAGACCAGAGAAGACTAAATAGAGATTAAATAGATTCTGGGAAATCAAAATGTGATGAAAGTACATTTCAATTGGGAGGGAATGAGGAGAGGAGGTGACAAGGGAGAAAATGTGTGCAGGGCCTCAGACTCTCTAATCTCAAAAAACAGAGCCTCTCCTTGGGGCTGAGCTCATATTGACTAATCACAGAAATCACAGAACAAGGATGAGAGAAACTCCTGAGAAAGCAGGGATCTGACAAACTTTTTCAATAACCTTGACTGCCTGGACACAAGGATTGGCCTGGGCTTTGAAAGTGAAAGGAAACCTGCCTGGCAAACAAGCTAAACTATAGAAAGTTTAATTAAAGCCAGTGGGGGGATAGTAAAAGTAGGGAATTATTAGGACCGAAAGAAAAAAAATGAAACCAGAAGATGATTAAAGGAAGGATCTGGAGGCATAGAGCTACCTGGCCAATATTTCATTGACATCTATGAAAAGTGAGATTGGTATTTTGCCTATTTCCACTTTAAATTTTGGTTTACAGTGCATGTGTATTGGTGTGTGTGTGTGTTATCTCCTGTTCTCTTTTTTTTTTTTTTTTTCTGGCTACCAGCTGGATGGGAATGAAAAAGTGCCATGATCCAAACGGGATTTTAATGAGGACAGCTCACTGCCTGCCAAGTCCTTGGGCATGAAGTTGGCGGGCTAGACCCACTGGTCCTTGAGGGTCCCTGCTCTGGATCTGAAAGCCCCTCTGTTGCAAACTTGGCATCTGTTCCACAGTCTCTTCCTGCCTCTGTCAAACAGATGAAGGCAGCGTCGGGCTCTGAACATGCAATGCTGAAAGTTTTCCTGCCTGTCAAAGGCCCATGGAAGGGATCGTTTCCTTCTTTGACATCATTCAGCTTCAAATCCAACCCAGAGACCTTCAGCTGTTATCACCTTTCCTGAGGGAAAGCAACTTTTTTATTCTTCCTAAACACCAAAGCTGCCACATTCTACATTTAGTTTGGTAAAGACCCAAGAAGAAAAATTCACTTTAAAAAGTCATCCTTGCAAAGGGCAGTATTGCTTGCTTCTCTCTCTAGGGACAAGCATTTTCATGGAAGAGTATCAGGCAATGAAGCTAAAGTTTTAGAAAGATTTTAAAATTCTTGTATACAAATTTAAGAAAAGGTTTGATTTTTTTATTGAAATGCTATGGGAAAGGAGCAAAGCTCTCTAAGCAAGAAGGCAATATGAATTATTATCATTATTATTTTGTGTTAGAAAAATGATATTTGCAGAAGGTGAGAGAGGATTTAATACAGGTGTATTAGATAGGAAGTTGATATAGAGGTGGTTTCAGCGACAGATAGGATGAGAATAAAGCCTTGTCAGTAATTTTCCTTATACCCACATCTTTTAACACAAAAGTCCATGAGTTATGACATGTCTGGCTAATCGTGAAAGGTCAAGGATGAGAAGAGCAATTAGAATAATAGAAATAATCTTATGCTCCAAGTCTTCTTTATTAGCTCTACCTGTTTACTTGGCTCTCTAGTCATAGGAATTGAATGCCAATGGGTAGCTTTTTCTGTACTGAGATTTTAAAAGACTGAGAGGGACTAATTGACATCTTGATGTACATCCTTTATTTTATAGTCAATAAGTAAGAAGAGATTCCCCATTAGCTAAAGTTTTTCTTGATATCTGAATATCTTAATGGCAAATTAAGTTTTTAATTTCACTTTGGCTTTCTGAAATGGAGACTTCTGATGCCTACTGCCCTTAGAATAAATCAACATGTATCTGAATCACACTCAAACCAAAGCCATGATTTTCTTTGGAAAAAAAGGGATTGACTTAACAAGTTGTTCATTCAAGTGAAATTATTCCATTTTTTAGTTGTTATAGTTCTGTTTTGGTTATTCATATGAAATTACTTTGGAATTGAGTCATTTATAAAGTGATTGGAAAATACTTCTTACCATGAAAATATTCTAATAAGTAGTTCAGTTGAGAGGCTATTTAGCTTAATTGAAGGACCATTGAACAGAATTAAAATGTGGATTTTAATCTCAGTGCCACGTAATATATACTATGTGACCAGGGTCAAGTCTCTGCTTCTCTGCAACTTACCTTACAGATGTATAAACTGAGAAAGTCAGTGTAAACAGTAATGGAAACATGGGTGATGATTCATATTAAACTTAAGGTTAGAAGTTGTATTACTTTTTCATTCACAATTACCTGGCTACTTTTGTCATAATTGGATTAAATAGTATAACACACTCAACAAATACTCTCCAGAGTACTATGGCTGGGGGTTGGGCACACCCAATACGAACCTTCTCATCAGGAAACTACTTCTGTTGAAGAAACTCAAGTGCTGAGTATCTGGATAAAGAAATGCAAGACCATACCAAAAATGTGCTTACTAAGCCATCTACCAAAGAATAAGGGTAATTGAAAGGATGTTGAATTTTGGAATGAGTTTTGTTTGCACCATCAACTTTTTTCCTGTAGCATACAATCTTTATTCCCATTGTCACTCAGACTCCTTACTTACCATAGCTCTGTTTAACCTCTATAATAGCTTACCTTATCTGGTGGTGTTCTTTCTAACTCACTGTAACATCAGCAATCTTACAAATATATGCTCCCGTGTTATAAGGCCACACACTGGGAGACTTCAGCCGGTCTCAGCTGTGAGGAAATCACTGGAAAACAAATGAATTTGTTTCCATAAACACAGTAGTGCTTCTTATTAAATATGGGGAGAGATTATTAAAAAGCATAATGAAGTAACTGCAAGCTAGGAGAAATGAATAAAGGACAATTCAGAAAAGATGCTGCTTAAATATCAAAGATACACAGCCTGACTTTGGTTGTCCCAAAGATAGAGCACTGAACCTCCTATTTGAACTGAATGTTAGGATCCTGTCTATTCACAGAAAAATAACATTTACTATTTACTTGGTAGGATTCCCACTGAAATAATGCCTTACAAAGAGAAAGTGAGCCTTTCATTTTCAAATGTAATATGAGATTATGTTTCTATACATCTTAGACCACTGCCAGAGAATCACAATTGTCTCTTGTGCAACTTTCCAAGGAAATCTAGTGTCTGTCCCCTGAACATAGAAGCAGTGTAAAACTGTCAGATGGGAGGCCTTCCCTTGAGGAAAGAGACACTCACAGTGTGACCTGGCAGCTGTTGCAGGAGTCTCCCAGCGGTGACATTTACAGCACTTCATTTCAGGTATTGTCAGTGTCAGTCACGCTTCAGATTCAGTGCCATCACTGTTATTGAAGCTAATGGTTAACTGAATATGAATTAAATGGCTGCTTTTGTCATAATTGGATCAAGTGGTATAACACACTCATCCACTCAGGGAGAGGGCAGCCCCCTCCTCAGGGCAACAGTGTGGAAGCATTTTGTCTCTGAGGAAGGTATGTTGTCCCTGCTTCGGGCCACACTAGGGAATGTTTGTTGCTTTCCCATGAGATGTGGGACACAGCGTCACATTGCCCTGGGAAATGAGGAGGTCACCCTCAGTATGCAAAGTCCAAATGCCACAGCTGTTAAGCCTTTCAAATGCAGGTGCATTTCCACTTGCATTACAGTGTCCAAGTTTGCAAAACTCACACATGCAAGTAAGACCAAAAGTTAGAGAAAGGAAGGAGGAAGGAAGGAAGAAAGGAAGGAAGGATGGATGCTTGACCTACTGAGCTGTGTTTCTAATCTAGATGAAATCTGTATATTTAAAGTTTAACATTAGCAAAATACAAACTATGTAAGACCCACCTATGCCATTTTGCAATCAAAAAGCTAGCTCTTAGAAGATTTGTGTTGGAATCCTATTGAATAGTGTGGTGCTATGTCCAGTATTTAACATCTTTCTGTCTCTATATATTTTTCATGGCTTCATTACCACATTATCTGTAAATGTATCATCTTTCCTTGGTCTTCTGTACTGGTAGCAAATCATATGCACGTCAACGATCTTATTGTGATTTGGTAGAGATCTTTGTGTTATCCTGGAATCCAGTATCTGTGTACCTCACAGCGCCAAGAATACAGCCATATTGACAATAACCAACATTTACTAAATGAATCATGTATGTATATGAGTGCATGTCTCTATGTGTGTCAGATATGTTACTAAACATTTTTGTATTGTCTTATTTAATCTTTTCAGCATCTCTCAAAATAGTTGTTATTAAAATTTCCAGATGAGGAAAATTATGGATGCTAGGATTATATAATATTGCTCAGGTCACCCATTAGTGAAGGGCTTAGACAAAATGTGTATCTTGCAATACAATCCCAGTACCTATCTCTTAATCCTGCCACTACCCTGCCTTTTACACCAGGCAGGTGTAATTAATCTTTGACAACTGAGGTTACCAAAGAGGCATAAAAAAATATAGGACATGGATACAATACGTGAGTATTTCTACTAAATTACTTTTAGGATAATTCTGATAGAGTTGGCATTAGAGCGTTACTCTTGGAATCTTGTTGAACTCTGAATACAGCTTACCTAAGATCACCTGATTGATAGTGGAGACAGAACTATATGTGCAGCAAGAGAGAATATGGAAGTTTGTGACATATCATCTGCTCTCTAATTTCCTACATTAAGCAGTGCAGTGATTAGACTGAAAAGGCACTTTCCCATTCAGTGCAGGGAAAGCTGTTTGATTTTATTTCCAGAGAAATTAGCCCCTTCTTTCTCATTTTTTGTCTTTAGAAAATACAAGGGGAGGAAAACACTGTGTTGATAGGTTTTGTAAGAAGTCAGTGGCATAAGAGAAAACAAGAACAAAGTTTTAAATCCTCCATAATATGACAGTTCTTATGCTATTTTTAACAGAAATAACAACTAACATTCAACACATATTTGTGATATTTGTATAAAGCCTTACCTGCACCGTCTCACTCACGCCTGGCTACCACCTGCTGAGAATCTGTGATTCTCTGAGGAAACAGGGGAGCCCATGACTAAACAAGTACCCAAAGTCCTAAGATTATTGTGGAAGAGGAGATGTGTGTCCAGACCATTCAACCCCTAATGACCCCTATAATCTACCAACAGAAACGTATGATCAGGATGGGGGGTGGGGTGGGATGGAAGCAGAAAGAGTATTATCATTCCAGGGGCCTGGAAAATTTGAAGAGCGGGGTTGGAGCAAAAGAGGGTCATCTATTCCATCATAGATCCTCTCTGTAGATTAGGGGCCCTCAACTGATTTTGGTTTCATATAAAGAAGCATTTTATAACACAGAGTACTTATTAAATTACATTACATTAATGTAGTCATCTTAGAACTATTCAAAATGACTTACTTGTAAGGTAGGGAGACCTTTCCTTAGCCATTTTCTCAATAGTGGATGACTGTGAATGGTCTGTTCCAAATATCAATCCATTCATAGTTAATGTTGTTATGTATGACTCCCTAGCACTCCTATAATCTGTCAGCCATTCAGGTTGCAGTAACAGAACGCCATGGCTTGTAAACAACAGAAATTTGTTTCTCACAATTCTGGAGGCTGGAACTCCAAGATCAAGGTTCCGGAAGATTCCACGACCACTGGGAACTTGCTTCCTGGTTCATGGATTGCCATCGTCTTGCAGTGTCTTCACATGTCAGAGGGAGTGAGGGAGTTCTTCGGAACCTCTTTTATAAAGGCTCTGATTCCATTCAAGTGGGCTCCACCATTATGACCTAATCATCCCCTAAAGGCCCTACCTCCAAATACCATCCCTTGAGGATTGTGTTTCAGAATATGAATTTTAAGGGGATATAAACATTCAGTCTACAGCATTCTGTATATAAACAAACACTGCCAATCTCTATGAGCAAAACCTAGACAAAGTGCTCTTTGGTAAGAAAATTGGGTTCTTGGAACCAGAAAGCTTTCCTTTTCTGACCTATCTCTAACTCACATTTTCAGGGCCCGGGGTCAAGTCTCACCACCTTCAGCCTTTCCTCAGCAAGCCTCCTCACCAACATCTTTCAGCTACACAGGATCTCATTTCACCCTAATGAAACATTTATTGCAGTTTTTAGTATTCCCAGTGGCTTGTTTTTTCCATCCTGATGGGACTACAAACTCATAAAGAGGAGGCATGGACAGGTTAGTGCAGGGGGCTCCAAACATCTTTTTAAACATAGAAGTCTGTAGAATTCTGATATTGAAAATAGGGAAGGAGGACATGTCAGAAAGCAACAGAAGCATTGACCTTCACGCCTCTTTATCCAGTTTTCCTACCCTCTCCAAGTCTTCCTTTCTCCAGGATACCCTACTGTGGGATAGGAGCAGGGTAGCTCATAACCAGGACTGCGTTCAAATTCACACATACTGCGTGACCACAGAGGACTTCCCAATTCTCCGGCCCTCCATTCCTTACTGTTCCTTATCTGGGCATTGGCAATACTATGACAACTTCAAGGGCTGTATTAAGGCTTCAGGGAGATAGACTATCAGAAATGTTGTCTTTCCTTCTTTGAGTTCTTTCTATCCTTCCTTCAGCCCCTGTTTTTTTTTCTTTTTCCCATTTTTCCCATCCACCTCTTTTGATAATGACTTTCATAATGCAATGTCAATGGTAGGCTCCTAGCGTTCATTTCATCATTTATTGTTTCATTTCCTGAATAGCAAATATTTAGTTTGAATATATTATAATTACAGGTATATGCAGTATGAGGTATGCTAAGAAAATAATATAATGGCCACCATGTTGGTGTTGCAGGACACATATATTTACAGAGCTATTTTTTTATGTATGGAAATAGAGTTTACATATTCATGGAGTATGTTTTCTATTCCACAATACCACATTAGGCAATATATTACATCTCCTGGCCTGCTTGATATTCATTGCTAATAAAGTCTCATAGAAATAAAGCTATGTGGTAATAGAATGGCAGCTTTTTATTACAGAGATGTTTCTATTATGCTAATTTATGATTTAGATGATTTACGCTAATAAGTGTAATTTCTTAATATAAACAAAACTATAGTCAAATTTCAAAACGCTTCTACCTCTGGCTGGCAAATTTACATACCTCACAGTTTTATTAAATATATTCTGTGAAGATAAAACACATTTTTTACATAACAATCACCTCCGGCTTTTCCATGGAGAATTCGATGCTGTAAAACAGCTGCACATCTGTAATTGTTCTGCCACCTGTTCTATAGAAGGGAAGGTTCTGTTCCCTACAGTAGTGATTGAATGATGGTTTGCTCACATTTCAAGGTCATGAATTACTCTACCTTCATCTTTTGATACCCTTCAAAGTGTGTGAGGGGGGTGCCTGATATTTGATGGGAGTTGATTTTCCAAGGTTTGATTAGAAATTTTCCGGAAGAAAGGAATTAAATAGAGATTTGTTCAAAATCAGCCAGATGACTGGATAAGAGGAGACACCCACCATCTGTGATGAGCTTTAATTTTTAATTCCTAAAGGGCAGTTATTTTAGTTTTATATCAATTTTAAAAATAAACAAAGTGACTGAGTTAAAAAAAAGAAAAAGAGGCTTTGTATGTAGGGAAAAATTATGAGGTTGTGAGGATATTGTTTAACTAGTGAGTGGTGCCGCCTCCCCATCCCTTTGCCCATCTCTCAAACACACACACACACACACACACACACACACCCAGAAATTACCTGTGTTAACACATGAATTTTAATTATGTCATATTAAAGCATATTGAGAATCTATCTCTATTAAAGAGAACCATAAAGGTGATATCTTTTGATCTCATTCAGAGCAATTTCCACCAACTTTGTCAAATCACTGCAGGATCTATATTCACCTGTTGTAAGACTGACCCATGTGTGTCTAGCCCAGCACTACTTTGAGATATCATAAAGTGATATTAGTGCAGTCACTCAAATGATGAAATGTGATATTTGAATTTGGTGGCAGACAGATGACAGAGAAGATAAGAGGATATCTTTTTTTTAAATTCTTTTTTTAAATTTTTTTAATGTTTTATTTATTTTTGATACAGAGAGAGACAGAGCATGAGAGGGGGAGGGGCAGAAAGAGAAGGAGACAGGGAACCAGAAGCAGGCTCCAGGCTCTGAGCTAGCTGTCAGCACAGAGCCTGACATGGGGCTTGAACCCAGGAATGTGAGATCTGACCTGAGCTGAAGTTGGAGGCTTAACCGACTGAGCCACCCAGGCGCCCCTAAAATTCTTATAATTTACTTATACAACATTTTACTTATGAATAGTCTTTGGAAATATTCTTGGTACCTAAGGACTTAAATAGTAATTTTTGCTTATTCAATGTGTATGTGCACACGATGAACTAAAGGTAATACATGTTAAATGTAACCTTCATCCTGTAAACATTTATGAGGAAGAATGAGAGGCAAAAAGGAGGGGATTGATTTGAGACAGGTTTGTTTTCTGTTTTGTTCGTTTTTTAGTATACAGAAAATAAAGTTGAAAAAATATAGCCAAGGATGTATCTCAAATTTCTGTCTAGGCTAATCCCCTGGTCAACTGTGGCAAGAGTAGGAATCAGAAATGAAGGGACAAGAGCAGTTTAGAGAGAAAGAAAGAAGATGCATCCAGTTTGAGATGCACTGGATTTGAGGTTCTTGCAGGACATCCAAAAGGAGCTTCTTGGCATACAGTTGGTAGGCTTTGCATCCTGAGCTGCCCTGTACTAGATCTTCTGTTCTCTCCCAGGAGCAATTTTGCCCCTCTACCCTGCCCAGGGGACATTCTGCAAAGTTTGGAAACTTTGTTCTCCTCCTCCTCCTCCTCCTCCTCCTCCTCCTCCTCCTCCTTTGTTTTTTTGGGGGATGCAGGTGTTGTTATTCAACTGGGAGAGTGAGGGGGGCTGCTAATAGCATCTAAATGAGAATCCAAGAATGGTGCTAAGGACAGAAGCCCCAATGCACAGGACAGACACCCACACAGCAACAAAGAATTATCCACCTCCAAATATCAATAGAATCAAGATTGAGAAATTGTGTATTAGATCATGGAGGAAAGTTACATAAGCTTATGCTTATACATACAGAACCACAGTCCAGGAGAGGGGAAATGAAAGTGTGGGTTATGAAAGATATGTGGAAAATCAACAGTATAAAACTTCAGGGAGGTTCAGAGATTGTGTAAGGATGGTAGAAAAACAAAATACAGCAATGCATTTGCAGGAACCAGTGACAGAATTATTATCCCCATTTTACATATAAAGTGATAAAGGCTTAAAAAGTCACTTTTCCAAGTTTACATAGTTAGTAAGCAGCAGTGGGAGATTTCAAACTTACTTCTTTTGATTCCTTAGCCAATTCATTGTCCTGCCTACCATACTAAGAACTAAACGCTATTACAGTTGAGTGATAAATGATCTTTCCAACAATGACTGAGAGCTTCCTGCTGTCCTTGAATGCTTAATGTTGAAAAGTTTGCGGGGCTGATCTACAGCCCTTATTTAGGGATCAGCAGAGAACTGCTGTAAATATTATTATTTTAACAATGCTTCCAGCCTCCCACATACTTACCACTGAGCACTAGGAGCAACCTCCTCCACTGGGTGAGATACTTACAGTCAAAAGCATGCAGCATCCCTTTAAAAAAAAGTTCCGATTTCTACCAGAAACATAAGCCTGCGTGTCCACTCTCCATTTTGATGATTATTTTGCATAGTTCTTACAAACCCTTGGAAGTGATTTCAAGAATTATCCTTATTATGTGGAAACTACATATCAGAGCTATATATTGGGTCAGAAAAATGAGCACATAGCTATATTGCGGTATGTGATCATATAAAGTTCCTCTGAATAATGCAGGGACTAGGGACACATGCCCCGTGCAGTGAAAATTTGAGCATAACTTGTGTCTCTCAAAACTTAACTACAAATAGCATACTGTTGGCTGGAAGGCTTACTGGTAACATAAACAATCAATTAGCACATATTTTGGATGTTATACATATTATATACCGTATTATTATAATAAGTATGCTAAAGGGAAATGTTATTAAGAAAATCTTAAGGAAGAGAAAATACATTTATAGTATCGTACTATAAATGAGCCTCTGACTTCAGCTCAGATCACAATCTCATTGTGAGTTGAAGCTCCATGTCGGTCTCTGTGGAGCCTGAACCCTACTTCAGATTCTGTGTCTCCATTTCTCTCTGCCCCTCCCCTGCTCATGCTCTGTCTCTCTCAAAAATAAATAAACATTAAAAAAAATCTGTGTGCAGGTGGACCTGAGCTATTCAAACCTATGTTCTTCAGGGTCAGCTTTATAGAGTGACCTCTACCAACTGAGAAGCAAGAGCTGGATTTAGTCCCCTGCTCAACAAATATATTAGCTGTTTCACCTTCATCCAGTCATTTATTGTCTTCAGGACTCTTTTGTCAACTGTAAATGATTTAATTAAGCTTTTTTAAACAATCATTTGTTGCTTTGATTGGAACTGATTCTCTGACCCCTAGAATTGAAGAGCACACCACCCCAAAGTGACACTTTTTAACAGCACCTGATGTTTTTTTTCTCTCATGAGTTCAACAAATGTTCATTGAAACTTGGTATTTGTAATGTAGTGCTTTAGGCAGAGTGGGGTAAATACAGTAGGTGAAGACTTGATTCCCGCTCAGAAAAGGAAAATGAAAGCCTTAAACTTCCTATGACAAACAGTAGAGTTATTGCTAAGAAACAGGTTCAGCCACAATTCTTTGACTTAGGAGATCAAGACAAGAGTGTTTGGTTAGTGGGCTGGCATTTGGATGAGAAGGTTGAACGTGGAACACCACCCTCAAATGTATAAAGGCGTACTGCTGAGGCTTTTCTCCCCCTAGATGGGAAATAAAAGAGATCCACCTGTTTAGATTGGGTTAGGCCTTCTCTATATTCATTTCCAAAAGATTTGCATTGTGTCATTATGGGGGAAAATATTGGCTTATGTGTCTGTCATCATTGCTGAACATCTAGTTTCTAACTGAATGTTTGGTACAGAGTGGGACTTTGCTATACTGTTTCACAAATAGTTATAAAGCACTCTATTCATCACTTCAGTAGAGCTAGGTCCTGTATATTTTCCAAATAGATGAAAAATAACCTTATTAACTAGCACAGTTTTATATTGATCTGGTGAAGAGAAGTTTCAGTAGTACGTACAGATTTACCATGCATGTTTCCACACCTGTTTTAAAAATCAAGAGAAAGAAAACCCCACAATTAAAAAAAAATTAATGTTTATTTTTCTGGAAAGAGAGGGAGCATGAGCAGAGAAAGAGAGAGAGAGAGAGAGAGAGAGAGAGAGAGAGAGAGAGAGAGAGAGATAGAGAGAATCCCAAGCAGGTTCCACCATGCCAGCACAGAGCCCAATGCTGGGCTCAAACTCACAAATCATGAGATCATGACTTGAGCCAAAATCAAAAATCAGAGACTCAACCGACTGAGCCACCGAGGCATCTGAAAACCCCACAATTTAGATTTTATTAACATCAGTCACACTAAGATTCCTTTAGAGTTATATGATTTACTTAGATAACTTCTGTGAAACACAAGGGTGTTTCCAAAGGCTCAAATTATCTTATAACATAAATTAATGCCGACTAGAAAAAGTCCATCAAAACATGTCTTCCCCATTTTATCTCTAAATTTATTGTGTCCAATGCAACAATCCTATGGACTGAGCTGTATCTCTGAAAAGTTTCACAACATTGCTAGAAAAATATACATGGCAATGGAAAAAGTCCTTAAAAGCCAGTCCATAGATCCTTGGAGAAATAGCTGTCTCTAGGGTGGAGACAGGAAATACATAAATTAAGCCAGGAGCATCTTCTAGTGCCAGAAATAAGGAAGTGCTAAAAAAAATCACAATCTTGAAAAAACACCAGAAGGACACAGGAACCAACCAAAAGGGCTCCTTATGGTCAAAGTGAGGAGAATTTAAGCAAAATATACATTGATATTGAGTTATGAACCAAAGCGTAAAATAAATATCCATGAGTCCTTACTGATATAAATAAATGCTTGAGTGAGTAAATTAGTAAAGGTAGACAAATATCTCATGCATAAGGATTTAAGTAATTTACCAAGACAATCCACTCTCAATGAGGTGGAACGTAAGTCCCCACTCCTTAAGTGTGGGCTGCACATAGTAATTTTCATCCAAGGAGTATAGTGTGGAAAGGCGGAAAAAAAGAGTAACTTTATACTGGAGAAATGTATGAAATTCTGCCTCAGCCAGGCAGCCAAGATTCACACCAGCAGGGAGGTCGATAGTATATACCCTTTATATGGTCTGCGGAAAATGGCATCTCACCTCTGTAGTCTTCCCAAGAAAAACACAGTCTCATCAGAAGGTAACGTCAGACAAACCCCAACAGAAGGACAGACTACACAATACCTGCAATGCTTCTCCAGACTGTCACGGTCATCAAAAACGAGGAAAGTCTGAGAGATTGTCACAATAAGTGGAGCCAAAGGATACATAATGACTAAACCCAGTTGGTACCATGAGTGGGATCCTGAAACAGAAAAGGGACATGAGGTAAAAACTAAAGAAAGCTGAACAAGGTAGGAAATTTAATTAATGATAGTGTTTCACTAGGGTTCATTATTTGTAATAAAATACATGAACTCAATAATTCCATAAATACTGCATGTATTACTCCCTGAAAATAATTTAATCAGAGCAAAAATTATTAGAACAAAGAACAACCCTAAAAACCAAGTAAGTTTTTGGTTTTCCAAAAGGCTTTGTCAATTATTTGACCTACTGTCTGCAACTCTTTGAGATCAGATGTGCCCTGGCTCAAATTGAGCCTGAAATTTTTGGTCAGATGCTGTATTAAGTGAAAGCCACAGCTCGACTAGTTTTCCTTTACAATCATGTTAGTCAAAGTTTAGATGATTCAACCTCTTTTAGTTGGGTTTGTTACATCCCTAACATGCAGAGCACACAGCAGCCCAATCATCAGTTTCCCAACCCTACACCAAGATTGAAAAAAAAAAAAAATAATGTTAATAATAGAGAACTTGGCACAGAGTAAGTATATGGGAACTCTGTGTATTACTGTCTTTGCAACTTTTCTGTAAATACCATACTCTTCTTAAATTAAAAAAAAGTAGTATTTTTTAAAAAAGGAAGCCAATAAGCAACTTAAAGAATATTTATTGGAGTCTCCCATCTTGTCCTGACTCAGAGGTCACTTTCTGTTTCTAACTAATCCATTTGGTTCTACGTGTTCTTGACCTAGATTCAAATCCATTTATCTTCTACAGTTTTCTCCTTTAACTCTGGGTCTCTGGCCACTGGCCACACTTTACTCTCCACAAGAGATCTGATATTTGACCCTGAAATGATGCCCTTTCCCCCTGATATCAGCCTACCCAGTCTTACTTGACACTGATGTGTTCTTGATCCTCATGCTACTCATTTGAAATTATTGACAAGTACCTGAAGTTTCACTATATTTTTAACTAGGGACGCAGATGAAAATATCAGCCTATCACTTTGTTGCATCTTTGATGTCATTTTAAGAAGTGGTAAAGAAGAAAATAATGTTCAAAGCATTGCTTCCGCAATTTTCTACATAACACTTGTATTCCAAGAGCTTCTTCCTCAAAGATAAAGCCCCTAGCATAGTTTTTCATTATATTGAAATAGGAAAAGAACAGGCAAAACAAACAAACAGAAACTTTAAATGCTACATTGAAATTATCAACTTTTTAATAGTTAAAACAGGACTTCTTTGAGAAATATTAAAGCTATATACATATCTATGCTTCCTATATGTCACCTTTCTTCTCTCCCTCTACATTGATATATTTCTCTTTTTTTTTTCATTCTCTTATGTTTATTTTTGAGAGAGAGCAAGTGCAAGTGGGGTAGGAACAGAGAGAGAAGGGAACAGAAGATCTGAAGCAGGCTCTGTGCTGACAGAAAGAGCCTGATGTGAGGCTTGAACTCACAAACCTGTGAGATCTTGACCTGAACTGAAGTTGGGTACTTAACAAATTGAGCCATCCAGGCACCGTTCATATTGATATATTTCTTATGAGAATCTTCCATTGCTTTTTCTCCATTAATTCTCATGAAATTAGAAAAAGGAAATAAGCTTATTGGACAAAATGATATATGTGCAAGTGTAATTATGATCAGAAGACACTGAAACCCATTTCAGAGAGCAAAGTTTATTTTCTAATGAGCCAAACATAAAAATGGCTACCAGTCTAGTTAAGTTTATTGGAGGGTGACTGAATAGTACATAAAAGATTAACTTTTTGGTTAGATGAATCTGAGTTCCAGTCTTAGTAACACTTTCTTCATTAATGCATGTGTTCACCACAATAAAGTGCTGTGAATGCCCAGATGTGCAGCGCTAGCTCAGACTGCTACTCTAAACTCCAGATCCAAGTACCCTCCTGTCTTCTGGGCATCTCGGGCACAACTAGAGTTCTTGATGTCCAGAGCGTCCTCCAAGCTCCCCTTCTCAGCAAGAAGCCTGTATGCTCAGGTCAGAGGCTTCCTCCAGTTATTGCTCTCCCTTCTCACCCTGTAGTCCAACCATCACTGAGTTCTAGAGGTTCTATTCCAAATACCTCATGAGGTTCTGTCTGCATTTCCACATCCACGATGCTGGCTCAAGCTCTTCCCGTCTCTCTCGTGAAATAGATAAATGGCCTCTTTGCTCTGCACTTAATTGCCTTGCTCTATCCATTCTCTGTCTAGCAGCCAAATGAACTCCTAGAATCTACTGGAGGTTTTGTAATGCCTTAGGGGGAAAAATTCTAAATTCACACATGACCTTGAGTGACCTGTGGACCCTCTGCTGCCTTCATGCCCTTCTGTCCAGCTGTCTGTGCCAGACATACCAGACCTTCCGCCTCTGGTGAGGCCCTCAGATGGGCCCCATCATGCGTCTGCCAGGAGTGTTCACTTGCTCCTGGCTTGGCCACCTTCCATCATTCTTTGAAAACTCTCTCTTTCTGAGATGCTTTCCCTAACTCCTAATCTAGATGTGGTCCACCAACACAACTTTTAATCACAAAAAAAAAAAAAAAAAAAAAAAAAAAATGGCTACCAGTCTACCTTCATGCAGAAACTCACATGGTCTGGACACCTTCTACAAGTGTCTTCTTTTGGTTTCTATACTAAGCAAGGTCTTAATTTAGGATCTGCATTGATGGTGATCAATACTCTAAACATGTAGTGATGTCATTGATACCTATTGGTTTAAAAAGAAAGCACACGTGTTTTGATGGGACTAGTAAAGTCCCAGAGAGGACTCTAAGTGGCTCAATCTGGACTGCTTGCCTATCTCAGGAAACAATTATGGTAGACAAGAATGGACAGGATGACCAGTTGTCCTAGTTTTCTACGGCTATCCCAGTTTTAACACTGAAAGTCCAGCGCCCTGAGCCTTGATCACCTCTGAATGGAGAGTGAATGATACAACAGCACCCCAGAAATAGATGAAGGACAGGTGTTCCATGAAAAGTGACAGCCTCCAAGTTAATACATACAAAGCACTTTGAGTAGTGTTTAGAATGATAAATTAAACACTCAATAAATATTAATGTACACATTTGTTCTCCCAAATTCATCAAATGTAAGGTTAATATCCATTGTGAAAGCAGTGACTTTTGTTTTACTTACCTCTAAGGAGCATATACTCAAATTTAACTTTGACATACTAATAATTATAATACATTTGGATTTTAGTGATAGTAAAATGTGAATAGTTTATGCATATTAGATTCAAAATTTTTAAAATATATCCTTATATATGTCTCCAGTGCAAAGAACTAACCCTTATATACAGTTCCCCCTCTATAGCATGGATTTTTTCATTCCTAAATAATCATTTATATTTTCCTCATATATTCCAGATTTAAATATGTTTCCAGAAATTATGAGACATATATCTAAAACTGAGTAAAATCTTTTGAAAACACAAATGATATTATGTTCCTCAACTTCTTAAATCCCTCCCAGGGATTTCTGCTGTGCATAAGATTATATCAGCTGCTTTAAATAGCTCACCAGTGCCTGTGTGGTTTGGTCCATGCTTACTTGACTTCCTCTTTCCAATACAAGACTGTGAATCCTTCCTTAGGGCCCTTGTACTTGTGTTTTCTCTGCCTGGGGTGCTTATGGTTAGTTACATCCTTCTGCCTTTTAAGTGACCCTCTAACCTCTTAATAAGGCATTTCTTAACCAACCAAAGCACTCTTGGCACACCATCCTCATCATTCTCTGTGGACCAAGGCCCCCTGTTTGTTATTATTTGTCTCCCCTGCTCTAGAGAACACTCTCCATGAGAAGGGGAATAACACCTAGCATACAAAATTGCTTTATAACCTAATATTGACTAAATAAATTCATACATAATTTTAATGTGTGGCGATGACTTGCTGAGCCCAGGACCAAATGCCCAGAATGAGAGAAGGTGAATACCAGCAAATCCTTGTAGAATGATGACTTAGGTAGGCTTGTTTCTCCGGACTTGCTACATGTTATACTCATGCCTACTGAGAGTAAAAACAAAATATGTATTAGAAAGAATGAGATTTTGTAAAAAGGTTAAGAAGAAGAAGGAAGATAAAATATTGTTTCCAACTTTCCCAGTTGACAAAAGAAAGGGCCTGGAAGGTTTTATAATGTTACTTATTTGATTTGTATTGTTTTACTGTTGTCTTTGGCTAGAGTGTTGCAAACAAAATATAGAACAACACACATCACAAGTACACTTGGCTGTGAAAAAGTGATAAATTTGTTTACATCTGGAAAGTCTATCTGACTTCCAGGGTTTAGTTCCTAAGCAAAATTTAGGAGGCTTTCCAAATTGCAATCATTTGGACTTTCTCTTTTGCTGTAAGCATTTGGACACATCTCCATGAAAATTTATAATTACTCCTGAAGAATTAGTCCCAATGCTGATAAGCACCATGATGAGCAAACACACACAAAACAAATGAAAAAATAAACTGCACATATACATGGGAGGATAAGGTTGTGATTTAAATATGTGTCTGAAGGAAAGGTGTGCAGGAAGGGAGGAAATGAAGAAGGAGAAAAGAAGAGAGGGAAAAAGAGAAAAGGAAAAAAGTAAAAGAAAATGTTAAAATAATCACCTTGATTACATTAGTAGAAATCAGGAAGGGAGCTCCATCCTGTTATAGTATATACCGTCCGTGTCCTACTCAGAGAAAAGTGTTTATAATGAGCTAAGCTTTTATCTAAAATTGAAGACTTCTCTCCAAACAGTGTGGGGACCTTCCTAAAAATCTTAGAATCTCTTTTTAACTCAACAACTATATTCCTGAGTGTCAAGTAAGAAAAGCTATTTTTTAGAATAATAAGAACGTGAAAAGAGTTTCTATATACATATTTTTAAAGTTTTTTTTTAATTTATTTTGAGAGAGAGCACGAGAGAGTAAGAGAATGGCAGAGAGAGGGAGAGACAGAATCCCAAGCAGGGTCCATTCTGTCAGCACAGAGCCTGACATGGGACTGGATCTTGCAAACTGTGAGATCATGTCTGGAGTCAAAATCAAGAGTCCCACACTTAACCGACTGAGCCACGCAGGCACTGTCTATATTAAACTTGACTTGTTCTCATTATTGCTGTATAAGCAGAATTTGAGATCATCATACTCTACCCTCTCCTTTTTTTTTTTTTAATAAAAAACCAACTTTATTGTCAAGTTGGTTTCCATTTAACACCCAGTGCTCTTCCCCACAGTGCCCTCCTTCATGACCATCACTCCCCTTCCCCTCTCCCGCTCCCCCTTCAGCCCTCAGTTTGTTTTCATATTCAAGAGTCTCTCATGATTTGCCTCCCTCCCTCTCCCTAACTCTTTTTCCCCCCTTCCCCTCCCCATGGCCCCTGTTAGGTTTTTCCTGTTAGACCTATGAGTGAAAACATATGGTATCTGCCCTTCTCTGCCTGACTTCTGCCCTCTCCTTAAACTTTGATCATAGCCAATATTCTTTCCTTTTTCTGTGGCTCATTGTAGCGTCAAGCTCTTGGCTCTGTGAAATCACTCTTATCTTACTCTCTTGAATTTGGTGTTTGTACTAGTGATCCACAGGGCATGCTCTCCATTTGTCCTCCACCACAACCAAGATCTGGGGTTGACTGAATCATTACAGTATGATCTTTATGTGTCAAGTCTTATGTTCTTCATAAGAACACAAGTTCATTCTACATACCACTTGTTTCTCATTTTCCCCCCTTAGCAGGCATGTCATGTTTTATTATCTGTAAATTGGGTTAGAGAAAATCAGCCGCTTCTTAGGTGTCTTCCAGACAATACTGGTCCCATGAAATACTTCATAAAATGTAAAAGTAGGTGGAAGAAAGAAGAGAGAGAAGAAGGCAAACTTCCACATCACTGAATACTGTGCATTCACTCAAATCCGCACAAGGACCTTGATCATCCTACAAACACTGAGAGATTCTACAGTAAAGAAACAGATTTAACTGGCTTAAATATCCCTGACTTACTTGGTCATGTACCATCTTGTGTTTCTGTATGGCAATATCTATTAATAAGAGAAGAAAATAGTCTGTTTGGCAAGCGCTTTGGCATAATCCTGCCTGGATGTGTTTGTGGTCCTGTCCAGTCCTGAAAAAATCCTAGGGTTGTAGAATTTCAATCAGTTGAATTCTGTTTACACTTGGACCCGTGTAATTCAGCATTTATCAATGCCATTCCAATAAAGCCCACAGACCAATAAAGACGCTGCTGCTTAAAGTGTAGCTGATGACAGCTACTAGGGGAAATTAAATCTCTCTAGGTCATGAAAGGTGACATTCCCTTAAACAAACAAAAGAACTACTTAGTTTTTATTAATACCTTACATATGACATATATAGATTGTCATCACTAACATTAATCTTTGTAATATAAACCATGTAATTTTTCATGTTACTTCAATTAGTTTGCATTAATGTACCAGAAAAGAGTACTTAAGTTTATATTTACAAAGCATCTATTTCACTACGCATTCATTTTAGGGGATTTCTATAGTTGAGCTATTCATAAAACAAAACAGTATCTACATCTTAGAGAATAAAGTTGTACTTTTACAAGTATTTATATTACCAAGATTATAAATCTGATTAAAGATGCTGAACAGAGCCAGTTTCTTATTTATGTATATTAAAATTATGAATAAAACAAATATATCCTTCTTAGAAAATATCATTACAAATGATGAGGAAATAAGGAGATCATCACATGATGATGCCATACAGTATCTCATATTTGAAACTATGGCGTTAGACAGGAAAAGGAAACACACAAAATATATATATAATACCGTGATATAATTATAAAAGGCCTGACATGTGTGAACACCAGAATGATCAGTGCCTCATGATTGGATCACAGGCCTGACTACCTGGCCTAAACGTACTTGATAGAATGATGGCCAATATGTAACCTCTCCCAAAGCAACCCTAACTTCAGTCCATTACTTAAAACACTGAAACAGTGACGGTTTCCCTAAAGCCATTTATTTAATTCTTTTTCATTTCCCCCAGTGGTCCATGACTCAACCCAAGCTACTCAAACAATCATCAGTGAAGATTTCCAGTCTCCCAGCTTCATTGCCCATTCATAGCCCTCAAATTATGAACGTCACATTTGGGTCCTTCCTTTGCGAACTGAGAGATCTGACCATGCAATACTTTTCATTTTAAAATTCTACTTTGGACCTCTTCTCTCTAGCAGGTGCTCTTAAAAAAACTAGTATTTCATAGATATGGGAAAGCTCATGTCTATGCATAGCTGTGATTTTTCTTTAGAGAATGACTTAAAAAAACCATCTTTCCAGGAAGATATTCTCTTAGGAAAGGTTGCCTACCAAGAGAACAACTGTTGTGAAGCAATCAAATACTTTTAATTAAAAAAAAAAATCCCAAACACCTTAAAATATTTTCCCTTCTGACCTCAATTCCTGGGAGGCTTTTATTTTCATCTATTAGTTCTATTTGCTTTGACATAATTAGAGCAAAGTATCACAGATGTTGGGAAGATTTTTTTTTAATCTGGGATGAGGTTTACCAGATGTCTAAATCACCCATTGTGAATTGTTAGATTTTTTTTTTAATTATTAAGGGAACATATATCTGCCTCATGAGTTCTACCAGCTAACTGAATCCCTACTTTTGACTGTATATGAATCCAAAAATTATTGAGTTTTGGCTTATAAATACATACAATGGGTAAGCCCCCTATTATTTCAGAAAATCTTAAAAATATGTATACCATAAACATTATACACCATTGGCCTAAGATCCAAAGTGTGTGGTTTGTTGGGAATTATAAATGTCAAAGTAATTTCAACCTACAAGTGTGTAAACTTCCATAAAACTGGCATTCGTCTCTTATGATACCTTGTTGGCTAATTAGTTATGTTTGAGAAATTAATGGTTTTTATGAGGAAAAGCAAAAATGCTTTAATTTTAAATATCCAGATTTGAAAAGAGATTAAACAGCCTGTTTTGCATAAAACAATGTAGATTAAAAGCTCAATTAATTTAATCAGTTATCTGAATGTCAAATAATTTGCCAATGAAATTTAATATACGTATAACTTGCCCTGAATATACCATTTTCCAATAGGAGATAAAAAGCTGTGTGCACCATCTGGAATTCTGGACAGGGACAGGGTTTCACTGACTGAATCAGTAATGCAGTGCCAGTTTTAGAGACAAGTGTTTTGAAGGGAATAGAGGAAAAAAAGCAAATCTGTAAGATTTGTGCATATCACCTCATGCTCATGGTCGTAAGAGCTGAAAATTTGTTTAACACTATGAAATAACATGGGGAGCACGAGGCCAAGATAAATTGGCATCAGCGTCCTCTTACATCCTTGGCAAGGGTTTGTAGAGGAGATGGTTTGAGGATGAGAATGGTAGAAGGAAAGGGATGAAATAAGCCGAGAGAAATGAATTAAGCCTAACAGAGCAACACATTCCTCTAAAAGACTCCTAAAATTACAAAATGAGTTCACCCATCATCAAATTTGTGATGCTAATCAGATAGGCTGTTGTACTAGAGCCCTCTTCATTCCTGGCCTGGTCTCTCTCAACAGCTTCTCACCTATTCTCTGCACCTGCATTTGCTCTCTCATTAATTTGTTCTTCAAACTTTTTAAGAATTGTTATTTTAAAATTTAGTCTGTCTGTCTCACCCCAAGTCCTCTGATAAAGAGTAGTGTGAATTTCTGAGCTCCTTTAGAACTTCCCATGCACACACTCCATGCAGGTAGCACTTGTCTCCATGAAGCCTCCCTTCCCAAATGATTATGCGATTGCTCTGTTTATACCCTTCTTTTCAGTCTGTGTAACCCCAGTTCACCCTGCAAGACTCAACACAAGTGGGTCTGATTTACTAAAATACTCCCAGACTCAGCCAGGCAGCCTCTTATGCCTTTCTCTGTAATTTCCAATGGCACCTTTGAGATTTCTTTAATAGTATTTATTAACCTTGTACTTCAACATGGTCAATTGAATACTACATTTATATTGGCATCCCCATCCCTGAAATAGATGTGAAACCCAAAAGACCAACAAACAATCAGGGATTTAAAAAAAAAACAGCAAACAGAAGATGACACCTTTTGGGAAAATGGAAATTAAATGGGAGATTAGTAACTTAGCAAAGCAGAGAAAGCTGAGTCTAAATTGCTGGAGAAAAAGGTAGATACTAAAAAGGAATTTTAAGTTTGCTTACATACTTGTCTCTCTCTCTTGAAATGCAGTTTCAAATCTTTACATTCCCTATGCCTAGAACAAAGCTGTCCTACTATGTGCTCAAGCAATGCTTTTTTAAAAAATGAATGAATACTTGAATAATTATCATTATGGTTAGTAAGTATGGAATTTATAAGATCTATCAATTATTCTGCAAATCACTTTTTTGAAATGTTTCATTTGCATCTTACAGTAGCTTCCTAAAACTGGTATTATCAGATAGTCTCACTTAACAGACAGGAGAACAGATGGTAAGAGGTTATATAGCATGGACAAGCTCTTAACTCAGCTCTGAGCAGAGGTACAATTTGAACTCAGGATTCTGAATTCAAAGTCAGTGCTTTTCATTCATGTGTTATATGGCCTTTATTAATCTATTTCTTTTGTTTCTAGGAAATATTTATTCGAAAAAAATTATTCTGAGAATGTGGGGAAATGATCAGTTTCAAAAATATTTTTAGAGAACAATTCAAATATCAAAAGTAAGCGAAAATCTAGCGTGAGAACCAACTTAGAACCTACACTCCTGGAAAGATCCCTAACCTTCTTTCCAGAATCTTGTGTCTGACAACACAAGGCAGAATTCATGTGGTTCCTCTTCGGGAGTAACATCCTGATTCTGATATTACCTAACCTTTAAAACTTACCAACCTTGTTTATGTGGTTTCCCCATCCAACAGAATCCCAACAAATTAATTGGAAGGAAAACGAACGGCTTTGTAGAAGTGAGAAGTGTCAATTGAAAGTGAAAAAAATTGATGCAATGAGACTAATAAGTAACTTTCTATTTATCTTAACACAGAATAAAAATTATGTTTATGTTCCAGCAATAGTTGTGCCTATTTTCAATATTACATTCTTCTAAATGAAATCTTTATATTTAACAATTAAATCCCTTGAGTTATCCTAGACAGCAGTGACTCTGAAGACTCTTTGGGGGACAAGAGGACTATTTTTTTACATTTTCAATTTTTTAGCCTTCTACCTGCAAACTGTCAAGCATGCACAAGACAAGATAAGGCCAACAGCGGACTAATTTGACCATGAAAGTTACAATGAACCACTCTTAGGTTTATCATTATTTGCATAAACAGTGGAGGGAGAAAAAAGCAAATGAGCCAGGTCCTCATGGTCCATGGGCCACATACCAAAAAGAGCATCAAAGTGAAAAGCACTAGGGGACTGCAACACAATTTATAGGATACCAAGTTGTTGAGGAGCTAATAGTAGTTTGCATCTACTGGCTTTATATTCTGCAAACTATCGTTAGGGGGGTGAGCAAGACAGAAAGCCTCATACCTTGCCAGTTCCCAGGAGGCAATGAGAAACTCTCACAAGAGCCTTATAGGGAAGAGATGAAGGCAAATGGGGCAATGACCTCAAAGCAGCTTCTCAAAGACCTTCCATTCTCTAAGTGTTCTTGAACCATAAAATGTTATTCTAAGACCTATATTGGTAGTGGTTCAAGCCTTTGTCTGCATGGCCCATGTGGATATGTTCAAGATCACCAGGGTACCATAGCAGAGCCATTTCCTTATATACAATTGAGAAATGAGATAGAGTGTTGACTAGAAACTTTTTCTGATAGTATTATGTATAAATACATGTGTGTGTGTGTGTGTGTGTGTGTGTGTGTGTGTGTGTGTATAATGATCTTGTTTGGTCAAGTAAAACAAAATGATCTTTAATGTATCCTGCTTAAGAATAAAGAGAATTACCTGTATTTAAATTCTACTGTGCACAGGCTTTCTTGCTAGGCTATTTGAATAGTCTGTTTCATGTACTTTATAACACAACCCCATGAATCAATTCTATACATTGATATATAGATGATAGATCTTAGAGTGATTAAGGCCTTTAACCAAGGCTGCACAGGTTGCCAGCAGTAGGGGAGAATACAATGTGCCTTTCTTACAGAACTTTGTTCCCTCTTTTTAAAAAAAAATTTATTTACTTATATTGAAAGAGAATGCATGCATGAGCAGGGGAAGGGCAAAAAGAGAGGAAGAGAGAGAATCCCAAGCATACTCCACACCCAGCAGATCCATTGCAGGGCTCAACCCCATGACTGAGAGATCACAACCTGAACTCACATCAAAAGTCAAATGCCTAACCAACTGAGTCACCAAGCCACCCCTTCTTGCCTCTTACGAAGATACAAATATCTCTCATTTACCTTAAGAATACTTTGGTGTATGTTGTCCTCTTTTACTAGTGTATAATCGTTTTTAAAAAGCAAAATTGGTGTGTTTAGAGAGAATTAACTTCAATTATTAGGGGGAAAATGGTTCTAGTGTATCTTTAGAAGTTCCAGAAGACCAAGCTATCAGAGCCAAGGAACACTGAAGCTGAAATGACTGGATTCCATGTTGATCTGATGGATTGACAAGGTCCCTACATTTCAGTTCCTGGCAATACTTATGTACACACACGAGGAATCAAATGGTTTTCTTAATATTTTCCAAAATCATTTGATTCTATAATAAGAAGAGGGAATGCTCCAAACTGGAGAATATCCAGGGAAGAATGAACATAGTGGTGGATGTTCCCATCATTGTTATGTTAAATGTTGGCAAATGGAATTAGGGGCACTTAGTTTTAGAGAAGAGATACAAAAAGAAATAAATATTTTCAAAGATCTGAAGCATAATTTTGAGAAAGGCGGATAATATATGTATTCAGATGCTCTAGTTAGATCAAAGCCAGTGGCTAGAGATTAAAATAGGGTATATTTCACTTAATACTAAGGAAGATGTCAATAGTTCTATGAACTGTTGGACAATAGAATCATCTGCCTTTTGGGAGCAGCCTCTCACTAACAGTATTTAAACATAAATCTTCCATTGATGTTTATGATGTAATTTAGATGTGGATATAGCTAACATTGGTATAGGTCTATATATTCCAAGATGGTGTCATAGTTCATTTATTCTTACTCGTTACAACATTTTTTATCTAACTCTATATGATAAAACTCTAATAATTCTTGAATATTCATCTAAAACCCACCCAATTAACCAAGAACTCCCCGATAATCCAAAACAGAAAGGTAGGAATTAGTTTAGCTACTTTGCGTTGGAGATGTGGTATGACCACAGGTCTGTCAATCTCTATATTCTAAAAGCTAGTATTGTTTTAACACCTCTGAAATCTTTAAACCTTACAGAGAGTCAACAGACATTTACTAAATACACTGAAAAAATAGGTCTTTGAACCAGAAGGCATTCTTTTACCTATAAATGAAGACTTCAAATAAGTAGTTTTCTTTTGCTTCATTTTTAGAAATTTCATGAGATTTGTATACAAAGAGTGATACAATCTTATGAATCTCTAGGTTATACTAGTATAAACTAGAACTGTCTCCATTTTGTTTTACTGCAAATGTATTATCTTAAATAACATAAATCTGTAATCTTACATTTCTGTGGGTTAGGACTCTCTTATGGTCTCACTGGACTAAAACTGGTGTAACAGCTGGCTGGTTACATTCTTTCCTAAAAACTACAGGAAAATCTGTTTTCTGCGCATTCAGGTTGTTAGCACAGTTCAGATCCTTTTTGTTGTGGGGCTGCGGTCTCTTTTTCTTGCTGGCTATAAATTAAGGACTGTTCTCAGCCTGTAGAGGTTGCCATATTTCCTGTCGAGTGGCCTTCTCCCCTTATCTCCAAAGCCAACAATAGCATATGCTGGGCCGTTTTCAAGTCACATCTTTCTGATTCAATCTTCTAACTCCCTCTTCCTCTTTAAAGAGTTTACATGATTAGATTGAGGCCATTCAGATATGCCATGATAATGTCCCTCTCTTAAAGTCAGCTGGTTAGCAACCTGAATTCATGGGCATCTCTAATTTTCTTTTGCCATACAAATAACATAGTCATGTGCTCCAAGGTCAGGATATGGACATCTTCGGGACACCATTACTCTACTTTTCAAACAAAAAAAAATTTACTTTTATTTCCTCATTTTCAGAAATTTCAAAAGATTGTTATTCAAGGGTGTCTGGCTGGCTCAGTTAGTAGAGCATGTAACTCTTGATCTTGAGGTTGTAGGCTGAAACTCCATGTTGGGTGTTAAAATTAATTAAAAATAAAAATCAGATATTTTAAAAAGATGATTATTGTGTGATACAGTTTTACAAGTCTCTGGAATTTGTACCTTAGGTATCAAACCTACATATTATTTATTAAAATAGAAAATTATTGGCAGCTTTTGTTATCTCTAAAAATATATTTGGAATTATTATAATTTTCTAAATATAAGCTAGCTAATATGAAGGTTTAATGGGAAACCTCAATATGCTAGCTATTTCTTCTAATACAATTCAGTTTTGCTTTAAAAACCATATAATCTTTGCAAATTGAACAGCATTTATTTTCAGTTAATAATAAGTCAGTAGGCTTTAAACGGTGTTTATGAGAGTAATGCCAATACTTTGCTTTAGAATACAGTACATGGTATTTGTGTCTACTGTTTTGCTTGATGTTTTGATATTGTATGTGTTTATTTAGACTGTATGTTACTAACTAGGTAATTGAATTTGCTGTTTTGTTTGTAGTCACAATATATTGCATTTACTGCATATCATGTATAAAATGTGAAATGAGTCTAGAGATAATACAGATTTTATAGGATGGTCAGAAGCTAATCGATTTAAGCAAGAAGGCATTAGGAAGAAGGGGAGACAAACAGCTCAACAAAGTATATTAAGTAATTTCTTTCTTTTCTTCCAAGCTTTTGTGCATATTCCAGTTACTTAACATATAGTGTAATGTTAGTTTTAGGCGATATTAGGTAGTTTATTAATAGTTCTTCACGTTAAGTGATATCCTAACTTTAAAGCTGTTGTTCTTTTTTTGGGTTTTCTGTATTTAATCTTCAGATCTATTTATTTGGATTTATTTCTGTATTTATTATGCACAGATTCTTGCAAAATATCTTTCTAATTTTTATGTTTGCAAAGTTGAGAATGACAAAATTGCTGTTGTCAAGGGAGGAAAATTAATAAACTTCTATCAGCCAGGCATTTGACGAGGCATTACTATCTCACTAAAATCTTCACATTTTTTAAACATTTGCTGATCTCCAATGTTCTAGATATATTTTTAGGCATGTCATGTACACTAATTACTAAATCCTCATCACAGCCAAAGGAGATAGATTTTAATATAATTCTATTTTCTACATGGGCAACAAGCCAGGAGAGCTTCAGAAATTCATCAAAAGTCACACAGCCTTTAAAGGTCAGATTGAAGATTTTAACAATGGAGTATGAATCCTAACCTCTATCACCAAAGCTTTTTATCACCTAACCCCTATCTTTCATCTGTTTTATAAATCTTACCAATGATTAACAATGGCTCAGTGAAGTTGAAAATAAAATGACAAACATGACCAGTATCTTATGACTGGTGAGTGGCAGAACTTGGAACCAAACTTAAGCCTGTTTGCCTCCAAAGAAAATATTTTTTCCACTTGGTCCCCATATATCTGGTGCATAGAGATAGACAAATACTTCAGCAACAGTAAAACAAGGAAAGGAAGGTATATCCAGAACGGGGTCCAAACCACCTCTAAGCGACAGCGAATTACTACAGAATCTTTGCAGAATGTCTTCGACCAAAAATGTGGGTCATATTGAGCATCGTGGTGTCTAGACGGTTCCTTTTGTCACTTTGGATTGCATCCACAAGCCAGGCGGACAGATGGCATGGGTATGTTTGACTGAGTTTGAGCTGATGGATTTTGAAATGTTTGCTGAATGTTTCCCCATCACAACCATACTCACAGCCCATGACTTGAGCTTTGGTTTCTCAAGATATTGTTCCTCCTCTGATTGCATATTTAAAATGAGAACAAGATAATGTTTCCAGTACAAATTTGAACTATATGTCTTTTTCTTCTGCTTCAATGATCAAATCTGATTGATTTAACAAAGAAGAATTGGATCTGAAAAAGCAACTTTGCATCCTAGGAAGAAGGAAACAGGAATATAGCTTACCTTTCTCTGAAAAGTAGAATTAGAATTAATATAAAATGATCTGTGGTTTCATATGCTTTGAAAGGATGACAAAGAAATAAACAAGAATGTCTATAATCTAAAAATCTGCATAACAGAAGAATCATTCAAAATGAGATCTGGGGGAATAAAGACCATGTGAAAACATAGTCCCACAAATGACATTCCATATCCCCTGATATTATCATCATCTCGGTGTGAAACTTCCGTTTGTTCAAAATACTAAGACACAATTTAAAAGCTTGGACATTATGGAGATTAAATTATAATTGTTTTCTTTGTATACCTAGGTTAACCACATGGATTTTATTTTAATTAATTAAAATACTTTGAAAACCAAACACTTAAAATCCATCTAACTCACTTCCCTAATCTGCATCATAAAAGAATTAGTATGAATAAGAATTCTAAAGTCATTTGCGAAGTCATTTATAACCTTTATGTATTTCCTATTCTCCTGATTAAATTACATGTCTGAGTGATTCTTAATTATATTTTGCCAGATGATTTGAAAGCTTTCTATCTTAAGGTCTGTTAGTAAACAAATGAATGTGAAAAAATAGAATATGTCCAGTATAATTTATATAATGTAAAAGCTTTATCATTGTCACAGGCTTCCTAGTGCAAATGGTTACTACTAATAAAGTCAACTCCAGCAAGAGGTATCTTGGCAAGCGGGAGGCTCACAAAAGATATATTGTAGACATCTCCTTGAAATTTATGCTCCATACAGATTATCTTCTATTAACTGGTGAGCTTGAACCTTGAAAGGAGTTTCAAGTTTCAGATAAGTAACACACATCACTGAACATTACGTCTGCCACCTGGTAATGGATAATATAAATACGGCACATTTATTCAGCAGGGAAGGGAAACTGCTTCTATAGCCAATTCTCAATTATTCGGGGTAATGGGGGAAATCCTCCAAGTGGTTATCCATAAATACAGATAATTGGCAGAATATGTAAATTAGGTCCCATCTCACAATGTTTATGAACATTTTGGCTGAATAGTGATAAAAGCAGAAATGAAGAATTATTAAAGCACCATAATTATTATGAAGTATTTGACAGATTCACTCTTGCCTGGTCTCCCTCGCAACTCTCCGACTTGGCCTCCTCCATTGCCGCCTTTGTCCACTCTCAAAAGGCATGTCTTCCTCTGGGTTTTGCATTCCATTTTCTTCTCTTTTTCATATACAAATTATTTCTGGTTCATCTCACCCACTATCATAGCTACAGATAGCAAGAGAGCAGATGCTTAATACATGCTGGTTGAATGAGCAAACTGCTAAGTTACCCTCCTTCATGTTATTTCAATTTAATTAAATGCTTAATGTATAGTGGGTCAGGCTGACAAACCTATAGGGGTGTCACCGTTATCTGGGGAGTTTGGTTTAAATACAGACACTGAAGCCATTCCCACATCTCTAAAATCAAAATCTTGGGGATCATTGGGACAGAGAAGCAAAAAACCTTCATTAAAAGAGACAGTGAACTACATCAGCAAACAGAAGACACGGAAACTGTTTAATAGACACTCTAGAATACTCTGATTTCTATGCAAGTAGATGACTCTCTCTGCCTTAAAGTGGCTTATGTGTGAATATATTCAATCTGTGTAATTGAAAGTTCTTACTCAAAATGCAGCTCCACCTGTGACAGAGCCAAGCTCCAGTCTTATCCTCACACTTGACCGGCTGTAATCAATCACCTAGCCCTGGCCTAGATCTCAGGATGGGGTGAATTCACTGAACCATAAAGGGTTGGCAGGGCCAATTTGAGCATCATCAGATCTGTGTCAGTCAGTATAAGCTTAACAAATATTTTTTCATGGAAACTCACGCTCTGTCAGGGACTCTGATATCAGATGGATTGTTGAGTACTCCTGTTTGGCCGATAGCATTTTCTCAAGGACTTTTGACACATGAAAATGAATAAAACACTTTTTCTTAGAGCAGTGATCTTATCCGCCCATGGAATTAGTCGTTGATTTTTGTTTGTCCCTTCACCCAGTGATTCTTCAAAAATCTTAAGATATTTTAATAGAGCTTGAAATAAAGGCTATGCCCTTAAAATCTTTTCATTAGGGCCTCTGGAATCTGGCTGAGGCTTTATCATTCACCCACTACGTCTCCTTTTAGTTCAGTTCTCCAGCAAGAGTGGATTATCTTTGCATTTCTCAAAATGATCACACTCTCCTGTTTAGCTTGGTTCCTTCCATCAACGCTGCTTCCACAGCTCTTCATCCAACTTTCCCACTTCTCTTACCAGCCCGGAGTCTCTTCCATCAGCCTTCACGTGGATAACTGCCACGGCTGACGAGGGGTCTTCTCCTCCACGCTTGAGACGTGATCTCTGAACTGACATTGGGACGTGTCTCCAAAAGCAGATCCCATCATCCAAGTCTCTCCCATTGTTCTCAGGATAGAACCACCACCTGAACCTGGCCTTCAGGGTCCTTTAGTGCTTTGCCCTCTGCCAGCCCTCTTCCTGTTGTGTTCCCTGCCTTGCTTACCCTGCTCCAGCAACATCTCTGAAGATTTAGGGCCACCCTCACTTGCTTCTGCAAGGTGACTGCACACGCTCTTCCCTCTGCTAGAACTACTCCTCACTGATTGTGCCTGGAAAGATCCCTTGCCCCTTGAACACCTAGCTCTATCATGATTTCTGCAGTGAAGCTGTTTTTTCTAACATTTTTCTAGACTGATCTTCTCATAGTGTCATTTATTACAGATCCTTTATCCCCTGAGGTGTATTCCACTGCCTGGCACAGTGTCTGATGCACATTAGGTGCTGAACAAATACTCATGGGAAGAACTAATTAAGATGACTGTTTTCCCTAGGTCTGATTGGATATCTTGGTTCTCTGCCTCTCAGTGCTTTGTCCTTTTTTCATTCTTATAATCACTGGTTCATTGTTTTAAACCACTACAATGTAAATTTTTTAAGGGCAGAGTACCCTGCTGTGTTCACAAAATAGCTGCCGTACAAATAGCTAGTGCATGAGAGACAATTAAAAACCAGGTGTCATTGGAGTAATTACATATAGAACTATGATGAATATGTTTCCTCATCTACAGTTTTGCTAAATCATCCATTTAATTCTTCTGGTTATTAAGTCAATCATTCTGGCTTTTAAAAAATGTCCCTCATCCTTGTCTATCCCAAAGATCATCAGGGGTCTGCTGAATACACTGGCTGGTTCTCTCCTGCAAATTATTTGTACAAATCATCCAGTGGGCCAATGGAAGTCCAGGCAACCTCAGAACTCAAACAGTTGTTTCTAATTAATGATATCAGTCTTGAGACTAAGTTTGGATTTCCCCAGGCATGTTTAATGATAATAACACTAATAATGGCTAACGTTACTAAGTACTTACCCAGGACCAGGTACAGTGCTAATCATTTTCTATAGTTTGCTTTGTTTAATTCTCTCCATAACCTATATGAGAAGTGACAATTTCCCCAAGGTTACAGAAAGTAAATCTTGGAGCTGGGATCCAAATCCAGGCAGGTTGATGCCTTAGTGGGAGTGCTTCTGAATTGCCTGCTGATAGTCAGGGCTGTGTTTGCTGCTCTTTAATAGTCATTCTTCATACTTTAACTGATTCTTTGTGTACTTGAACTACTCCATCTCCTTCCAATGCACTCAGGATAAAGCCTTATCCAAGATAATTCTCCTCATTCTTTCCCTCACCCTGTCCCTCTTATTTGTATGAACCTGTTCCCTTCATCCCACTCAACTCTTGGAAAAATCCAATTTTGTAATTTCTAGTTACCTCACTGTAAAAGAAGCTGTTGGTACACTGTGTGTTTCCTTGCACATATGTTGGGAATTTGAAATCTAAACAGCCCAGCTTCCTTACCTCACCCTTGGATGAGATGTGATTCATGTTCCAAACTGCCTCCTAGAGTTCTCTGCTGAAAGTGAACCAAATTCCCCACAGTAGTAATCAGCTCAGGAAAAGAACTCTTACTGATCCTGTGCAAGTTCTCGCATTCTTGTCATAGTCCTTCCTAGAATCACCTCTCACATCCAGTCTTTGCACTCAAATCCTTGTTTCAGAGTCTATTTTGGGGGCAACTGCCCCTAAGATCTCCTTGCTACTCTTTATTTACCTTCAACTCCAGCAGTCTAATTTGGACCTCGCTTGGATGGAATCTACGATTTCTGTTCACCAGGTTCCTGTAGTGGACTGCAGCTTTCCTTACATTTTTTAAAAACAGAGTGTCTCCTAACTGCTCTTAACTGACTCTCCCCTGGCTTCATTTTGATTTTGCATCCACGATGCTTTGCAGGCAAGATGGCCAAGAGGTCTGTACCAGCCCTCTTGTAGAAGCGGCGCTGACTTTTAAGTTGAATATCCTATTACCCAGCATCACTGACCAGGTAACTGTTAGTCATGCTTTGAGTCCTTTGAGTCCTTTGTGATTTCCAGAAAATTGGCCCAAGGGGAAGACTCTCTGCAAGTAAAGATTGTATCCATGTGTTCCCAGCAGCTCATCAGAGGATGAGATTTAATGCTATTTCAGACTCCCATTTCAAAGTTGTGTTTCCAGCCTGTCATAAGAGACATTAAAAAAAAAATCTGTGGCTCTTGGGAGCTGATCACAGCTTTTAAAAAAGTGTTTTTAACATAGTTTCTAAATCTTTGATCTCCCTTTTAAATTTATATATTTCTGTGTGTGTATGTATATATGTGTATGCATATGTGTGTGTGTGTGTGTGTGAGTGTGTATAAACAATGCCTCAATCTGAGTGCAATTCACTTAGTTTAATTTGGCATCTAGATAAGATGCCTGAAATTTATGTTTTTATATGGTTTAATATTGTTTCTTCAGTCTTTCATGCTGAATCTTTGTCCTTTTACAAATTAGATTTCTCACTTTCTTTTCATGGGATTCCTGTTGGACAAATATAATCTTTTCAATAAGAGATAAACATTTCACATTTTTTTACAATAACTCTTTATTATGATAATACTCTCATTTTCGCATTCTCCAAGACACTTAAACAGTACCCGTTTATTAACCAAGCAATTTATCAATATTTATTCATGATGCCAATGGCAGACTTCTTGTCATAAATAATTATTGAAGTAATAAATAGTTTTATTATTAAAAACTGATGACAAGAGCAGAGTGATCACCCTGATAAAGACTGATGGCAGGTCTTGGTATCTGATGCGACACTCAGAACACTGTGCAGATTGAATCTAAGGCCTCCTGCATGGATAATAAATTGTTATTTCAGAGAATAAAATGATTGATACATTTGCTTGCTGTGGAAAAAGCATTGGGGAGAAGCTTCTACTCCCTAACTTATTTAAACAGGCTATGGTGAAATTTTCTTTCCTTGTGACAAATTTAACTTTTCAAGAGAGTGACAGCTCTTTGGCAGAGAGATGAGCAGAGATGCATTCCTTTTTAGAAGCTCCTAAAAGTCAAATTCATTTTAGACAGTCTTTGAATATTCTCTGGCCTCAGTGAAGCCCCCAGCAGGCGGCACCCAAAACAGAGGTTCCAAGGCAAGCACGTGGTGGGAGCGTGGTAGGAAGGCATGACATGTGATACCATGAGCAGCTCAACAAGTAGACAAACAAAGTCTGGCAGATTGCTCTGGAGAAACTGCCAGTGACTCTTGCACTGTCTGGCTTGGTGCACAAGCTCATTGTCATTTTTTTTTCTTTTTTTCCTATCAGTTTGATCCTACCTTTTATGACAAACTAGCCCTGGAGACCATCTACCTTTTGACAACCTAGAAAATGACTGTATTGGGAGGAGGAAAAGGAGGGTGATCAGGGTGGAATTGTAAATGTGTGTCCTATGCAGCTTTACAAATGTTTTATTCTGCTATTACTATAAATTAAAGTGCAATGACAAATATTATGAAAATCCTCTCAAAGGGAATACCTAAGATTTAAAATATATTCTCTACTTTGCTCAATCTATTTGTGCCACAAAAGGCACGGAAAAGAATGACAAATATATAATTTGAAATGTCACCTAGTAATAGCAGGGTGAACTTAAGTCAGAGAATTATTATATTTTCCAATTTTCATTTTAAAGGAACAATTGAAACATCAAATATGATGTATATTCAGTGATTTCAGATCAATTCTAAATGAACTGCTTATATGGGAAACACAAGTATCCACCTTTGAGGTCTGAATGTATTATATGTCTTCATTCTTCTCTGTGTGTGCTTAACAATGTGAGACTAAAGCAATTTCTGAAAATTATTTCTGTGAAAGTGATTTCTTTTCAGCTTTCCTTTGTTGAAACTTTCTTAGGATATGTGAAAACGTAAGTTGTATGATCTCTATATAATCATAAGTGGGTTTTTTTAATTGGTAACTTTATTTTCTGAAATGTGGGCTTGATAAGAAAAATAACAAAACTTCACAACTCAATTACTTTAAGTGTCTGGTTAAAATTATGTTGAACATATTTGTAAAAATCTATGGTATCTACTCCTTTTTTTTCCCTTCTCAACTTAGTGTGGGGTTTTCTTGCAGATGCTCATTTTAAAAGTAATTTTAAGCATTTCAGTAGTGACAAGACATTTGCATTAGTGGGGGAGAAAAGGACCATGCAACAATGCGATGCCTTGTAATTGCCAAATCTTACACTTACAGTACAAGGCAGGAGCTGTGCGATCACAATGCAGAGGCTTTAATTTTTTCTGTAGTATATGTATAATTCCCTAGGATAGAATATACATGATGCCCAAATTCTGACAGTTTATCAAATTAGAGTCAATTAACATTTTTAGTGATGCCACAGGATGTGTTATGCATTTCAGGGTAGAATCATAGCTTAAAATGTATTCTCTGTCTTCCAGAACTATAGAAATTTATGAAGACATAATAGATTAACAAACATAGTATAGCCAGCTAGATAAAGGACTGCTTTGCAAATATCTATGTGTGTTCCATGCAGAAAGGTGAGGATGACAATCAACTTAAGTGAGCAGTTTTCTCCCTTTCCCTCCAGAGCTCAGTCATTGACAGGGCTTACATGCCAACCACCGTACTGGGCACCAGTGACATAGATATCCATAGCCTTGCAGTAATTCAGCAAGCATTTTCTTGACTTCCAATTCACCAAACCCTAAGCTAGGTAGTAAGGGTAAAAACGTAGGTCAAAATGAGTTTCTGCCCTCAAAGAGCTCAGAGAGGAATAGAAATATAAATCAATGGAGCGCAAAAAAGTATTAAAGTTATTGTGACATATATTTGAATAAGACATAAAGCAAACAAATGTGAGATCTTGATAATTGTATCTGAAAGAGGAGTTTCACAGACAAGCTATGAATAAGCCATCTTCAAAGATGGTTTGCTTTACAGTAGTAAACGAGAGGGATGGGGTACATTGGTTTGGGTAGCTTGATTCCAGATAGAAAAAGAAGCCAATTTTGGTTAACTTTAAGTAGAAAAGGAATTTGTTTTAAGGAATAAACCCCAGAACTGAAAATGAAACTAAGGAACCACAACAGCAGATTTCAAATTTGAAGGAGGTGGTATATAGGAGCAGAGAACTGTTGGTAAATAATTGTGAAAGAGGTAGAAATAGCCTCATTTTCAGTGCCAGTTAGGTTCTGTAATAGCACGCTGGCCCTGGAGGTGATGGCAAGGAGTGGACTCCAGAAGCCGAGATTCCGGCTGTTATGATGACCACGCCCTTTGGCTGAGGCACATTTCCCAAGCATTGCTCTCTGGCCTTCTAGATTGCACAATGTATCCTGTACTCACCTCTTAAATTTCATTCCATCCTAAGTTAATCAGAGTCAACTATTTCCAACCCAATCCCTAACTACCAAAGTGAATTTTACAATTCAAACATGTTTCCTCAATTTTCTTACTCCACAGTCAACTTGTTTTTCTTTTGTGATAAAAATGGTTTCAGGAAACTTTTATGTACAACAAATACCAAGTGTATTGTGTCTTCAAAAACAATATTATTACAACAAAGGAGAGAAAAACCCTGTTTTCTACCAGTTCTTTCAACTTATATGGGCTCATGCCTGCCCTATTGTTACCATGTGAAAACACAAGGAATATGACTCACAAACTCTTTATGAGGCTGTTGGCCAAAGACTCAAAATCCAGTGTTCTAGCCAAGACTTAATCCAAGGCTATCATCACACATTTGTCATCTTTTACATCTTGAAAGCCTAACTCAAACTCTTCTGTAAAGAGTTCTGTAGTACCAAACACTGCATTCAAATATTGTGGGGCAATTGAAAACTTGCTTTTGAAGAGGACTGTTGATACCATGGTTATGGCCCTTCCAACACTAGGATCTAGACAGGAATAGAAAAAAGATAGGCGTTTAAGTTTTCTTGATGTCTTCAGCAAATCCAATGAAACTTTTCCCACAGACATCACCTGTACATGACTCTTCCTTTTAATGCAGAACTAACTTGGATACATAGTCTTTTTAAACATTCGAGTCTGGGGAAAATTCCTCATTCTTGACAGATTGGTCACTTCTCTCTCTGTCTGTCTCTTTTTCTCTCTCCCTCTCCCTCTTTCCCTCTCCCTCCCTTTTTTCCAAAAAGTAAGATGGACATAAAACTGTTTCTATTCCCTCACTGCCAGGAAGATGGGAATAAAGTGAATTTTATCATATCCCCTCTCACTTACTAACTAAGACAGATTTATTTACAATAAGGAAAAATATGAAGGAATCTAAATGTCTAGAGCAACAGCAAAAACTTATGGTTACTATCTGTTTCATTAAATAAAGTTCAGTGACTAAAAACAGATTTATGTAGGGAAAACTTGTCTTGATTAGAATATACTGTTGTTATGCCCTTAAGCATTTTAAATTTTGTGGACCCAGTCATAATGTATTTATTATTATTTTAAGTACCTCAAAACCAATGATCACATACAGGTGTTTTATGGTGGTGTGGTTCTGTTTTCGACTTATCATTACCCTTATAGTCAGAAAGGTGTTTCATTTTTCCAGTTTCATATCCTTAATATGTCAGGGTCTTGCTCTCAATAAATATTTGTTGACTGAGTGGGGAAAAATAGATACAAGGTACACCATCCAAAGAGGAAACAGTTGTAACAGTTATGGCACCATCATACCATGGAAAACTAAATAGCTATTTAAAATATTATTGAGGTGTATATTAATGTGGAAAAAATTATAATATATTCTTAAATTATTTTAAACCAGGTTATAGAATAGAGTGAATATTATAATATTACTCTTATTAACATAGATTATATTTTTGTGTCAGAGATTACTTCATTAATGCTTGCAAAGTGTAGAATATAAATTATATGTTCTCAGCTGACCCAGAGGGCCAAGCTCAGGATTCTTCTTATAATTATAATTGAAATCCAATATAACCCTATTTATGTCTCCAAGCCCTTCTTGTGATTTCAAAAGAATTCCTACTTTGTTGCTCTTGTCTGTGAGGAGGGAAGGAATCCATTTTTCTTGCTAACATTTATCAGAATGTGCAGGCTATGGATATAAGCATCCTGAATGCTAGAATAGGTTCTAAAGAGTCAGATGGTTTCTCTCTCTTTCTCTTTCTTATATTTCTATATTTCCATGGAACCCAAGGCCACTGTTATGGTCATAATAGATTTTGGAGCTTCGACGGTTTGAAGCTTCATGGATGTCCAGCAAAGGAGAGATGGGTCTTAGACTTATGTACAGAAATCCAAAATAAAAGCAGAGCGAAGAGTCTAGATATCAGCATGAGCTATCTACTCTTATTTATTGTGGAGTGAGTGGGTCAAGTGCGCAGGTTTCAGGACAAAAGGATAGCATCTTCTGTCATCTTAGTTTTTCAATAACTTGGTGTGTTACTCTGAGTCAAGTTTGTGCCATGTCTTTTTTTGGTATCTTTTTTATATATAACCATTACTTCTACTAGAGACCAATCCTTTCATTATGCACCCACAGCTACCTCTGAAGGTGCTAGTTGTTAGCAGAAAGAGTACTTTGCCAATATTCTCTTCATTGGCTCAGAAAAATACAGTCCCTTTATATATCTAATGGCTAGCTCCAGTGCCCTAGTGCCATCTTTTTCTATCAGGAGAACAAAAATATCCTGTCCCCAAGGTCCTTCTAGCTGGACTAAAAATCAGATTGACATGGGACAGATAGATTGACGGAATATTAAGTTTAATATCACACATATGGGGAATCCATGCAGACATGGAAATTCCAAAGACATTCAGGCAAAATGAGGTATCTATGCCATTTTGAACTAAGGAGAATGGGATAGGGGCTTGGATCTTCAAAGGGAAAGAATATAATTTTCAGGGGAAATGAAGAAGAGTAAATGGTTTGTCCATGCAAAAACAAAGGGACAAAGAGAGGCTGCTGATCAAACATACCTTACTAGGTTTTTTCCTGTCCACCATACATCCTAGTTCATACGTTAATGGGCAGGTGCAGGGAACATAAGGAACTTGTCCTGAATCTGATGGGTTTGATTGCTTGATGTCGGGGCGCCAAGTTTTCTGTCTGCCTCAGGCAAGGATTATCACTCTCTGGAGAGTGAACCAGTAAACAAGATTTGCATCTAGAGGCTGGAGACTGCCATTTCCTGGTCAAAATAACTTTGGCGTCTGTCATGCTGGGCAAGATGTGGAGTGGCCAAGGTGCACAAAAGATCAAAACCGTATTTCAGATTATTCAGTATTTAGATTATTTGCTGAGGCAAATCTGGGCGTTTCTTTTGATATTCATTTGACTCTGTTTACCTGGTAACTGACCTTGGTCAGCTGCTTTGTTTTCCTGCCTTGAAACCTTTATAAAAGACAGTTTTCTGAATAAATCTCTCTTTTGCCTGATCAAAAACCATGAGTGTTGTCTTTACTCTCTGCGTCTCCCTCTCCTGCCCCCTTTTTCTCTCCCTCCCTCAGGAGAAGGACCCAAGAGGGAGGGCACTCAAAGCCTGGACAAGTGGCCTAGACCTGGCGAGCTAGCGCACCGCGGCACCGCAAGTGCGGTCCCAGCTTGGGATGGAAGCGGACGGGGCGGACGAGCAGGCCCCGGCCACCGGGTTAAGACAGCTTGATTCAAAATAATGTTCATGCCAAAGTGGCCCATGTTGGGCAGCCTTCCCTTAGCCCATTTGCAAGGCCAACTGTAAAATAAAAAGGCAGAATTACTTATTTAGAAATAATTAAGAATTTCAAGAGGACAACAGAGCATTAAAGTAAGTGTGTGTCCCTTATGGGAGGGGTCCCTGTGTGACTGTTCTGGTCACTAGCCCTGTTCTCTGTAACTCATGGTGACCATCGAAGGAGACTTTTGGCCTTAACTTGCTAATTGGGCCACATTTGGGATTATATTTGCCCTCCTTGATCTTTTATTTCCTTAACTGTGAGAGGGTTGGACATTTACTGTCCATCTCTCTGAAAAAACAAAAAAAAACCTCCATAATTCTTAAGCAAATCATTCTCTCTTCTCAGATTTCAATGAGCCACAAAGGGGGAGGCTGGACTTTGATAAGCCAAACAAAGATTTCCTTTAGACACTTTTTCTAAGGCTGAGGCCTGCCTAGCATAAATCTGCATAAGTAAGTAGGACCCTCAAGATATGCTCCAGGGTGAATTTCTAAGCCTACTTCTTCAAAGAAGGGCTGGTGATTTTCTTTGTTGAAAGGTCAAAGGAATAGTGCCAATAAATCTATCTTTTTATCTCTTGTAGAACAAGTTTAAGTTTATTTTTCTCTATATTTATTTATTTGCATGGAAATATCTGAAAGGAAACTAACTACATTTATCTCTGGATAAAATTTTGGAATAATAATTAAAAAGTTACTTTTGATTATTGGCTTCTCTTTTTTTTAATGTTTACTTATTTTTGAGAGAGAGAGAAAGTTAAGCAGGGGAGGGGCAGAGAGAGAAGAGACAAAGGATTCAGAGCTGACTCTGTGCTGAAAGCAGTGATCCTGATATGGGGCTTGAACTGAGATCATGACCAGAACTGAAGTCCAATGCTCAACTGACTGAGCCACCCAGGCACCCTTAGTTATCTTTATCATTTTTTTTCTATAGAGTCCATACTTTTCATTTTTATTATCAGTAAAAACAACTCTAACATTATATATGAGAAAAACATTTTTTCCTTTTTAAAAAACAATTGGGTGATAAATTTCTTTGTAAGTTCAGAATATGTAAAAACCCCAAGTTTATGATACTGACAATTTTGCCCAATGTTGGGATAGAAATCATTAAATTGTAAGAAATATGGCTAAGTTACTTAGAGGTGCCTAGATGTCCTAACATGCAAGACCAGTGGCTCTCATTACTTTAGTGGAAATTGTTCCAAATGTCTCAATCAATGGGGACTATTATTTTGTGGTTTGTGAATGGTCTAAATTCTGTTTGGTCATCATCCCAAGATTATGTGATGTTGCCTATGCAAGATGGTATCTTTCTGAAGCTTCCCTTCTCTCGGCTAAGCATTACTTTTGGTGATAAGAGGGGTTGAATGCCTTACATAAGAAATCTAGACAAAGATGATGAACAGTTGCCAATGTCACAAAACAGCGATAAGTATATGTAATGAGTCTTTGGATAGAAGCATATAGCACTTCTTATAATGATGTCTTGCCTCTCTTTCTCTCTGTCTCTCCCTCTCTCTCATCAAGCCTCTGGGTCTAACTACTGATATGTTAAACATCAACACAGAAAGAGAATTAGCAAATATTTGAAGGGTAAAACCAAATGTGTGTGTGTGTGTGTGTGTGTGTGTGTGTGTGTGTGTACGTGTGTGTATAGATCTGTATTTGCATCTACACCTATCTGTCTTAAATGCCTTTACACTGAGATGGCTCTAATGTCTTGGCAGCCTATGTAAGCAAACCAGAAACTAGGCCAGACTCAGGCGGGCGTGCAAATGCCCTAAGGTTAAGAAATCAAAATTTAAGAACAACCAATCACAAATAGTCAACTAGGCATTTCCATGTAAGGCTTAAGCTATACCCAGTTGAATAAATTCTGTCGCTTTGCTTCCAGTCTCCTCTCTCAAGCCTTTTTCTTAGCTCCTTCCAGTGGAGCTCTCCCATCCACTTTTGATTTAGGTGCCTGATTCAAATTAATGTTTGCTCAAATAAACCCTTAAACATTTTAATATGCCTCACTATATCATTTAACACTATCTAGCTATATATAGCTATAAATAATATCTTTCATCATCTTTATGATCATAAATAATGACTCACTGAGCATTTCCCCTGTGTAGGACCCTGTAGGAAGTATTTTACTGGCCCCATTTTATTTAGCCCAATCAACTCTCCTACAAGGTTGATGTTAGTTTATGTCTTTCTGTATTGTAGATGAGATTTATACAGATAAAGTAACTTCTTATTGCATTGCTAGTAAAGGTTAGATCTGTTTCTACCCAGGAATTTATTAATAAAACACTTGACTTTCTTAAGGTCTTGTGAAGAGGAAGCCTGAAGTAGAAATCTCCTGTCTTTCTGTCCTGGGAATGAATATTAACTCTCTAAGTTTTTTGTTTTTTTTTTTTTCCTTTCCCTGTCTGCCCTTGGGCAACACTACAGACTTTGTGGATTCTCTATTTTATTTTTATGGGCATAATAATGCCTACCTCCTATGTTGCCATCATTGTGTTTCTAATGAAAGGAAATAATGCTTATAACTTGTTTGCTACAGATTGAACCACAGGAGAGGAGGAATATATCCTTTTCCCTTTTTACTTTTCTTCCTTTTCTCATATCCTTTCTTATTTCTTTTTGTTAATTAAGTGGTGAGTGTGTATGTATGAGTGTATATCTTTTTGGTTCTTGTAAAAAAAAAAAATCAGGGCTTCTGAGAGGACTACTTTCCCTAAGTTACTTTAAAGGCAAGAAGTTGAAATTACAATCCAGGCAATGTGGTAAAATCTTGTTGACAGACAGAATTTCTGCTGACCGATTCTTGCCCTGGAACCCAGGGGGTTAGAGAGCACTTGAGAACAGCAATCAGCAGCCCATTTCCTCACTCCTCAGTGGACTGGAGATACTAATTGCCTGACAGACCTTCCCACTCTGCCTAGATCCTCTCTCCAAAGGCTCTTTTCATTATACCTGTTGTTTATGACCAAAACGATGTGCCATATTTAGAAATTTTAAAAGAAGTGCCAACCCCCCACTCCGACATTTTGAAGCTTTGTTGAGTGGTTAAGCAATAAGCAAGATAAATTATCACTGTTAAAAATGAAAAAATAAAATCAGTGGCATGGAATTTCAAGACAGCATTTCCATTTGAAGCCATGAATAATGTAGTTATGGTAATATAGCCGCTATTCATAATTATGAACACTTCATTCCTCCACATGTTCTCATGTCACACAGAGCAGGCTGGTGAGATCTGGTCTGCCTCTGATTGTATTTGCTGCCTTTTGCATTATAAATGATACTCTACTCTACCCTGACTACCCCAACTGTATGGCAGCCACTGGTGACATTATAGTCAACAGCAGCATGTCTTTTAACCTCCCCTGTGGGACTCAGTGTGCCTCTTTAGTTGGAGCTTAGAGTTGAGTCCCAATCAAGAGTTAGAACTAGTCCACAATGAGTCCCTCCATCAATCGTTTTAAAGACAAAAAGAAACGTTAATATGAAATCGTGCATCATGGTCCTTTACTTGCATGGGCCCTTCTAACCCCATAAGAAAGAACCTAGCTATTTCGAAGTCAGGATGTTGGTTGAATTTTTATAACATAATAGCAATGATCATGGATCTTGACATCATCACATTTTACTATAAATCTGCCACTTAGTAGACATGTCACTTAGTAGAACTTGATATCATATTATTGATATTTTATATTTGCTGTGATAGTTAAATGCCACAACTCTTCACTGTTCTTAGTCTGTACCTAGCACTAAATATTCAATAAGTAATAGTGTTTATAAGAACAAACAAAAACTAAAAAGAATTATGATTAAAAATAATAGCTATCTCACAACTTTGTGGGTTTGATCTTAACATTTTCTTAAATCTAAAACTCAGAAGACTTTGCATTTTAATGTCTGTACAATTATACTTTGTTTTAAAGTCAATGTGTACTTTGGACATCACTGTTTCCTTTTGCACATGAAAATACCTAAATTGACAGCATATCTTTAAAAAAATAACAATACTGTATTTGAATCTCCTGTCTTTCATGATATTCTAGTTTCTATGGATGAGAGTAATGTATGCTTTTGATTCTTTTTTTCTTTAATGTTTATTTATTTATTTTGAGGGGGGAGGGCTGGAGAGAGTGGGAGAATCCCAAGCAGGATCTATGACAGCACCAAGCTGGTCATGGGCTCAGAGATCCCACAGTTCATGACCTGATCCAAAATCAGGAATTGGACACCTAACTGATTGAGCCACCCAGGTGCCCCAGTATGCCCTTGATTTTAAGTAGTTACATGACATTCATAAATTCATACATCCAGTTGGTCATCAAAATTAGACAGTATTTGGATAGATTATTCCACTAAATCAGCAGATTTGGCATTCGTTCTCAAAACTTTTGGAATTCTTAGACAAATAGAAATTTGAAAAACAAAGTCGTAAGGACATGAGACACTGACATGGGATTTTTCAGAAAAGAACCTTAATAAAGGAAAGAAGGGAAAAGGAAAGGAAGACACAGGAAGAATAAGAAAAGCAGACAAGCAGACAGGAAGAAAAGATAAGAATGAAAAGCATTACCAAATGCTACCATCTAACCCATGATCACATGAACTAATGCTTAAATTTAAGAAGTGCATTATATTTGAAAATATATGTTCAATTGCATTTTGCTTGTTACAAACTCAGAGTATTTTACTTATTTCCTCCCTTGCCCTCCAATTGCCATAGTACAACAATACTCAAATAAGCTTCATCACAAACCCTGTCCAAGTGCTCTCTCAGTCATTTCAGTGAAATAGCCAATAAGATAGTTTAGAATTTAACTTCAAATGATCTAATTATATGTCTAGGTTTAGATGAGGTTAGGCTAAAGTTTCCTAATTTCCTGTCCCTTCTCAGCACTCTTCACTTCTCCTTTCCCTCCTCCTTCTGAACTAAGCAAAGTAAGTCTTTTGCCCTCAAGCGTATAAACCATTAAAACAGAAACACTAGATCTCTCAAAGGTACAGGATGAATGATGAAGTAGAATTCTATTCAACCACACTCAGAAACATTACTATAACTCATAGTTATTGATCACCTACTGAGTCAAAGACACTATGCTGCGCTTTTTAAGTGAATTAATATTTGAAGAGTTTGAGATGCAATGTAGTAAGCCAAGGCTGGAGAATATGCAAACACTACCCACTGTATGCAAATTTGTACTTTTGCTAAGTTTTCAATGGGAGAAAAAAATGAGTTTTGAATTTAACATGCTATATGGCTACCAGCTGGGTCACTTGGAAGAAATTCCTTAACCTCTTTGATTCAATGTAAAATGGATGCTAATAATGCTTATCTCTTTGCTTTATTGTGAGAATTAAGTGAGAAAAAATTGTAAAGTGCTTAGGACTAAATAAATGTTAATTTACTCACTCCTGCTGAACACCCAAGCCCCTGACCTTATCTTCCTTTCTCAAGTTTCTTGCCTAGAGTCCTAAATTCAAACTTTTTTTCACTTTTTCTAAACTCAATACCAGATTCCTCGATGCACACCAAATTGCAGGTGAGGGATACAGACTTTAAATGTTACCCTGGGGATCAAGATTACATTTCAAATGCACTCTTAACTTTATTTAATGAATGAATAATTAATAGGAACTTTTTCTTAGTCTTTAGTGCAATATTAAAAAAAAAAAGTCTCTACACTGACCACATTATATGGAAGAGCTCACTTAAAAAAAGCCAGCAAGCAAGCAGAAAGAAAGAAGGAAAGAAATCAAACCAACACAAGAAAAAAGAAAGAGAAAATTGAGATTATAAATGAGAACTACTGAATCAAACTAAGCCCAGAGAAGAGACTGTACATAAGAATCATCTTTGTACCCACTTAAATTGGAGATTCATCTTAACGTCTACATCTGCAAAGTATCTTCTTTTTTTCTTAAGTTTGTATATTTATTTTGAGGGAGACAGAGATTGGTGCAAGTTGGGGAGGGGCAGAGGGAGAAGACATAGAGCCAAGCAGGCTCCACACTCTCAGCAAGGAGCCTGACACAAGACTCAGACTCATAAAACTGTGAGATCATGACCTGAACCAAACCATAAGTCAGACACTTAAACCACTGAGCCACCCAGGAGCCCCAGAAAAATATCTTCTGAAGATTAAGGACAAGACAAGTTGAGTTAAATGATAAAATCCCTCAGGAATTCCGTCACTTTTTTCTCTTTACAGAGGCACTATTTTCAGGTTTCACCACTAAGGAACTCACCACTACCAAATCAAAAGGAATTCTCCATCTTTCAAGATGGTACTCATCATATATTCCTGTGGAAACAATATTAGAAATCAATATATTTGTATATGAAAGAGAATCCTTGATTTGTGCCCTTAATATGTTTGTATCCAATAGACCTTTTAGAAACAGCATCCTTACACTAGTTTGGGTTCTCAAGGGCACAGATTCTGAATACCTGTCACCTAAACTCTGGAGACATATGTGGATTCTTCTTTTCCTCTGTGGCCAAGTTCTCTGGTTCACTATATTGACGTAGGGAGAACCAAGTTACCTTATCAAATAGGTGACATGAAGGAAAGCTGTTAAGAGAAAAGTGTAAGCCCCACCATCTGCCTGACTGAATGCTCTATTTCAAATGGTTATGATGACTGTGTGTTTCAGTAATTTACCTTTTGCTTGTTTTACAGAGAAAGGGAAAAGTAGTTTGTGAATGACTGCATAAAAAGAACAGGCATTGATGAATTGCTGCTCAGATTTTAAGCTAGGAACATTTTTCTTCCTTCCTCCCTTCCTTCCTCCCTCCCTTTCTTCCTTCCTCTTCATTCTTTCTTTTCTATTTGTCTGTGTCCTTCTTCCTTCCTTCCTTCCTTCCTTCCTTCCTTCCTGTCTCTCTCTCTGTCTCTCTCTCTCTCCTCACAACTTCACTACCATGGTAGATGTTTTTAATCCCACTTTCAAATTAAGAATCAGAGGTCATAGCCAGAGAAATTAAGTAACTTGTTTGAGATCACACAACTGAGAATGATGAAGACTTCAAAATCCATATCATAAGCCATAAGAGAATAGGACACATTCGGATCACAGACCTGAATTTGTATCTGTTTTCACACTCAACTAAGTGACCCTCTTTCTCAAGATCCTGTAAAATCAAGATAAGAATCATACCTGCTCAAGGATGTTATCTATTATAGGAAGCTAAAGTATTCAGCATACTTCCTGGTACACACTCAATAAATAGCAGCTATAGTTACTATGATAATATATTATACATAGTAACATATGGTTACTATGATAATATATTATAGTCATGATTATTTTCCACCCAAGTATAAGAACCTAGAAGATAAGGAACTTAATTTTCCTCCTTATTGCTCTACTCCCAGTGTCTCATAAAGTGGCAAATAATAGATGCTAAATAAATACAGCATCTGTGAAATGGCAGAGCTAGACGATCCTGTCCACTCCTGTGCATCATCTTACTATAGTGATTTCTCATACAATAGATTAAAATCAGAAAGTCATTAAGGCTAACAATTAAGTCATGTTAAATATTCAAACTCCACCTTCTTTTGGTTCAGCAAGAGCAGAATTAAGTGATTTTCCTAGGACTTGACCAAAAAGAGACTCAACAGGGCATCAACAGTCAGTGTAACCCCCAATAGGGCTGGTACCATTTTCTCCCTACCTGGCAGGCTGATCTTCCCCTTCCTAGGAACTCTCGCAAACAGGTTCTGTTACATGGCAAAGGGATTCTCTTACTCAAAACCCACTCCTTGGGAAGGCCACTTTAGGAATAAACTTGAATTTGAGAGATGGATTATTAATTTTCTGGTCCAGAAAATGAATCATAGCTGCAGGAGAGAAAAGGTACTGAGAATCTGGTACTACGTGTCACCAGGATAGCCATTACTTCTTCTTCCTTGTCAGATCATCTTCCCTCTTTCTTTTGACTATAAAATTATTGCTGTGTACACACAATTGAACCCTGAAATCACCTCATCACCAATTATTTTTTGAGAGTCCAGAAATAAACGTTTTATATTGTTTATCATCAAGTTGGTTTCCATAAAACACCTAGCACTCATCCCCACAATTGCCCTCCTCCATGCCTATCACTCCCTTCCCCTTCAGACCTCAGTTTGTTTTCAGTATTCAAGAGTCTCTCATGATTTGCCTTCCTCCCTCTCCCTAACTATTACCCACCCTTCTCCTCCCCCATGGTCCTCTGTTAAGATTCTCCTGTTACACTTATGAGTGAAAACATACCATATCTGTCCTTCTCTGCCTGACTTATTTCACTAAGCGTGACACCCTTGAGTTCCATCCACGTTGCTACAAATGGCCAGATTTCATTCTTTTTCATTGCCATGTAGTACTCCATTGTATATATAAACCACATCTTCTTGATCCATTCATTAGTTGATGGACATTTCAGCTCTTTCCATGATTTGGCTATTGTGGACAGTGCTGCTATGAACATTGGGGTACATGTGCTCCTATGCATCAGCACTTCTCTATCTCTTGGGTAAATCCCTAGCAGGGCTATTGCCGGGTCATAGGGGAGTTCTACTGTTAATTTTTTGAGGAACCTCCACACTGTTTTCCAGAGCAGCTGCACCAGTTTACATTCCCACCAGCAGTGTAGGAGGATACCCGTTTCTCCACATCCTCACCAGCATCTATAGTCTCTTGATTTGTTCATGTTAGCCACTCTGACTGGTGTGAGGTGGCATTTCAGTGTGGTTTTGATTTGTATTTCCCTGATGATGAGTGATGCTGAGTTTCATTTCATACGTCTGTTGGCCATTTGGAGGTCCTCTTTGGAGAAGTGTCTATTCATGTCCTCTGCCCATTTCTTCACTGGATTATTTGTTTTTCAGGTGTGGAATTTGGTGAGTTCCTTGTGGATTTTAGATACTAGCCCTTTATCTGATATGTCATTTGTGACTCTCTTTTCCCATTACGTTGGCTGCCTATTAGTTTTCTTGATTGTTTCCTTTTCATTGCAGAAGCTTTTTATCTTGATGAAGTCCCAAGAGTTCATTTTTGCTCTTGATTCCCTTGCCTTTGGAGATGTGTTGAGTAGGAAATCACTGCGGTGAGGTCAAGCAGGCTGTTTCCTGCTTTTTCCTCTAGGGTTTTGATGGTTTCCTGTCTCACATTCAGGTCCTTCATCCATTTTGAGTTTATTTTTGTGTATGGTGTAAGAAAGTGGTCTAATTTCATTCTTTTGCATGTTGCTGTCCAATGTTCCCAGCACCATCTGTTAAACATGCTGTCTCTTTTCCATTGGATACTCTTTCCTGCTTTGTCAAAGATTAATTGGTGATACATTTGTGAGTCCAGTTCTGGGTTCTCTATTCTATTCCATTGGTCTATGTGTCTGTTTTTGTGCCAATACCATACTGTCTTGATGATGACAGCTTTGTAGTAGAGGCTAAAGTCTGGGGTTGTGATACCTCTCATTTTGGTTTTCTTTTTCAATATTGTTTTGGCTATTCAGGGTCTTTTGTGGCTCCATACGAATTTTAGGATAGTTTGTTCTAGCTTTGAGAAGAATGCTGGTGCAAGTTTGACTGGGATTGCATTGAATGTGTAGATTGCTTTGGGTAATAATGACATTTTAACAACGTTTATTCTTCTGATCTAATATTTTTCCATTTCTTTGTATCTTCTTCAATTTCCTCATCACCAATTGTTGAAAGAGGAACTGCTGCATAGTAAAAATTTCGAGTTTATCTGAGCAAAAATCAGTTGGAACTGGGCAGCACCATACCAGGAGTAGTTAGTAGTGTTCCACCAACAGCAGCTGGAGTAAAAGGTGGAAGCAAAGCAAAAGAATTATTTGACTGACTATGACTTAAATGTTTATCATATTTGGAAAAACCTAGATGGCTATGATTGGTTGCCCTTAGATTTTGATTTCTTAACCTTGAGACACTGTCAGGTTTAGGTTTTTTATTGCTTATGTAGGCTACTAAGGTATTAGAATCACCTTTAATGACCTCTTTATTAATTAATTTAGCATGATAGTGATTTTGATGGGTAAAATAATCCAAAAACTGGGAGGACTATCAGATGCAGTCTATTCTGAAAGACGAGCTATATTAGATTAACTTGGAGAAGCTATAAAATAAATGAACACTTACCTACCTCCTTACCTATCTACATTCATACACATGTACTTATCCTAGACACATCATTATCTCAGCTATGCTGGAAAGTGGGACCAGGAGACTATTTTTAACAAGCCTCTCTGGTGATTCTGATGCCCTGACAGGTTATAGAACTACTGATATAATCAAAGATATTCATTTTTCAGATGGGATGAGTGAAACCCAGAATAAGATAACTCCCTAATTATTGGCAAAGACTATATTCTGTGTATTATTCTGGTAATATTTCTATGACACAAAACAATATCTGGATAATTGTGCCAGTGTTCTTTCATTTTTGATGGCATGGTTAAGTTTTAAGGACCCCAAGCCCCTCATCTTCTCATCAAACCACTTTCCAACACATATGTTATTTAAATTTCTACACAATTCATACAGTAATAATTTTAAATATATGCCTGATTTATCTAAGACAACATATTTCAAACAAGAAAAGATCAGAGGATTGGGTAGAAACAGGATTTAGAGGCAATCGGGAAGATGGAATGAATATAAATGGTTCTTAGTAGTATAAACCGTGACAATATAATTTTCCTTTGAAGTGATGCTGTTAAGAAGCAATGAATAATGGTGTAGTATTCTTATGGTTCATACAATATTTAAAATTAACAAAGTCTCATTGAACAAAGTCCCGTTCATATAATATTTAAAATTAACAAAATCCCACTGAACACATGGGTCATTACTCCTTAAAATATTATGAAGTACTATGTGCATTTAAGTGAAACAATAGAGAATCCACATAAAACTTTCATTAAGAGATGTTTTGGGTACATTTTGGCAAGGAGCAGATACCAATGTGTGTGTGTGGGGTGGGGGGTGGGTAGCAATAGCTGATGAATGCCCTGGACTATTCTGTGCATCTGGAAAGATGCCCAGGAGAGTCGAAGTCCAAGAGTATTTTTTAGATATATTATTTGGAGTTCAAATGTCCTTTCATTTGTAATTTTAGGTTCCTATTTACTAGTTCATAGACCTTAAGGAGACTACTGAACACCTACAACCCTACATTTTTCATTCTGTACTATTTCACGTTGGTGTTACAAAGACTGAGTAAGGTTTTGCATGCAAAAGGTTTTAGCATGGTAAATGCTAAATGCTTATTTACCCAGTAAATGCTTATTAATGTCGTAACTGTTGCTGTTATTGTCATTAGATTAAGTTCAATTGAAAGAACAAATACACTTAGTTGAAGAAACTTTAGCCTCTGTTTGACAGTGATTGATTTACAAAGTTGGCAAACCCTCCTGCCATTTCCATCATTGGACTTTAATCTTACTAACATTTCTCAGCTTAAAGATGTGTATGGTTGTCCATCTGATGGATCAGCCTTTTTGATGCTCTCAAATAGAGTCACATGTGCATGCATGTATATATTCCTTTATTTATTTTTCTTAGTTGAGACCAGATTCTGCATATTATACTGACAGTTTTTATTTAAATTATACATATATAGTACAGGGTCAGCCCCTAATTCATCATTTTCAACCTTCAATATATATATGAGAAAGAGAGAGAGATAGAGAGACAGAGAGAGAGAGAGAAAGAGAGACAGAGAGAGACAAAGAGAGACCACACTCTTGACAAAATTAGCTCAAAATGGATCACAGACCTAAATGTAAAACATGAAACTATAAGGCTTATGCTATAAGGTAGCATAGGAGAAAATCTAGATGACTTTGGGTTTGGCAATGATATTTTAGGTGCAACACCAAGACACAATACATGAAAGAAGCAATCAATAAGCTGGATTTCATTAAAATTAAACTTTTCTGTTTCACAGAAGATACTGGCTGGGAATGAAAAAAATCAAACCACAAAATAAGAGAGAATATTTTAGCAGATATCTGAGATAGACCTACTATTCAAAATATACAAAGAACTCTTAAAACTCAACAGTAAAGGGGCAGCTGGGTGGCTCAGTCAGTTGAGTGTCCAACTTTGGCTCAGGTCATGATCCTGTGGTTTGAGTTCAAGCCTCACCTCGGGCTCTCTGCTGTCACTGCAGAGCCCACTTTGGATCCTCTGTCCCCACCTCTCTCTGCCCCTCCCCCAGTTCCATTCTATCTCTCAAAAATAAATTAACATTAAAAAAATCCTCAACAACAAAAAGTCAACGAACACCGGACTGTGATATTGTGATATAATAAATTAGTAAAACCTCTGTAATTTCCTAAGCAATAAAGGTGCTAGGAACATCTTTTTTTCTAATATTTTAAATTTGACCCTAGCTCTTGACACAGAGCTCTGTGTCAGGAGTTCTTAAATCCCTTGGAGTTTCTTGAGCAATGGGGGCATCTTTTGTTCAAATGAGGCAACTCTCTTGTGGCCTAGATGACTTCATTCAGGATGGGGCTATTTACCAGAAAGATCAATCATGATTAGAGGCTTGAGCTGTTAGGTCCACCCTTCATTCTCCAGAGAAGGAAGAGAAGCTGGAGATTGAGTGATTAATTGACCATGTCTCCATGATTAAACCTCTATAAAAATTTCTGGACCAAGGGATTGGATCACGTCCAGGTGGTGAGCACTTGGAGTGCGGGAGAGGGCATGGGAACTCTGCTCCCTTGTCACATTGTTTGCCTCAGACATCTCTTTCATCTAGCTTTCTTTTTATAATAAACTCCTATGTAGTAAGTAAACTGTTTTCCTGAGTCTTGTGAACTATTTTAGCATATTATCTGGCATAAGAAGTAGCCAAGTTGGACAGAGGGTTGTAGCTAACCTGAGGACCCACTACTTGTGTTTGATGTCTAAAGTGGGGAGCAGTCTTGTTGGGCTGCACCCTTAACCTATGGGGTCTGTCTTAATTCTAGTTACTGTCAGAATTGAATCGAATTGAACTGAACTGAAGTGAAGTGCACTCACTACTTACAGAGAATTTGTTGGTATGTGAAAAAAATCCACACATCTCATGTCAGCATATTGTGAGTGCGAGTGAAGGAGAAACAAAAGTTTTGGTTTTGCTTTTTTCTCTTACACCAACTAAAACTGGGCCAAAGACTATAAAAGACAGCTCACCAAATAAGATATACAGATGGCAAATAAGCATATTACACTTCTTATGTCATCAGGGAAATGCAAGTTAAAACAACAATGGGATACCACTACCCACTGATTGCTGTGGCTAAAATGCAGAACACCAAATACTGATGACTATGTATATCAACAAGAATTTACATTCATTGCTGGTGGAATGCTAAATGGTACAGCCACTTTGGAATACAGTGTGGCAGTTTCCTACAAAACAAAGCATATTCTTACCCTGTAATCCAGCAACCATGCTGGTATTTACCTAAAGGGGTTGTAAACTTGTATGCATGTAAATGCATGCACACAGAGGCTCATGGCAGCTTTATTCATAATAACCAAAACTTGGAAGCAGCCAAGATGTCCTTTAGTAAGTGAATGGATAAATAATGTCTGTTACATTCAGGCAATGGACTAGTATTCAGTGCTAAAAAGAAATGAGCTATCAAATCATGAAAAGACATGGAGGAAACTTAAATGCATATTGCTAAGTGAAAGAAGCCAATCTGGAAAGTCTACATATTGTATGATTCCAACTACATCACATTCTGAAAAAGGCAAACCTATGGAGACAGGAAAAAGATCAGTGGTTGCCAGGCTTTAGGGGGAAGGGAAATGAAAAGATGAATAAGTAGAGCACACAGAACATTTTCAGGGCAGTGAAAATAAATTGCATAATACTATAATGGTGAATTCATGTCATATTCTATATGTCATGTCATATGTCCAAACCCATAGCACATACATCACTAAGAATGAACCCTGATGTAAACTATGGACTTTGGATGAATAATAACATGTTAACATAGATTCATCAATTGTAGCAAACATACAACCTTATGAGGGATGTTGATATTGGGTAATCGGTGTGCATGTGAGAGGGCAGTGGGTATATAGGAAGTTCCTGTACCTTCTTTTTTTTAATATTTATTTATTTATTTTGAGAGAGAGAGAGAGAGAGAGAGAGAGAGAGAGAGAGAGAGAGTGAGAGCTTGCAAACAGGGGGAGGAGCAGAGAGAAGGACAGAGAGAAAACCCAAGTAGGCTCCATGCTGTCAGCACAAAGCCACATATGGGGCTTGAACCCACAAACCATGAAATAACGACCTGAGCCCAAATTAAGAGTCACACAATTAACTGACTGAGCCATCTAGGTGCCCCAGAAGTCCCTATACCTTCTCAGTTTTGTTGTAAATCTAAAATTGCTTTGAAAAATACAGTCTATTAAAAAAAAAAAGCACGAAATTTCCTCTTGCTGTCAGTCACTGTCTTTTATCTCTTCTGTCATAAAAAGGATCTTTCATCTTTTTGTTTTCTTACTCATCTTTTCTTTGAAGGCAATAATTCTAAGCTTTGGAAGGACCACAGAAATCCAAACTCGAACACTCTAGACAGTTTTGAAAAAGGCTGTCACAGTTCTCTTAGGAGGAAAGAAGATTCAGAAGGGGTATGATGTCTTCTTGCAATAATGGATGATCAAAATTACACATGATACAATGGTGAAAGCTATAAAATGAGAATGGTAGGCATTTCAAGAAATAATCAGAGTCCAAAATGTAGACCATCGTGTTTAGAAACTGAATTCTTCATTTCCGTGAAATTTCAAGAAAGCCTGGAGTTAATATGATTACTTCTGGGTGATGGATGGTGAGAGCACCTATTTCCTTCTTTTCCTTCCTTTCTCTCTTCCTCTCTCTGTTCCTTTCTTCCTTTCTTTTTTTCTTTCTTTTCTTCTCTCTCTTCTCTCCCTCCCACCTTTCCTTTCTTTCTTATTTGTTCCAAATTTTTTATAGTTAAAAAAAAACTACTTAACATAATTCTAAAAAATCTAAATGTACATGCGTTACTGAGGGGAATGAAGGAGGACAGTGCCAGCATCACGAGCTGTTGGAGCAGATGACATCAATGTCCCTGCCAGTCCTGCAATTTTAAAGACCTCCCGATTCCCAGTCCTGACTCTCTACTCTGTGTCTTACTGCTTCTTCAGATGACACAGGGAAGTTAAAATCTATTCTTGGCCCTATTTGGACTTCAATAAAGCAGGTTGGGCCAGAAAAAATAGACAACTGTGCAACTATTCAGAAAGTGTGATGTCAGATTCCTTAATTAGGTAGGAAACAGACATAGTATTCAGATAGAAATGATCAAATATAACCAAAAAAAGACTTTTCATTTTTAAGTTTTGTGGCTGAAAGTCAAGCTGTGTCTCTAAAATGAAATGGCTTCAAATGTAGTGTACAACACCATTAACCTAACCTCCTAAAATGAAAACCAGGCTTCTCTGATCAAGGGCATTATTCTTTTATTCAGAAAGTCACCATGGGAACAATCAGTAAGCAAAATATAATGCTATCAGAAGTTTAGAAGTGTGATTTGAGAAGCAATAAAGTCCTGTCAGTGCTGTACTGATGAAGGAGATAAGACAGAAAAAATCTTCTAAGCTAACTTAAATTATGACAGATGAGACAAGATACATCTTGCATGTAGAAGTGATAAATATACTGGTCAGTGGCATTCAAAGATAGCAATTGATAATAATTTTGATTCTCTAACAGTTAAACATAATTCATGCATGCTCAATTTATTCAAATCCTCTTGGCTAAGAAAGATATAATTTGTAATATACAAGACTTAGTGTAAAATCTGACTTTTGTAGAATATTTTATATTATTTTAATATGGATTTAGGCCAAGGGTCCCTGTTAGATAACCTTAGTTTGGAGGTCAAATGACGGCCTTTAATCTTGAGTTAGAAATCCAATCTTCTCATTGCTCTAGGGTTGACGGATCTGAGGAGGTCATTTCACTTAACAAAAGTTACTACAGATTGACCTATACAAACAGAAATGCAAATGTATCCGTTCAATTTTTATTCAAGTAACAGCTATTGAGCTCCTATCTATCTTATTCCCTATAATGAGGCATGAGATACTTTTCGTATGCAGTGTATTTGCCAATCATGTAAGTCTTACCTCAGGAAAAATATGTGGGAAGCAAAATTATCAAAGTTGCTTGGTGAGCATAAAATTTGCATGCAAAAATAGTTATATGATTTTAATGTTTAAGGAGAACAGGTTATGATAACCTGAAGCTTTCATTCTCAAAACAGTCACAGTTTTATGGGGCAAACCAGCGATTATAATTGTGGCTCCTTCTGTCTTGTTCATTTGGCATCTTCCCAAGGCAATTCCTTGTGTATCTTTGAGTCTCATCATGGTGTGAGTCAAACACGTGCGAATAATGCCTTCGGTTTGACAATTTTTCCGTAACACCCAATGATTAGGTTGTTCTATGTGTTTTTACTAAATTTTTCTAGATGAAAGATGGACTGAAAAATGATGATAGTCTTGAGAAATTCATTTCTCTTCCATTCTGACAGCCTCTGTGTCTGGGCACTTGACTGGGCTTCTGCCTCTAACTTGAAGAACAGAGGCGTTTGTATAACAATGTAGGCCTTTGAAACGCCTGTTTTAGCTGCAATTCAGAGAAAGCTTGCCCCAGCTGTAGAATGAATGACTCAATCAAAGCTACAGCTGGGGTCCTCTCAAGGAGAATGGAGTCATTCTAGAAAAAGGAAGGCCAGAGGGAAGGTGCTCCATGGGACCAAGAAATACTCTTGCATTTTGTTAAAAGTGAGGCCAAATGGCCAAGAACCTACCACAAGTGACCGAAGGAAAACATGCATTTAGATACTGTTCATTTTCACATGAATTATAGAAGCATTCTATTAGCATCCAAGCAAATAACAGAAATTACTGGTGGCAATTTGCTTTGGAACAAAGGGGAATTCTCATTTTCTGTAAATTTATGTATTTATAGACAAAAATCAATAGGTTTATTCATGTTGATGAAATTATGGTCTCTTCCATATTTAATACCAGGTGGTATATATCTGTTTTTGTTTATAAGATAATAGAAACTAGATTCAAACCAGAACTTAAAACAAGAATAATACTTAGGAAAGTAGGAAGCAAAAAAAAAAAGTAATTGATGAAGAAAAGAATAGATTCAGAAATATACACCAAATATTCACTGTTTTTAAAGAGAGAATGACAGGACTTTGAACACCTTCAGCTGAAAACTTGAATTTAAACACTAGCTTGGCAGACACTGCCCCTCTTCTGCTGTCCTCCGCGCTGCTCTTATGTGGTTTATTCAATAAATTTTGGTCTCCTTTGAATGAATGAATGAGTAAATGAATACTAGCTTAATAAAAATAAAACTTATTCTCATTTGAAATGAGTGCTGAGAGTGAGTTCTCCTAACCTGCCAACATTTAGGCACTAATTTCTGAATGGCTCTTGAGGGAAGGGTCAGATTCAAGATGTCATAGATGACATAGGAAAAACTGAGTTGACGGAACTAATTTTCTATTTTAATTAACCAGAAAAGCGTTTCTTAGATTTTAATGTACAAAGAATCATGTGAGAGTCTTGTTAAAACAGATTCTGATGTATCATGAGGCCTGAGGTAAGACCTGACTTATTGCATTTCTAGCAAGCGCCCAAGTGCTGATCCACAAACCATACTTTGAATTGCAAGGAACCAGAAGACTCCTCTCTCCTTTATATTATAGTATAAAAATAAAATAATTCAACTTTTCAGAAATAAGTCTGTTAAATATTAGAAAATGATATGTGTAAAACTTATGAGCTTCAAACCATATTCTTAGAAGAAAAGTAATTTTTGCAGACATAAGTTGGGATGTATTGAAGTTGAATAAAGTTAAATTTGAAATTTTTAATTTCCACTTAGATTAGAATTTGTAGCTACTAAGGATTATTTTTTCTTTCCAAATTTTAAAAATGTATCAACTTGTGTGTCAGAATGTAACCAGTGTTCTTAAACTATCAAGCTAATTAAATTAGTGTCACTGAGGATTTTTATTTATTATTTATATATCTGAGGCTTTGTACACACTCTGCCCTTGCTTCTCATCATTGTTGCATGGAGCATATCCAAATTTTTCAAAGCTAAAATCAGGTAGAACCTCCCTTTATATTTCCTGGCAGAGTCAGAATCATCTCTACTCTACTTCTTTAATTCTCTTTCATGGCTTAACTAGTTCTCTGGTTACCTAGTATCTCCCTGAAATATTTTTATATATAACTTTGACAAAGATTTCCTCATTGGTGAAACTCTACTCAGGCATCCCTGGACTCTTTCCATGATGCCTCACTTTTTAACTTTGTATGTGTCTCTGCATTTTTCAATTTTAGCATGGATCCTACAAAGTCTGTTTAACTTGACTGCCCCACCTACACCCCCCCACTTTGATATTGGGTGAGCTTTCGTATCTGAAGCAGGTTCCTTAGTCTCCACCACTCCCCAGGTGATGTTTGCTCACCCTGGCCTGTCTTCAGCAAGAATCTTCTTAACAATCTTCCATCCACTGACTGTCAGCCTATTATTTTCACTATAAATTCCCACTGGCACATGCTACACTCAGAGTGAGTGTAATTTCTCTCTCCCACCTGAAGACCCATTGCAATGGTCCATACACTGTATTGCCATGCCCCCTTTGAATAAAGTCTTCCTTATCATTTTCAACAAGTGTCATGAATATATATATATAATAAATATATATGTATGATGAATATATGTGTATTATTTATGGGTATATTTACATACAAATACATGTAAACTCTGTCATTCTTTCTGACTAGATAGTAAGCTCCATATGGCAGACTATGTGGCGAGGTTAAGAAGTTATCTGTTGTCCTAGGCTTACATTCTGTGTCTTTACTGTCATAACGTCTAGTCTTGAATATGTATAATCTTGGAAAATACTTTGTGATGTGGATCCTGGTACTGTAACTCTTTCGGTGAAATCTGCAACTACAAGTAAGGGCAAATAAGCCCAGACCTTCATGGCTTAGAGCCAAAAGCTCACCAATCAATGAGAAGATAGAATAGAAGAAAACAGCATAAATATTTCTTTGCTGTTCCCCTGTGATGGATTGCAGTGCCAATTAGACCTCTACTGGCGGCCAGAAAAATTCTGGGATATTCAAATGATTTACATTTAATTTAAACATTGATATCATATGCTTCCATTTTGGTTTCTGTTTGTTCTCTTGATTTTCCATTTCTCTTTTTTCCCCCTGGCTTTCTGTAGATCACTTAAACATTTTTAATGTGTTATTTTTCTGTAGGGTTTATGAGTTTATCTCTTTATATAGTCTTTTTAGTGGTTGCTGAAGGTTTTCTATACCCAAACACACGCATTTGCACATATGTGTGTAAGTGTGTGTGTGTGTGTGTGTATGTGTGTTTGTATAATTTCAAGACTACTGGAGTCATCATTTTACCACTTCACATCATTTTGCCTTGTTTACATTTCTTAACTCTCCAGTGTTTATAATGTAATTATCTTGAATATTTCTTTTATGTACATTTTGAACCATAACAGACAGTATTATAACTCTTATTTCAACCATCAAACATAATGTAGAAATTCAAGAGAAGGATAATTTTGCTGTGTATATAGAATTGTGGGTCAATGATTCTTTTTTTTTTCAGCATTAAAAAAATGTGCCTCTCCCTTCTGGCTACCATTGTTTCTGATGCTAAATCTGTTGTCATTTAAATTGTTTGCCCACTATTTTTCTGTTTTCATGTTTTTTACTTTGTCTTAGGTTTGCTTCCTTTTTTCTTTTTCTTTTCTTTCTTTCTTTTTTATTTCTTTAAATGTTTCTTTATTCTTGCAAGAGTCACTGAGTGCAAGCAGGAGAGGGGCAGACAGAGAGGGAAACACAGAATCTGAGCAGGCTTCAGGCTCTGAGCTGTCTACACAGAGTCAGATGTGGGGCTTGAACTCACAGACGGTGAGATCATGACTTGAGCCTAAGTCAGACACTTAACCAACTGAGCCACCCAGACACCTCTATTTCTTTATTTTTTTTTATTTATATCTACATTAGTTAATATATAGTGCAATAATGATTTCATACTAGAATCCAGTGATTCATCACCTGCTTATAACACCCAGTGCTCATCCAGTAAGTGTCCCCTTTAATGACCCTTCCCTCGTTAGCCCATCCCGCCACTCAAAACTCCTCCAGCAACCCTCATTTTGTTCTCTATATTTAAGAGTGTCTTATGGTTTGTCCCCTTCCCTGTTTCTATATTAATTTTAATTTTGCTTCCCTTCCCTTATGTTCCTCTGTTTTATATCTTATAGTCCTCATGTGGGTAAAGTCATAGGATATTTGTCTTTTTCTGACTAATTTTGCTTAGCATAATACAGTCTAGATTCATCCATGTTGTTGCAAATGGCAAGATTTTATTCTTTCTGACTGCCAAGTAATATTCCATTGTATATTTTATCCATTCATCAGTTGATGGATATTTGGTCTCTTTCCATACTTTGGCTATTGCTGATAGTCCTGCTATAAACATTGAGGTGCATGTGCCGCTTAGAAACAGCACACCTGTATCCTTTGCATAAATACCTAGTAGTGCAATTGCTGGGTCACAGTGTAGTTCTATTTTTAATTTATGAGGAAACTCCATACTTTTTTCCAGAGTAGCTGTACCAGTTTGCGTTCCCAACAACAGTGTAAAAGGATTCCCCTTTCTCTGAATCTTCACCAACATCTGTTGTTGCCTGAGTTGTTAATTTTAGCCATTCTGCCAGGTGTGATGTAATATCTCATTGGGGTTTTGATTTGTATTTCCCTGATGATGAGTGATGTTGAACACTTTTTCATGTGTCTGTTAGCCATCTATCTGGATGTCTTTGGAAAAGTGTCTATTCATACCTTCTACCCATTCTTCACTGGATTATTTGTTTCTTAGGTGTTGAGTTTGATACGTTCTTTATAGATTTTGGATACTAACCCTTTATCTGATATGTCATTTGCAGATATCTTCTCCCATTCCATTAGTTGCCTTTTAGTTTTACTGATTATTTTCTTTGCCATGCAGAGGCTTTTTATCTTGATGAGGTCCCAATAGTTTATTTTTGCTTTTGTTTCCCTTGCCTCTGGAGACGTGTCAGGTAAGAAGTTCCCATGGCTGAGGTCAAAGAGGTTTTTGCCTGTTTTCTCCTCTAGGCTTTTGATGGCTTCCTGTCTTATGCTGAGGTATTTCATTCATTTTGAGTTTATTTTTGTATATGATGTAAGAAAGTGGTCCAGGTTCATTCTTCTGTATGTCACTGTCTGGTTTTCTCAACATCATTTTCTGAAGAGACTGTCTTTGCTCTATTGGATATTCTTTCCTGCTTTGTCAAAGATGATTTGGCTATACATTTGTGAGTCCATTTCTGGGTCTCTATTCTGTTTCACTGATCTATGTGTCAGCTTTTGTGCCAGTAACATACTGTCTTAATGATTACAGCCTTGTAATATAGCTTGAAGTCCGGAATTGTGATGCCGCCAGCTTTAGTTTTCTTTTTCAGGATTGATTTGGCTATTTGGGGTCTTTTACTGTTCCATGCAAAATTTAGGATTGTTTGTTCTAGCTCTGTGAAGAATGCTGGTGTTACTTTGATAGGAATTGCATTGAATATGTAGATTGCTTTGGATAGTATTGTTATTTTAACAATATTTGTCTTCCTATTCCAGGAGCATGGAATATTTTTCCTTTTTTTGTGTGTGTGTGCTTTCTTCAGTCTCTTTCATAAGCTTTTTTTAGTTTTCAGTGTATAGATTTTTCACTTCTTTGATTAGGTTTATTCCTAGGTATTTTATGATTTTTGGTACAAGTGTAAATGAGATCACTTCTTTGATTTTTCTTTCTGCTGCTTTACTGGTATATAGAAATGCAGCCAAAATCTGTACATTGATTTTAATCCTGTGAATTTGCTAAATTCATGGATGAGTTCTAGCAGTTTTTTTGTGTGTGTGGTTTTCCACAAAACCCAGTTCTTTGGGGTTTTCCACATAAGGTATCATGTTGTCTGCAAATAGTATAAATTTGACTTTCTCCTTGCCAATTTGGAGGTCTTTCATTCTTCGTGTTGTGTCATTCCTGAGGCTGGGACTTCCAACACTATGTTGAATAACAGTTGTGAGAGTAGACATCCTTGTTGTGTCCCTGACCTTATGGAAAAAGCACTCCGTTTTCCCCTTTGAGTATGATATTAGTGGTGGGTCTTTAATATATGGCTTTCATGATCTTGAGGAATGAGCTTTGTATCCATACTCTCTTGAAGGTTTTTCTTTTTTTTTTTTTATCAAGAAAGGATGCTGTGTTTTGTCAAATGCTTTTTAAAAATTTTTTAATGTTCTATTTATTTTTAAGAGAGAGAGAGAGACTGTGTGAGCAGAGGAAGGTCAGAGTGAGAGGGAGACACAGAATCAGAAGATAGGCTCCAGGCTCTGAGCTAGCTGTCAGCACAGAGCCTGATGTGAGGCCCTAACCCACAAACTGTGAGATCATGATATGAGCTGAAGTCAGATGCCCAACCAAATGAGCCACCCAGGCACCCCTCAAATACCTTTCTTAAATGCATCTATTGAGAGAATCATGTGGTTCTTATTCTTTCTTTTGCTAATGTGAAATATCACATTTATTGAACCAGCCCTACATCCCAGGAATAAATCCCACTTGATCATGGTGAATAATTCTTTTAATGTATTGTTGAATCTGGTTGGCTAGTATCTGGTTTTGAATTTTTGTATCTGTGTTCATCAGGGAAATTGGTCTGTAGTTATCCTTTTTAATGGGGCTTTTGTCTGGTTTTGGAATCAAGGTAATGCTGGCCTCATAGAATGAGTTTGGAAATTTACCTTTCACTTCCATTTTTTTTTTGGAACAGTTTCAAAAGAATAGGTATCAACTCTTCTTTAAATGTTTGGTAGAATTCCGCTAGAAAGCCATCTGACCCTGGACTCTTGTTTTTCTGGAGATTTTTTTATTATGGATTATATTTCTTTACTGGTTCTGGGTCTGTTCAAATTTTCTATTTCTTCCTGTTTCAGTGTTTGTAGTTTACATTTTTTTAGGAATTTGTCCATTTCTTCCAGATTGCCCAATTTATTGGCATATAATTATTCATAATATTATTATTATTTGTATTTCTGTAGTGTTGGTTGTGATCACTCCTTTCATTCTTGATTTTATTTATTTGGGTCCCTTCCTTTTTCATTTTGATCAAACTGGCTAGGGGTTTATCAATTTTATTAATCCCTTCAAAGAAAAACTCCTGGTTTCATTGATCTGTTCTACTGTTGTTTTTGTTTGTTTATTTAGTTTTAATTTATTTCTTTTTTAATTTATTTAAAAAAATTTTTTTCTGTTTTTTATTTATTTTTGAGAGACAGAGAAACAGCACAAGCAGGGGGAGGGTCAGAGAGAGAGGGAGACACAGAATCTGAAGCAGGCTTTAGGCTCTGAGCTAGCTGTCTGCAGAGAGCTCGATGCAGGGCTCAAACCCACGAACTGTGAGATCATGACCTGAGCCGAAGCCTGACGCTTAACTGACTGAGCCACCCAGGTGCCCCTGTTTTAAATTTATTTTAATAGCATTGATATCTGTTCTAATCTTTATTATTTCCCATCTTCTGCTGGTTTTGGGTTATATATCCTGTACTTTTTCTAGCTCTTTAAGGTGTAAGGTTAGGTTGTGTATCTGAGACGTTTCTTTCTCCTTTAAGAAGGCCTGGATTGCTATACATTTTCCTCTTATGACTGCCTTTGCTCCATTCCAGAGGTTTTGGACTATTGTGTTTTTATTTTCATTGGCTTCTATGCCCTGTTAATTTCCTTAATTTCTTGGTTAACCCAATTATTATTTAGTGGGATGATCTCTAATCTCCAAGTATTTGTTGTGTTTCCAAATTTTTTCATGTAATTGATTTCGTGTATCCTTGTGTTGTGGTCTGAAAATATGCACTGAATGTTCTAGATCTGTGTTCTGTGTTTGTTGAGGGCTGATTTGTGTCCTGGTATGTGATCTATTCTGGACGATCTTCCCTGTGCGCTTGAAAGGAATGTGTATTCTGCTGCTTTAAGATGAAATGTTCAGAATATATCTGTTAAGTCCGTCTGTTCCAGTCTGTCATTCAAAGCCATTGATTCCTTGTTCATTTTCTGCTTAGATAATCTGTCCATTGCTCTAAGTGGGGGTGTTTAAGTCCCATACTATTATGGTATTATTATCAATGAGTTTCTATGTGTTTGTGATTAATATATATATTCATATATATTAATTATTTATATATTTGGGTACTTCTGCATTTGGAGCATAAATGTTTACAATTGTTAGAGCTTCTTGGTGGATAGACCCCTTAATTATGATATAATGCTCTTCTTCATCTCTTGTTGCAGTCTTTATTTTAAGATCTAGATTGTCTAAGTATGACCTCTCTGGCTTTCTTTTAGTGTCCATTACCATGATAGATGGTTCTCCATCCACTTACTTTCAATCTGCAGGTGTCTTTAGGTTTAAAATGGGTCTCCTGTAAACAACATATAGGTGGATTTTGTTTTCTTATCCATTCTATTACCCTGTGTCTTTTGCTTGGAGAGTTTAGCCCATTGACATTTAGAGTGAGTACTGAAAGATATGAATTTATTGCCATTGTGTTGTCTGGAGAGTTGGAGAGTCTGGTGGTGTTCTCTGGTCCTTTCTAGTCTTTGTTGCTTTTGTTTTGTTTTGTCTTTTCTCCCCTCAGAAAGTCCCCCTTATAATTTCTTGCAGGGCTGGTTTAGTGGTCACAAACTCCTTTAGTTTCTGTTTGTCTAGGAAACTATTTATTTCTCCTATTCTGAACAACAGACTTGCAGGATAAAGAGTTCTTGGCTGCATTTTTTTTTTTAAGTCAGCACATTGAATATATCCTACCACTCCTTTCTGGCCTGCTAAGCTTCTCTGGACAAGTCTGCTGTGAACCTGATTTGTCTTCCCTTATAGGTTAAGAACGTTTTTCCCTTGCTACTTACAGAATTCTTCCCTTGTCTGTGTATTTTGTGAATTTGAGTATGATATACTTCGTTGATGGTTGGGTTTTGTTGAATCTAATGAGAGTTCTCTGTGCTTCTTGGATTTTGATGTCTTTATCTCTTCCCAGATTAGGAAACTTTTCTGCTATAATTTGCTCACAGCAACCTTCTACCCCCTTTTCTCTCTCTTCATCTTCTGGGATTCCTATGATTTGGATGTTATTCCTCTTAATAAGTCACTGAGTTCTCTAATTCTTGTATCATACTCTTTTGCCTTAGTTTCCTCTTTTTTCTGCTTCATTATTCTCCATAATTTTGTCTTCTATACTGCTGATTCTCTGCTCCGCTTCATCCATCTTTGTTGCCATGGCATCCTTTTGAAGTTGCATCTCAGTTATGGCATTTTTAATTTCATCCTGACTATATTTTACTTCTTTTTCTCTCTGTAGGAAGGGATTCTATGCTTTTTTCAACCACATATAGTATTCCTATTATTATGGTTCTAAATTCTAGTTCAGACATCTTGCTTATATCTGTGTTGATTAAGCCCCTGGCTGTCATTTTTTCTTCTTTTATTTTTTGGGGTGAATTCCTTCATTTTTTCATTTTGGAGGAAGGAGAGAGTGAATAAAATGAAAAATAGAAATAAAAATTCAAAACAAAACAAAAAATCAAATGAAGGAAGCTAGATTCTAGATATGCTTTGGTCTAGTTATTGAAAAAAGCTTGACAGAATAGGAAAAAAAGGAAAGAAAAGAAATGAAGAGAAATAAAAAGTTTAAAAAAATTTTAAATGTATATAATAAAATAGAATAAAATAAAAAAGTGAAATAGAATTAAAAATTACAAAAAATAAAAACATAGTAAATAGAATTTTTAAAAATTTAAAAAAGCAAATAAAAATAAATGTTTCTCTTTCTGTATCTATGAAAAAGAAAAAAAAAGAAAAAACCAGAAAAAGTGAATAGATGAACCAGCAAACATAATGAAACCATAATGAAGATGCATCCAGTTTCCCCTAGAACTCAAACTATGAAGCACTCTATAGTCCTTACAATAAGCAGGTGGACTGACTTGTGCTGTCCTTCTAGAGGGATGTCCTTGGAGGGTGCAGTTGGGAAAGGCTCCATTCTCCACTAGGTGGTGATGCTTAGCTCACTGGGGTGGATCCCTGTAGTGTGGTGTGACCCACATGTACTTGCTTGGGAGCAATGGAAATGGCTTCAGCCAGCTTCCTAGTTTCTGACACAGGAACTTTGCACTCTCATCAACCTGTGATCAAGCACCTCTCCTTTGTTTCAGGCTTCTGTCCACTTCCCACTTCTACCCTGTCCTGTCTAAGCCATCAGCCTGCCAGGCAGCACCTGCCTCCCAAGTTTTATTCTAGATGGGGCTGTGTTTCCAAACCCCTCACATCAGAGAATCCTGCAGCTTTCACTGGCTCTGACCCTCTGGAGGATGGTCTCGCTGAGCAATGGCCAGGTGTCAGCTTCCCCCCCCCCCCAAAAAATGTTCATGCAGTTGTGCAACTGGCAAAGGTTCAGAAATTATGACAAATCATAACACATAGCCAGCACCAGGTTTCAATGTGTGCTGTCATCTTTGTCCCAATACTAGTAAATGTGGCTGCTCTCCAGGGTCTGCTGGGAACTTCGCCTTTGGGGAGGCTGTATGGCCTCTACCAAATATACTCCCACTAGGGGAACCACTTCTTCCCATGTGACCCACAGACCCATTGGACCTTGCTGCCTGGTCCTGGGGATTCGCTCCTCACCAGAGCAATGCCAGGTATTGAGTTACAGTATTTCTGACTATGCGCTCCACTGTTTATAGTATCCTAATAATATTGAAACCCTCTTCTTTCTCCCCATCTGTGGTTTTGGGGACCAGATTTCTTGTTCAGTCCTTTGCAATTGTTTCCACTCTTTCCCTTTCTCTCCAGGTACTTTCAGGGGGAGTGCTTTACCTGCATGATCCCAGTGTGCTGCACTTTCCCCCTTTCCCTTTCTCTGTCCTCTCTCTGCAAAATCAGCTTCCTGCCCTCCATGGCTTTTTCTGCCCCAGGTCACCACTCTGCAACATGTACCTGCTGAGTCCCGTGGCTTAAGTTATACAGATTGTTGTATAATTGTTGATCAATTTCCTAGATGTGCAAGATGATTTGGTGCTGATCTGCTGTGTTTCAGTGATGACAAAACCTGAGAACTTCTATGCTTTTCCACCATCTTGGAAAAACCTGTCTTTAGTTTTCCAAAGTTTGACTACAGTATTCTTTGTGTGGAACTTTTGAGGTGTATCCAGTTTGGGGCTTGTTCACTTTCTTAAATCTATAGGTTTATATCCTTCCAAAAACTTCAGAAATTTTCAGACATTATTTCTCTGAGTACTTTTTTAGCTTCATTCTATTTCTTCTTTCTTTCTGGAACTCTGATAACATGAATGTCAGATCTCTTGTATTCTTACATGTCCACAAGTCTCTGCTATTATTTTCTTTTCTTTTTAATCTTATTTCTCTTTGTTTTTTCAGATTAGTTGTCTGTCTTCCAATTTGTCAAATCTTTCCTCTGTCTCTTTAATTCCACTTTTGAGCTCATTCATTGTGTTTTTAAAATCTTTTATTAGTTAGTTTTCTTTCAGTTATAGAATTTCCATTTAAGTTTTCTATATACTTTGTGGGGCTTTTTTTTCCTGAGATTATCTGTTTCTCTAATGAGACAGTATTTTTTTCAATTTTTGTAAGTGGCATAATTACCTACTGAAGTACTTATATTTCTAGATAGTTTAATATTCTGTTTTCATTGGTGTTGATCTCTAGAGATTATCTTTTTCATTTAGATTGAGACTTCCTTTGGCTTTTGGGATAATGAATGATTATTGAAATATTCACTTTTGGGGTATTAAATTATAAGACTCTGGGGGTACCTGAGTGGCTCAGTTGGTTAAGCATCCAACTCTTGGTTTTGGCTGAGGTCATGATCTCATGGTTTTGTGAGTTCTAGTCCCACATCTAGCTCTGCACTGACAGTACAGAGCCTTCTTGGGATTTTCTGTCTCCTTCTCTCTCTGCCCTTCTCCCACTTGTGTTCGCTCTCTCTGTCTCTCTCAAAATAAATAAATAAACTTTAAAAACTTAAGTTATTAGACTCTGAATGTTACTAAGCCTTATTTTTTAACTGGTTTTGTCTGATGCCACTATGGCTTCAGAAGAGGGGACATGCCAGGTAGGAACAGAAGTTTAGGTTCGTTTCTGAGCCTCTGTTGATACAAGAGGAAGGATGTGATTCATGCATTTATGTCAAGTCTCAGGCAAAAATGTTGACCATACTTAAGTCATATACATGTGTGTATGTGTGTCTGTGTATATGTGTAAATCTGCACACACATACCCTCATATGCAGGGCAATCATGGTTAAGAGAGTTGATCTGGTGAGCACATATTATGCCAAATGTAAGTGCTGTGCCCAACTAATGTTCTACATATCTTTTGTGACACATAGGTTAGAATACAATTAACTTCTTATCTTTTGAACAAATCTAGCTCCATCTCAAATGGCCTGTGTAGGCACCTTTCCCAAATCCTTACCCCTTTCAGAATTTAGAGAAGATTGCAATTACCCCAATAAAATTTGATGATAAACTAAATATACCTTATCATTTTGTCTGCCTGTAAGTTTAACAGCATACACATTTTATTTTGGTCATTTGCTAATAGCTTATTTCAAATTATTTTACACAACTAAGCTTTATAAGTAGAGTCTCCTATAAGGTCAAATACTGAAGGCCAATTCAGATTTAACTCACATTACAAAGGGCCTTCCAGGTGTAAGACACTATGCTCAGTGCTTTCACCCAAGAACACATCACTGTCCTGTCTCACAGCATCCTTAAAACTACATATATTTCCCTCCTATATAGTTGATTCTTTCCAAACTGTCAACAAAAACTGTTGACTCTATTTTAAAAACTTACATGTATGAAATTTTTCCTTCCCTCACTGTAGCTAATGCCATGGTTCACTGAATTCAAATGCATATAAGATCTGGAGGCTTTGGCACCTTGGAGAGAGCTAGTTTTTCAGTTAGTAGAAAGTCACTGAAGACCATCACTCTCTTGATCTCATCAAGGGGAAAAAATGGATAAATAAGCAATCAAACTTTTTTTTTTTTTTTACAAAGCTATCTAAGAAGAGTTAATGGAGTAAATTCCAGAGAGGGATGGGCCATTCATAGACTGTTGCAACAAGAAATGCTAAAGCAAGAACATTACTTGAAAGAGAGCTGATACCAGATATAAACTCAATTTCCCCAGGAAAGAAGGAAGAGTGGACATTTTAAATATGTGTTAAATATCTAAAAATATGCCTTCTTTTCTTATTTTGCTTTAAGGAAAATTACTTGGTTGATGCTAAAATAAATCCACTATATTTTGGAGTTTATAGCATATCTAAATTAGACATATATGAGTAATAATAGCCTCAAGGAGATAGTACATATAAGACTACCACCCCTAAGTCTCTTATTTCACACATGGAATAATATAGTTTAACTCACATTTTACTGCATCAATTTAGGGCGATACACTTTGTAATCCCTGGAGAAAAGCACTAAAAACAATAACTAAACAAAGTTTTAAAAATAATTATAGCTAAAAAGTCAAAAGTAGAGAGAAAACAGAAAAATTAAAAAATGTCAAATGCTGGCCATTTTGTCAAGAAGAGAGACCCATGTATTTCTGCTGGGAATATCGAGTAGTACTGTGACTCAGAAAAGTGGCAATTCTCATGAAGTTAAACATACTATTTTACCTTACATTCTGAATCGAAGAATCAAATACATTTGTCCAAAACACTTAAACATGAATGTCCATAAAAGCCTTAGCTCAAAATTAAAACAACCCCAAATTGTCATCAATAGGTTTGATAAGCATTTTAAAAGTTGTGATATTTTTTATTTAATAGAATAATATTCAATAGTAAAATTAAACACATGGATAAATCTAGAAACATCACTTTGAGCAAGAGAATCTAGACACAAATGTATACATATAGTAGTATTCCTATGTATTTCAGCAATAGACAAAGTTCATCTAGGCTGATTTGTGTCCATAGAAACAGAAGAGTGGTCGCCTCCTGGGATGCACAGAGGGAGGCCTGGGAATGTCAACTGAAGAGAAGTGGATATGAAGGAATATTCTTGGATGATAAAAATGTTTTATATTTTCACATACTAATTTGGGGTTTAATTACATAGGTGTATACATTTCTCAAAACTTATTAAGATTTGTGTATCTTTGCTATGGATAGATTCTAATTCTCCATGTAGACCATATAAAGACTACTATATATCTATGTATTTTTAATGAGTAGTTAAAGATAAGAAACCTTTCCTTGACTCTCAGTCTCATCTCAGTCCACTTCCCCTTTCAACTCCTGTACTTTAGCCTCTACTATTTCAGGACTTTTACACATGCTCATCTTTCTTTTGGATACTCTTTGGACACCTGTTCAGATTGCTGGGACTTTTCCATTCTTCAACCTTTAGATTAATCTTCACCATTTCATAGAGTCTTTTCCAATCAGAAAAAAATTAGCATTATGGAATTCTGTATGAATTCTTTAGTAAATCTATACATTTAGAAATTATATGTGCACATGTTGCTGGATTTTTAATTCAGGACTGACTGTAATGACCATGTCTGTTTTGTTCTCCATCATAGAGCATACTCCTTGTGTAGTACCTCTCACCTCAGAAAGACTTAAACAAGCTTAAAAGTGAAGAGGACTACATTTATAAACTTTGGATGATTTACTCTAAATATATTCCCTAGTGTTTTAGATCTCTTGGTGTGGATGTTGAATGTAAACTCTTACTAAATTGAGAGCTTTGGAAATACAAGTTTTAGTGTGTGTGTGTCCTTTTCCACTGAGGAAGTTGCAAGAGAAATTAAATCATATGTCCGCATAAAGACCTTTAAAGAAATGTTCATAACAACTTTATTCACAATAGTGAAAAACTGAGGAAGGGGGAGTAGGAGAACAAACAAACAAACAGAAGATCACACACATATAACTGAATAAACTATGAAATAGCCATACAGTAGAAATTCTACTCTATAATAAAAAGCAATAAGCTTTTTAAAAATATATTTTTTATTTTTAAGTAATCTCTACACTCAAGTGGGGCTCAAACTCAGTCTGGAAATCAGACTGCTCTCCTGACTGAGCCAGCCAGGTGCCCCGAGGCTACTGAGCTTTTAATATAGTCAAGAACATGAATGAATCTCGAAAATATTTTGTTAAACAAAATAAGTCAAATACAATAGAAAATGTGGGGCTATATACTATTTATATGAAACCTTATGAAAAAGACCAATCTCATTTAAATTGAAAAGAAAAAAAATAATCAGTGGATTCTTTGGCCAGGAGTTGGTAGTATTTGGCCAGGAGTGGGGAAGGGCCACTGATGTAGTGATGGTAATACCCTATAGCATGATTTTGATACTTATACAATATATACGTTTTTCAAATTTCATACAACTCTTACTATACTAAAATTGAATGCATGTTATTATATGTAAATTATACCTCCATAGAGTTGATTTTTTAAAAATGAAAAGATTGGACTCTATGAGCTCTAGATAGCTTTCAACTCCATCATTTGGTTCTATTACACAAAGCAGTAATGTGTGAGAAAGCACTTAAAGAGCTTAAAAATGCTGAATACATATTAAGGATAATTATTAGCAATCATGGTGGTATTCATTCAGTAGTTTTGAAATGAATGTATTTATTAAGGGGAACAAAACACACTTTCCCAAAGTTCAAACCTCTGTTTAACTTCTGATAGATTAAGGCAAAAGATATATTTGTATGTTTGGAATACTATGTGAGAATTTGTGCATATTCTTGTTTGTTTTGGCACACACTGGGAATCTGGGGTATTGATAAGATGTACAACATTGGTGACTTCATGTAAATATGAATGAATCAGAATCATCTTTTGCAATTTCTCTTAACACTCAAATCATTTTCCTAATTAGAGAAGAAAAGTGTTTGACAAACTGTATTTGGGGCTTCATGAAATTTGCAATGTTTGAAGAACAGATCAAGATGTTTGATGAAAATAAAAAGCAGCTGGATATGCCCTTCCCTGCCATACACATGGGATTTGCTGGGACTAGCTCATAAATCCTTGCTGCTAACTGGTTCTGAGAACAGACGGCTCTTGGAGGCCACATTGATGGCCAAAAACTCATTGGATCTTCCACTCTTCATTTATGTGAATGGTGTAGTGGCATTTCAATCGAAAAAGGTGCAAATTAAAATGGAAAGACTTTTTTTTTAAATTGAATCTTGATGAGAATCAGAGCATCAACCAGACTCTAAGATTTCCAATTCCCCCTTTGGAGATACTTGATTTGTATCTCCAATTCTAAATTCTTAATCCGATACTAGACATGTTGGCCCCCATCTGTCATCTGACCTTCCAAACATCCATCACCAACCGTATCACAGATGCTAGAGAAAAAATGGGAGAGGAACTAGCTCTATTGAGTGCAAGATGATTTATATGCATTATTACATCTTTTTTTATACAAAGATGGAAATGCTTTGGCAATCGTGAGTGTATGCAAGCTTTAAGATAAGTTGCAAACTAATTTAAAACTAGTTCTGAAAATTTACTTTGCTGTAAAAATAACCAAGACAATCTGGCTTAATGGCATGTAAATGGACTTTGGAATCCAACTGACCTGGGTTCAGTTCATGATCCCACCGTTACTACTTTGTTTTTAACCACGGGAAAAGCCCTTATCTTTTGAGACATCAACATTTTAATCTTTATAGTGGGGAAAATAACATATTTCTTAGTGTTATAAAAATTTAATGAGTGAGCATGTGTGCAAATGCATAACAAATTCATCTGACACATACTGGTATTTGTTAATACTTTGTATCCGTTTTAAAGATCTTGTCACCGATCAAATCAACTAGCAAAGTAGCAAGTTATAATATTAATAGGTTGATTTGAAATCCTAGTTACATTGTCTAACTTCGGCAAGTTCATAGGATATTGTATGCAGGAAAAGGATATGATTTGAGAAGTTCTGTGTGACAAGTCTTGGGTTCAAGAAACAAGCTGGTGGGTAATGATACTAACATCAATAATGTAGGTAGAACTGTGATGAGCTCTGTTTATCACACTAATACTTAGACTTTATGCATAATGAGATCAGTGTTGTTAGTCTTCACAATAGCTTTATGCATCACATGGACAGGATATTATTTTATTGGGCAGATGTTATCAAAACCATATAATCATCATTTTTGTAGATTGAGGATAAGAAAGTTATAAGTTCTCTTACCATTAATTCCAGGTTTGGTGTGATCCAAAATTTTTTCTAAAACTCATTGGTTAATAACATTAACTTTGAAACTTGATACACTGGTTCAAAATTCAACACTGAAATAGTTTATAAACTTGAACACATTGCATATCTCTCATAAGGTTTTTAAAATCATTATTTTTGTGTTTACTTACTATCACTGATTTAAATTTTAGTAGTTCAGTAAAATGTCTAGAACCAAGATAGCTCTTTTTCTTAAATCACTTTACAAAGTATCACTTTCCAAATTTGTTTTTGAAAGCAGTATTTGAATGTGATAACTTAAATTCAGATTTTATAACTTAAAGCTTGGTCAAGCTAGCTCATCCAAACCGTAGTCTCCTTCCAGTTAAAAACAGGGAAGAATAACAGAACATTTTCCATTGAATAGTTGAATTAATAAAAGAGAGATTTCATTGAAAATGTTTGTCACTGTGCCTGACAATGATAAGCATTTATTTCTCATGATTCCATCCTTGCCTCTCTCTAAAAAATCATGTTCTTTTTCTATTACGTAATGTTCTCTTTTTTATTATTTAAATTTCATTTAGTTAACAAACACCGCAACATTGGTTTCAGGAGTTGAATTCTGATTCATTGCTTGCATACAACACCCAGTGCTCATCACAAGTGTCCTCTTTAGTACCCATCACCCATCCAGCCCATCTCCCACCCACCTCCCTCTGTCAACCAATAGTAGGTTCTTTATTATTAAAAGTCTCTTATGGTTTGTTTCCCTCTCTTCTACCCCACCCCTTACCATATGTTCATCTTTTTGTTTCTTAAATTAATTCCACATGAGTGAAATCATATGGTATTTGTCTTTCTTTGATCAACTTATTTCACTTAGCATAGTACATTCTAACTCCATCCACACCCTTGCAAATAGCAAGATTTCCTTCTTTTTGATAGCTAATATACCATTGTATATATATATATAACATATACCACATCTTCTGTATCCATTCATCAGTGGATGGACATTTGGGGTCTCCATAGTTTGGCTATTGTTGATAATTCTGCTATAGACATTGAGGTGCATGTACCTCCTTCAAATCTGTATTTTTGTATTCTTTGGGTAAATACTTTACAGTGCAATTGCTGCATCATAGGGTGGTTCTGTTTTTAGTCTTTTGAGGAACCTCTCCTCTTCTCCAGAGTGCCTGTACCAATTTTCCTTCCCACCAATGGTTCAAGAGGGGTCCTCCTTTCTCTGTATCCTTGCCAACAGCTGTTGTTTCTTGTGTTGTTAAGTTTAGCCATTCTGACACGTATGAAGTGGTATCTCATCATGGTTCTGATTTGTATTTTCTGATGATGTCAAGCATCTTTTTGTGTGTCTGTTAGCCATGTGGATGCTTTCTCTGAAGTAGTGTCTATTCATGTCTTCTGCCTATTTCTTAACTGGGTTGTGTTTTTTTTTTTGAGTGCTGAGTTGGAAAAGTTCTTTATAGATTTTGGATACTAACCCTTTATCAAATATGTCATTTGTAAATTTCTCCCATTCCATAGGCTGCCTTTTAGTTTTATTGATTGTTTCCTTCACTGTACAGAAGTTTTTATCTTGATGAAGTCCCAGTAGTTCATGTTTCCTTTTGTTTTCCTTGTCTCTGCACACATGTCTAGTAAGAAGTTGTTCCAGCCAAGGTCAGAAATTGCTTCCTGTGTTCTCTCGGATTTTGATGATTTCTTGTCTCACATTTAGGTATTTCATCCATTTTGAATTTATTTTTATGTACGGTGTAAGAAAGTGGTCCAGTTTTGTTCTTCTGTATGTTGCTATCCAGTTTCACCAACACATTTGTTAGAGACTATATTTTTTCTATTAGATACTCTTTTCTGCTTTGTCAAAGATCAGTTGGCCATATCGTTGTGCACAATGTTTTCTTAAAGGCAATCAGTTTGCACATGTTCTTTAGTCTGGAATCCTCTTAATATGATGCTTTGCTTGCTTAATTCAATTCCCAATTCTTTAAATTTCAGTTTAAAAATAACTAGATTTCTAAGAAATATTGTTGAAAGCTTGCAGAATTGATTCAGCACTCAGTATTCCCCTGTCTCATGTCTTATCATTGTTTGTAACTTCCAGTGGGACAATTATTATACTCATTCTTGTTTTCCTATAGCATGCAAACCTAGGAATAGTGCCTGGCCCATGTAAACGGATTGCAGTTTTGTTTGGATATATACATATAAAGAAAGAAATAGTCTAAATCATCACATTATACCCTCTAGATATATGACCGTTTTATTTGTTAATTGTATCTCTGTAAAGCTGAAAAAAAGGAAAAAATAGTAAAAAATAAGTATCTTGATAAAACCATCGAGAGTTAAAATAATAGGCAGACAAAAACGCAATGAGAAATAGATGTGAGACTTTGACAATTTAGTGGCTCTATGTCTTAGAGAAGCTATCAGTTTCTCCAAGACATAGTTTAATTATTTTATATGTGTGATATGTGATATTAAAATTGAGAGCACTCTCATCTTTACCTCCAACAACTGATATTGGTTGATTCATCTGTACACCCATATATCAATGTAACAAATCTTACTTCCTATAAATGTGCCTGCACTGAGATGAGCCGTAGAGCTACAGAGAAAATTGCGATGACTTTTTTTTTTGAAAGATGAGATGAAGTTTTAACCTATATAATAATGATTACAGTGTATTAGAATGCCCTACACTCTTTCATTGAAATATGTTGAGGACTAGTGGTAAATAGTTTTTATTTGCTATTTTTTTTAAAGTCTTGAGTCTTAAATAAGTGGATGCCCATATCTGTCATAAAATATCAATATATGTTTTAATATAAAATGTTTCTAATTAAGTTATTAACAAAGTGTTGTTGTCAGATGCCAAAATGTTTTGTTTTGTTTCCTGTTTTTTCAAGTTCTCTGAGGAGAGATGGCAGACAATGTCCACATGTGGAGGAGAAGTTCTTCTTGTACCATAACTATCATGCTCTTAGGTCATGATTTTCTGCATTTCTCTATATAGCTGTCTGCTTCAGTAAATTTTAATTTAAATTTAATTTAGTTCAATTTGCCAAACAGTTATTGTGCCCTGCTTATGAAGCAGGCACTATTGGGAGGAAGGGGGGAGTAGTAAAATGAACGGGACACACTTCTTGCCCTAAATGAATTTACCAAAAAATGAGGGAGATGAATACAGACCTGAATAAATAAATTATCTGAGTTGATTCATGCTGTCTGATAGAAATGTCAAATAAGTCAAACACAAGAACACTAGCACATGCGTTCTTTCTTTTTTCTCATGGCTTATACACTTCCACAAATATTGAAAAGATGTAATAAAAAGATAATAGCAAACATACTCCTTAACAAAACAAAGCAAACCATTCACAGATGAGGCAGTATTAATGTCAAAAAATCTTCCCAAATTATAACATTCATTAATTCATTTATCTCATTTTACTTTAAACATGCTCCCTTTGTGACTTCCTAGTATTTTATATCACTTAAGAATTGGAAGGATTACTTATTTCTAATTGGTTCAAATATAGATGTTTTTGAAAATATAGATCAGGGGTGCCTGGGTGGCTCAGTCGGTTAAGCGTCCGGCTTCGGCTCAGGTCATGATCGCACGTTCGTGTGTTCGAGCCCCGCGTCGGGCTCTGTGCTGACAGCTCGGAGCCTGGAGCCTGCTTCAGATTCTGTGTCTCCCTCTCTCTCTCTGCCCCTCCCCGCTCATGCTCTGCCTCTCTCTGTCTCAAAAACAAATAAAACACTAAAAAAAAAATTAAAAAAAAAAGAAAACATAGATCAGAGAATTTGTCTTTAATCTATTTCCATGTAATAAAACATCAAAAATAAAAATTCTGATCTTAACAGAATATTGTTAGAGTCAGACGCTGACCACCTAACTGACGTGACAATTTTGTAGTGTATCACATGATGTAATATGTCATTCCTCTTTGCAATACCTTTCCTGTCCTATCACTCAGGAACTGCTGTGTAACAAGCTTCTCCAAATATTCAGCGGCATGAACTTTTTTTCTCATGCATCTTTGAGGTTCAGCTGAAACAGCCATGGGGCACCCAGTGGTTTCTAGTCTTACTTTAATGTCTGTGCATCTGTTAAACTGCACATGCATGTGTGGGCTGGCTTGTTGCCCTGCTTCACATGTCTCTCACTTTCTTTCTTAGACCAGCAGGTCAACCTTCAGTATTTCTTCTCACCGTGGTGGCAGTGCACTCACAATAAGAGCAAGAGCTAAGTGGGACCATTTGAAGGCTTTGGTGTGTCACCTCTATTAACATCTCATTGGCCAAAGTATGTCACATGGCCAAGCCCAGAGCCAGACTGGACTGCAGAGTGATAAATCCGAGTGACTGCATACGGGACATAGTGATATATTAGAACATTTTTACAATCTCTCAAACTCTTTCTCCCAATAAACTCACAGACAAACGATTTCAGGTGGCCACAGTCCTGAAGTAACAATGCAGGATAGTTTATAATGTATAAAATTGAATAAAAGAATAATATTGAAACTGAAATAAAATTTAAAACAGTTTTTTAGATTTAGGGAGTCTCACATTATTAACACACCTATTTTCTCATTTTATGGGTAGGTTACCCCACGAGGTTATACTTTTCTGAGTATTACAGAAGGGTGGGCAAGTCCAAAACCGGAAGTGTGTCTCCAAAGTAAAGTGTGATGAATCATACATCCCCTCATTCATTCTTTCATTCAGCTGTAATTATCCACTTCTGACTCAATACCATTGTTAAGCCTTCCTAATTCCACTTTAATAAAAAGGCAAAAACTAACATAAGCAAAATCAAACATAAACAAAGACATCTTTTCAAATGTGACTAACCCTGTACATTATTAAAGAATGATGACTTCTAAGGTACAAAGAAACATTTCATGTCTGCCATATATTGATATATTGGTCTAAATGATTTTGGTACTCATATTGATCTTGAAATTGATCCCATAACCATGCTAACTGGCTTTCTCCCTTTCCCCTTTTTCTATTCTTCCCACACTAGGGTGTATTGTTTCCCATGCTTGTTCCAGACACTCTGCTAGGGTGCTGGGGAAGAAAGAGTGACTATAAAGGAAACAGTCCCTGCTCTTTGGAGTTTTTATTCTAGTGGGTAGGAAAGATGAAAACAGTGAATAACTTATTGTAAATTGTAAATAAGCTACACAGGAAAAAGAAAGAGCATGGACACAGAAAAGAAAGAATTACTTTAGAAGGGTACTTTTAGAAGGTGATAATTAATCTCACAACTAGAGGGAAAGGACCAGAATGTGGAATGGAGTAGAAAGGCCACTCTAGGCAAAAGAAACATCAAGGACAAAGACCCCATGTAAGGGAAGACATGATCTATTTAAGTAACAGGAAGAAGACAAGCATAGCTAGACTGTAATGAACAAGCAGAATGTAGGCATCTATATGACACAAAATGACTCTTTGAAATTTGTTTTTATTTATATTTAAGTACTCTCTACACCCATTGTGGGGCTTGAACTCACAACCCAGAGATCAAAAGTCACATTGTCTTCCAACTGAGCCAGCCAGTTACCCCATGACTTTCTTCATAATTGAAGTATAGATGACATAAATATTACTTTAGCTTCACATGTACAGCATAGTCATTTGACTATTATGTACGTTACAGAGTACTCGCGATGAGAAGTGTATTACCCTCTGTCACCTACGTGCATACAAAACTATTACAATACTATTGACCAAATCCCTATGCTATATTTTTCATCCTTGTGACTTATTTTATAACTGGAAGTTTGTATCTCTTAATCCCTATCACCTATTTTGCCCATCTTCCCACCCCTTCTCCTCTGACAAACGCAGTTTGTTCTGCTTTGTTTCTATTTTTGTTCCTATTTTGTCCATTTGTTTGTTTTGTTTTTTAGATTCTACATTTAAGTGAAACCATGTGCCAATAGACTTTCCGTCTGACTTATTTCACATAGCATAATACACTAAAGGCCCAACTACGTTGTTGCAAATAGCGAGATTTCATTTAAAAATAATTTAAGGGTTTTTTTATTTTTGAGAGAAAGAGACAAGAGTGTGAGCGGGTTTGGGGGGGCAGAGAGAGAGGGAGACAAAGAATTGGAAACAGGCCCCAGGTTCTGAGCTGTCAGCACAGAGCCTGACACAGGACTCAAACTCGGGAGCCTTCTTATCATGGCCTGAGCTGAAGTCAGAAGCTTAACTGACTGAGCCACCCAGGTGTCCCTCAAGATTCCATTTTTCAGTGGCTGAGTAATATTCCATTGTGTGTGTGTGTGTGTGTGTGTGTGTGTGTGTGTGTGTACACCACAGCTTTATGTATTCCATATATATTCCATGGATACAGGTTGCTTGCATTTCTTGACTATTGTAAATAATGTTGCAATAAACATAGAGCCATATATATATTTTTCATATTAGTGTTTTTTTTATTCAGATAAATACCCAGAAGTGGAATTACTAGGTCATATAGTATTTCTGTTTTTAATTTTTTAAGGAAACTCCGTACTGTTTTCTATAGTGGCTGCAATAATTTACATTCTTACCAGGAGTGCACAATGGATTCCTTTTCTCCACATCCTCACCAACACTTGTTATTTTTTGCCTTTTTTATACTAGCCATTCTTCTGATTGGTAAGGGGTGATATCTTATCGTCATTTTGATGTGCATTTCTCTGATGATTAGTGGAGTGGGCATCTTTTCATGTGTCTCTTAAGCATACATATATCTTGTTTGGGAAAATGGCTACTTGGGTCCTCTCTCCATTTTTAATTGGATTATATGGGGGTTTTGGTGATGAGTTGTATGACTTTTTAAAATATATTTTGGACATTAACCCTTTAAAAGGGGTTATATCCTTTGCAAATATCATTTCCCATTTGGTAGGTTGTCTTTCCATTATATTGATGTTTCCTTTGCTGTGCAAAAGAAGATGACTTTTCACAGAGAATTAAGGACCTAAGCAAGATGTATTCACTTACTGTTGTTCTAATACCAGGGCTTCTGAGCTTGTTTTTGTTTTTGTTTTGTTTTGTTTTCCTATCAGGAATCCAAGCTTCCTAGGAAAATAAGAACTTCCTATCTCACTTGCCATCATTACTTGGATCAACTTTACTACTTCTCTCTTCCCTCTAAATATAGGCTCTTAGCCACACCCTACACTGGCAGTCACTCTTCATACTAAAGAGAAAACATATTAATTATCTATTGCCATGTAACGAATTATCCTAACATTTCATGACTTAAATAACAGTATTCAGTTCCTCAGTTTTTATAGTTTAGAGATTCTAAATTTTAAAAAATTTTTATTTATTTTTCAGAGAGAGAGAGAGAGAGAGAGAGAGAGAGCGTGAACAGGGGAGGGTCAGAGAGAGAGGAAGATACAGAATACGAAGCAGGCTCCAGGCTCTGAGCTGTCAGCACAGAGCCTGACGTGGGGCTTGAACCCACAAAGCGTGAGATCATGACCTGAGCCGAAGTCAGATGCTTAACCGACTGAGCCACTGGGGCGCCCCTAGTTTAGAAATTCTAAACGGTAGCACAGTGGGGCATAGCCAGGGTCACTGATTTAGGTTCTCCCGGGTTGTAGTCAAGATGTCGATAGAGGTGCTCTTATCTCAATGCTCCACTGGGGAAGGATCTGCTTCCATGATTGTTGACATGGTTATCAGAAGGACTCAGGGACTGCTAAACTGATGGCTTGGGGGGTTGTAGGCTGTTGGTTTGGATATTACGTTGTTACATGGGCATCTCCATCGAACGGCTCACAATATAACAGCATGCTCCATCAGTACTAGCAAGACGGAGTGGGTGAACCAGATGGAAGACAAAATCTTTTATAACTTAATTTTGGAAGTGACAGCCTATCACTTTTGATATATTCTGTTTATTAAAAGCAAGCCACTAGATTTTGCCTAGATACAAAGGGAAAGGATTACATAAGAACATGAGTACCAGAAGGTAGGAATAACTGGGAGCCATTTTAGAAGCTGTCTACCATAGAATAGTTTTCAAATGCTTCTAATATTAGATATGTCTCAGTTGCTTTAAAAGAATTTAAAATAACCTACAAAAGCTTTGAGATTACAGAGACCATTAAGAATAACATGAACCAGGATTTTATTTGTGTTGACCATATATATAACCACTTTAGGAAGATAATGGAAAATGTGTTTGCCCTCTCTGGATATTCATGTAGCAAAATATTTATGTTATATAAATAATAATTAATGATACATAACATGCTAAGTTTTCCCTAGAGTTCTATATATCATAAAATCACACATTGACAGAATTGAGAAGAAGCAAGATATAATTTAGAAGAATGCCCATGTCCCATATATGACAAAAACAAATGGATATCCTCAGAGAGAGTTTTAAAATTTGAGGCATATCAGCACTAGAACTCAGGTCTGTATAACTTCTAATGACTTTTTCTTTATGCCATATTATGGTACTTTATTATCCTTTAGAGACAAAATGGACACTCAAATCCCAAAAATTTATTTTTATCAGTGCCTACCTATGAAAGGACAGGCAAATATGTAACTTCAAATTCTATGAATAAACAGACTGTTTCATTTGCTAGTGTTGTTATTCTGATATTTTTGATAGAAATTACTTGCAGTCAGAATACACTCACATTATTTATTCTAAGAAATGCATGAAAGTAAAATGAAAATTTGTGGACCCTTAAGCTGGAATAATGAACTAATTTGGTCTATGCATAAGAAAACTATGCCATGAATAGTCTCAAGGTTACTCTCAAAAATAGACTTCAATATTTTATCACTTAGACCAGAAGATACCTACGTTAAGAAATACTGATATAGCTGTAGCAAAGCATGCATATACACAGACTGAGACATATGTGCATGCACATATGTATACATGTACCTACACTTTAAATGTAGCTAAAATGACCACAATTCTAAATTGCTTTGTCCTATCAGAGATGTCATACCCACATGGGTAATTTTCATCACTTGTAAGTGATACTTGGCATTCATTTCTTAAATGTTGAAACTGAGGGTTTGTATAGGGTGAAGACAAGGGAAGCAAGGTCATGTGAGAAGTGCTAAGGAAAGGATGCAGATGGATTTGTGTGAGCACATCCATTCCAGTAACCACATTCTAAAGCAACTTCACATGACTTTGGGTGAATGATGGTCATATTATCCTTTAAAGCAGGTACAGATCCCCTTATCATCATTGAGCAACAGATTCAGAGTGACAATTCAATATATGGTGTTATATTTTATTTATAATTCACAAATGGCTTTGAAATTTCTACTTCACCTTCTCTACCAGTTCCTGTCAGTTTCTATTACGGCTGATGTGCGAAGGACATATTGGGTTTCTTAGTGAAAATATAACAGTTTGCTACCACTAGTTTTGATGATGTCACCAGCTGACAAATGTGTACTTTTTTTTTTTTTTAGTTCTAAAGGTAAATCAAAGAGCTCTGTCTTGCTGTTTGGTGTTAATGGTGACTTTATTTGAAACCTCTAATTAGCTCTTAATCCATACTTCTTTTTAACTTTTACTTTTATTTTTTAAAAATTCTTCTCGAATCTCCAAAATTTGGACACATTCTATTCTGGCCAAATTTAATAAATACTCGGTGAGTTTTTGGGAAGGTAGGGGCAGCAGTTTAGGTTAACAGGAAATAGCACACTCAAGAGAAATAACCCAAGAGAGTTGAATGAAAGGAGTATATGCAGAGGCATAGACAGAGTTAATGGAAACCAATAAGATAGTGAAAACAATGTGCACAAGCAACAGGAGAGATCTCTTAGGCTTTCTAGGCATAAAGGAGCAAGGGGAAGGTTGTGTTATGTACGGAACTGCATCCCTCCAAAGGTATATATGTTGGAGTCCTAACCCCCATTATATCATAATGTGAACTTACTTGGAAATAGGGTGATTGCAGATATAACTAGTAAAGATGAAGTTATACTGGAGTTGGGTGAGCTCCTAACCCAATGTGACTGAGGTCCTTGGAATCACATGGCCGTGTGAAAGCAGAGAGACAGGAAGAACACCATGTGGTGATATAGGCAGTTTGGTGTGGTGCATCTACAAGCTATGGTCGGTGATTAGAGCAATGTATCTGCAAGACAAGGAATAACGTTGGGTTCCTAGAGTTGAAAGAGGCAAAAAGGATTCTTCCCTTCAGGTTTCAGAAGTAGCAGGGTCTTGCTGATGTCTTGATTCCAGATTTCTAGACTCCATAGTTGTGAGACAATGAATTTCTGTTTTAAGTAGCCCAAATGTTGGTATTTTGTTATGGCAGCCCTAGGACACTGATGCCGTTTGGTTATTGTAATTGAGTTGCAGGGCCTCTGTGAGGTAGGGAGGCTTTGGACAGGAGCAGTGGCCTTTTATATTGCAACATATGGAACGCCCTCTACTGAGGCAAGAAGAGAGGGGAATAAATACTCTGACTTCTCTCTTCATCATGTTCACATCACTTCTCAGTGGCTCTCATTGGCTGAATCTCACAGGAAGTCAGGGGAAAGAATATTGAGTCAAGATGTTCTAACAAGGTTAGCTTCCTCAGCATTCAAACATGGTTGGAGAAGGACTGAAGAGGGTCTGGAAAAAGTTAGGATAAGTGCATAAAAAGTAGATGGCTCCTAAATGGACCAATGGTATCAGAAATACTAAAAACAAACAAAGCCCCTTGAATATTTTAGAATTATTTTTTTATATACACATTACTTCTCTTAAACTGTATGTCAGCCACTGCTTTGGGTACTGGAATGCAAGCATATACATGGGGATCAAGGTCCTTGTCATCATGAAACTTACAGTCTAGTGAGAAAGAAATTTAAAAATATACCAACAAATACTTATACTGGCAATTAATCATCAGTGCCACAGAAGAGAAGTTCAGAAAATATGAAGATTTGTGGATAGGCCTATACATTTGGGAACTGATGACACTGCCACTAACAATTGAAAAAAAATGGGGCACATGGGTGGCTCAGTCGGTTAAGTGCTGACTTCAGTTCAGGTCATAATCTCATGGTTCCTGCGTTCGAGCCCTATGTCAGGCTCTGTGCTGACAGCTCAGAGCCTGGAACCTGCTTCTGATCCGGTGTCTCCCTCTCTCCCTGCGCCACCCCTGCTCATGCTCACTTACTTTCTCTCACACAAAAATAAAATAAACCTTAAAATTAAAAAAAAATTGACGGCACTGCCTACAGCAGGTTTCTTCAGCATGACTTCATTGGAGAGAGAAACAAGAGTAGAATTAAAAACTTTGAGCCATAAGAACATAGGATTTAAGTCAGAGAGACATGGATTTGCATCCAAGCTTCACCACTTAATCTTTGTGGCTTTTCCCAACCATTTTGCCTCACTTATTTTACTTCTGTCCAAGTGGGGGGAATTCTGTAGACTAGAATTTGGTTGAAAAGAATATATGAAATAATAAATTTTAGAAGTTCAGCACAATTGTTTTATAGTAAGTGCAGAAGAGAAGTAACCATTTCGTGAATCTCTCAGAAAAGTTGGTTGCCTTGGAGTCTAGAGTCCATGGTCCTGGCCCAGGGCTACAGGTAAGTCACAGAGGAAGGAATCAGATGGAGTACAGAAAGTAAAATGAGAGAAAAGAACAGAAACACATTTCAGAGGTTAAAACTCATCAGAAACTCAGTTGAGAATTCTGAAATCATTATCATTTTTCTGATTAATTGTGTATAGAAATAGAAAAGATTTGGAGTGAGGAAAACTTGATTTTAAAATTTAATTTAATTTATTTATTATTCTTTTTTTAGAGAGCATGAGCAGGGGAGAGGGGCAGGGGAGAGGAGCAGAAGGAGGGAGGGAGAGAGGGAGAGAGACAGAGAGACAGAGAGAAGGAGGGAGGGAGGGAGAATCTTAAGCAGGCTCCAAGCTCAGCACAGAGCCCGATGCTGGGCTTGATCCCACAACCCTGGGGTCATGATGTGAGCCAGAATCAAGAGTCAGACATTCAACCAGCTGAATCACCCAGGTGTCCCATTTTTAATGTTTATTTATTTTTGAGAGAGGGAGAGAGAGAGAGAGAGAGAGAGAGAGAGAGAGAATGAGTGGGGGAGTGACAGAGAGAGATTTAAATACAGAATCCAAAGCAGGCTCCAGGTTCTGAGCTGTCAACACAGAGCCTGACACAAGACTTAAGTCCAGGAGCCAAAGTTGAATGCTTAACTGACTGAGCCACCCAGGAGTCACAAGCACTCTATTTTTAAATCTGCATTTAGTTTGTGCCTAAGTGACCTTGGGTTATCATGAACTTCTGTGAGCCTCAGTGTCCTCAAGTGTAGAATGAGGCAGTCTTACATGGGTGAATCATCCTGTTGGTGCGCTGAAGCTTTGAGCTGTGATAGTGAGGGAACACGTGAAGCCTCGCCATGTGAAACGGGGAGAGTAAGTGACTCACGTTACTGTGAGGTACAGAGAGCCTGTTTCCCCCTCTCAGCTAAAAAGGAAGTTAGTCTTGGGCCAACAGAAAGGCAGCTAAGCCCTCTGGTCAGGGAATGTCCCATCTGGCTCTCACAGCTCAGCTCCGCTGTCCATGCTGTCCTTTTCTTCCTGCAGCCCAGAATCTTTCCCCCAGTCTTTCAGCACACTGACTCTACCTATCATCATTTTGAATTTTTTTTTCCCCATGCTGGTGCCATGCGGCTGTGCATTGGACTTGACCTGACTTGTTTCTTCTTTCTTGATGGTCCCAAAGGAAAACCTGTGTGTTACTTTCTGCTGTTTCCTTCCTTCTGTATGATAGTGGGAAAACCAGAAAAACAAAAACAGACTTGGGAAAGTTCATTATCAACTCTGCAATGTGACATGTTACAAAGTACATTAATGTTTGGCTCCCCGTACATTGTTACTAAGTCTGTTCCCAGCATATTCTCTTGTGATACTGTTGTCTTTGTCATTTTGAAGTTGGTCCAGACCCAAAGCCTCTCATCACTTTGCCCTTACCACAATGAAGGCCACACGGAGCCTACCTTCATGGGTGCTTCCCCCAGCTAGACCAAAGAGGAAGAGGAAGACAAGTCAGTTCACAAATAAAAAAATACGTGCCTTTCATGCCCTCAGGATTGTCTAAGTCTTTCATGGGGAGAAGGATTATTTTTGGCATGTGATGAAATGGGGATTCCATGGATTTTTGAAGTACTTAGAAAGAGAAAAATAGTAATTTCATTGGTAAAGTTTCTTTGTTTTTTGTTTTGTTTGAATTGGTTTGTTGGTCTTTTTGTTTTGCCTTTACAATTTTGAGTTGTGGCAATCAGCTTGTATTTATTTTCTTTCTTTTATTTTTTCTTTCTCCCTTCCTTCCTTCTTTTCTCTTTTTACTTTCTCTTTCTTTCTTCCTTTTTCTTTCTTTCCTTCTTTCTTTCTTTCATTGTGATATAATTGGCATGTAACATTATATTAGTGTCAGGTATGCAACATAATGCTTCAATATTTGTATCTGTAATTATGTTAAAATTAATTTAATTTTTTTAAATAAACAGACTATGACATTTCCATAAATAGTGACAATAATATGTGCATGCACACAAACACAGACACACACACACACACACGAAAGACAAGAGCAGAATCCGAGATTAAAGAAGACCAGAAGGAACTAAATACCACAAGAAGGAAATACACATATTAAACACAGAGATATTTCCTTCTTTTAAGCAGGTGTGACGGACAACATTCATCTGTCCTATAGAGAAAAGTATAAGTTCATCTCAGCACCTCTCAGCAATATTGGGAGCTCACGGTGCATGATGATGTTGAGTGTAGACCGGGATCTTTATAGTTCTCCCACTGGTGTGGGAGTGCGGTTACTCTCAACTTACCTTTCATTGGCTCCTAACCCTGGCCTGGATTTCCTATCCTCACAGGCCCCCTCACAAACTGTTGATTTCAGGGCCATTTGGGTGGCTCAGTCGGTTAAACCTCTGACTTCAGCTCAAGTAATGATCTCCCAGTTGGTGAGTTGAAGCCCCACGTCGGGCTCTGTGCTAACAGCTCAGAGCCTGGAGCCTGCTTCAGATTCTGTGTCTCCCTCTCTCTCTGTCCCTCCCTTCCTTGCACTCTGTCTTTCTCTCTCAAAAAAATAAAAACATACTAAAAAAGGTAAAAACCCTGCTGATTTCAAAGTTCTTGTTGGTGGACCAATTTTAGCAGCTCCTTTATTGAGTTTTCTATTTTGAATTACTGATTGAGAAAGGTGCATTTCTATCTGAGCACACCCCTGTTACAAGAGCACAGAGTAGGCGCTCAGCGAACGTCACGTGACTTTGGATCTGCTGAAGAAAAACATGAGAATCTACATGGAAAATAGGAAAAATATATGCTTTTAGCTTTTGCCAAAAGCTGTTTCCCTTTTCATCTAGTTTGGGAGAACTGATTTAAGGCCCCTTTGTGGGTGATACATGATAAAAGAAAGCCAACGGTCAAGAGAAAGTTCACAACAAAAATGTGGTATAATAAAAATAAAGCCAATTACATAACTACAAGAAAGGGTATAAATATGTCAATTTGAACAGTAACCAGTATAAGTAATGTACAGCTTCAATAACCTAATACAAATAAGACAAAATCAATACTGCTGGAATCAACATATGTTATAAAAATAATCAGATTTTATTACTAATGCTAATAACTACTGTATATTTATTTGAAATTTTAGTCCCCTGTGTTTAATAAAATATGGGACTTCATGAACTTTATGAAGCATTCCATCATGTTAATATTATATCCCTTTCATATAATTTGAAATAGTTACCAAATACATCCAAACTACATTTATGTGAATATATCTGTCAGCTTTGTGGGTCCAAAAGCTTTGCCACATTTTCTACCACATTTGAAATATTAGCTTTCTTATTTAATTTGCTAATTCATTGGAAAAACATCATAGAATATGAAAGGTGAAACGGACAGTTTTTCCTGTTCTTTTGATAACTGTATTTTATCCAGTCCATTTCCTTGCAAAGCATTCCACATAGTCATTTTTCTTTTTCTTGACCACTATCCCCACTTTAGGGCAGATTCTTTGTTCCAGACATCTGAATTACTTCAATCTCCCAACTTTGTTTTCTGGGTTCAGGAAATAGCTACTAAAATCCAGTCTTCATATGGTCACCAGATAGATTTATCTTTGACTTTGTCACTCCACTTTCAAACATACCAAAAAAAAAAAAAATCTCACTACCTGGAGAATGGAATCAAATCCCATTAGAATGCAGTCAAGAACATAATTTGATACTGATCTCTATTGTCATTAAGGTCTTTATAGTCACTGTACCAAACCCTCAGTTAAGGCAAAACATGCCTGGCAAGCCTATCCAGGTATTGTGTCAAAACTCTAGACTTGACACTTAGTTGCTGGTCAGTCTTGTCAAATACCTTTGTTTCATTCACATAATGTAGAAAATTTCCATTTTCTCTTGTTGTGAATATTAAGGGAGATAAACATGATACATATCCAATAAACCTTACTTTCTATTGTTATTTTTATCTTAAGGCTCCTATTTGTGGTGTTTTTCTAGTTTAGTGTCTTTCTATATTCCTCCTTGCTACGATATTACCCACTCTTTAAGATATGGTTCTTTCTCCTCAAAGAAGAATACCATTAATACTCTGACATCATTATTTGAGCTTTTCTATAATTTTGTTCATGCTCTTAGTTCCCAAATATGTTTGTATAACAGTGACTTTTAAGGAGACCATTTACTTTTCCTTAACATATCTTTGTGTTGCTTTATGTGTCGTAAAGAAATATTATTTGGGAATTTAAGAAATATATGCAAAAAACTATATATATTAATAAGCATATAAATAAACATATATATGGAAAATTAACCAATTTCTCTCAGTCTTAGATTTGTTATCTTGTGAGAAGGGGCTACAAGACTACATTCTAAGGCTAAGCTCAAGAATGTTAAAAGGGAACATCTTCTGTGTGGGGACAGTCTTTATAGTACGTATTCAGCAAACAACAGTTCATTCTTCTTGCCTCTGTTCATACACAGCTATCATTAAAAAAAGTTAAATCTATATTGAATCACTATTTCTTTAGTTACCTATTGTGTGGCAAATGTTGTCTCAAACAGGGCAAAATATCTATAAATGATACCACGCAGACACATACCCCCCATTGTTGACAGGGCTGCCCATTGAGTCCAGTGTTAGAGCTGATGCTTCTTTTTCACTTTCTGTTAGAGAATTTCTGTCAACACAGGGACATTAGAAAGTGATGTATTTTAGATTCTCCATCATAGAAGCCTGGGTTATGTGCCACACATTTGTCATTCACAAGCTATTAGTGCTCAGAGTCTTCAATGGTGGAATAAAGTACATGGGGTCTGCTATTAAATTATTTCTGATAATATGAAAGGCAAAGTGGGGAATGGAAGAAGGTTTAAAACATATGAAGTGGTCTCTGGATGCAACTAAAAATAAAGGAAGGCATTATCCAGTGACAAATTTTAAAGTATGACATGGTAGGATGGGCCTATATTCATCATGTTAATTTTAGCTTACAGAAGAATGACCAGAAAGATATATAAGACACTATCAAATAAAATTGAGTGAACTATTTCTGAAGTAGTTATTTTATAGAAAAATAAGTGACTGTGAATTTTAACAAATTGATAAATATATATAGCACAGCCTATTTCACCTTGTAAAAATCCTCTAAACTAAAGGTTTATTCTGTGTGGAGACTCCTATTAAAATTTGATATTCTTTGCCAGCAAGATATTTGTGTGTGTGTGTGTGTGTGTGTGTGTGTGTGTGTGTGTGTGTAAAATGATACTTTACAAAAAATGTCACAAAAACTTGAACTTCTCATCGTTCTTATTAATACCTTTCCTTCTCTTAATAAATCCTACAAATAAAATTAAACAAGCAAACAAAAACCAAAGTCTATGACAGGACACCATCCATCTTTGAACCTTCTTTATTATTTTTTAATGTTTATGTATTTTTGAGACAGGAGAGACAGAGCATGAGCAGGGTAGGGGCAGAGAGAGACACACACAGAATCAGAAGCAGACTCCAGGCTCTGAGCTGTCAGCACAGAGCCTGATGCAGGGTTAGAACTCACAAGCTATGAAATCATGACCTGAGTTAAAGTCAGATGCTCAACCAATTGAGCAAGTCAGGTACCCCTGAACTTTATTTCAACTACACTAATGATAGCTACTTTTCTTCTACTTGATTCTAGATATCCATATTTCAAATACAACTTCCAATAAATTCAAATCCAGATTTCATGTGTGTATACATGTGTGTACTTGGGGAGGAAGGAAATTGTATTGTCAGTTAGATAGATTACAGGGCTTATCAGATAAGTCACAGCCATTAAGTTCTTTAAAAGATTGGCTGATGCATCATACTTTTATCATTATATTGGTTCAGCCCAACCTGGAATGAAAAAAAGTCTCCTTAAATCCACAGCTTGCTATTTTCATATTCCAGACTAAGGAAAAAATTTGTGATATAATTTCTCAAAAGCCTTCCATCTTCTTATTTCAGATTATTACGGGGGGAGGGGGAAAGTTAAACCTTACTGATCAGAGATGCTGACTTGGCACAATTCAGATAATGTGTTTTTACTCAATCAAAGAACCTAATCAACTACCAGTCTGAGGCCAAAAAGAGTGCATCTGAAGAAATGATACCAACAAGCAAAATGTATGCCTGTTAAACTTAGAATTTTTATACAAAAACAATGACATGGATAGAGTAGTTATACTTCCTGGTAGATGAGTTAAACATACTTTTACCTATTCTTTCCACTAAATGCAACTAAAACATCTGGACATTATATATAAAACAAACAGTATAATACATTGAAAGGTGGAGAGAACCACACCTGAAAAACAAACAACCGAGTGAAGAATGGGCAGAAGACATGAACACTTCTGCAAAGAGGACATCCAGATGGCCAACAGACATATGAAACGATGCTCAATGTCACTCGTCATCAGGGAAATACAAATCAAAACCACACTGAGATACTACCTCATGCTGATCAGAGTGGCTAAAATGAACAAATCAAGAGACTATAGATGCTGGTGAGGATGTGGAGAGACGGGCACCCTACTACACTATTGGTTGGAATGTAAACTGGTGCAGCTGCTCTGGAAAACAGTGTGGAGGTTCCTCAAAAAATTAACAATTGAACTCCCCTATGACCCAGTGCAATAGCACTGCTAGGGATTTACCCAAGGGATACAGAAGTGCTGATGCATAGAGGCACATGTACCCCAATGTTCATAGCGGCACTTTCAACAATAGCCAAACCATGGAAAGAGCCTAAATGTCCATCAACCAATGAATAGATCAAGAAGATGTGGTCTATATATACAATGGAATACTACATAGCAATGCGAAAGAATGGAATCTGGCCATTTCTAGCAATGTGGATGGAACTCGAGGGTGTTATGCTAAGTGAAATAATAAGTCAGGCAGAGAAGGACAGATACCATATGTTTTCACTCATATGTGGAACAGAAGAAACTTAACAAAGGACCATGGGGCAGAAGAAGGGGAAAAAATAGTTAAGGAGAGGGAGGGAGTCAAACCATAAGAGACTCTTGAATACTGAGAATAAACTGAGGGTTGATAGGGGTGTGGGAGAGTGGAAAATGGGTGATGAGCATGGAGGAGGGCACTTGCTGGGATGAGCACTGGGTGTTATATGGAAACCAATTTGAAATAAACTATAAAAAATTAAAAATAAAAATCTTAAAAAAAACAAAAGGTGGGGAGAAGAAGGCAGACTAGTTAGGGATCTTGAAGACCCAAGCAATGACATGGTGATGAATACCCTGGATTTTAACTTGCTGTTTGCTTAATGTATCCAAGATTTGGAGCTGAAGAAGCCAGTCATCTAAAATGCCAGTAATGCAGATGACAAAAACAAACAAAGACAAACAAGCAAACAAAACAAAAATCCTGTTCACTCTAGACAAAGGATCAGGAGATACAGAGCCTGGAAAGAAAAGAAAACTTCTGGGAAATAATTACTCTACTCTCACCACATAGCACAGCAAAAATATGTGGCCCTAATCTCCACCCACTTCAGAAAAGAACAAATAGCTAAACTTTCATCCTCTCCAGGGTGTAATGAAGTGCTCCCGTCTCTTCACCCACCAAAGTCATGTCAGAAATGGCCAAGGAAGGAATCAGGACTTTTAACCTTGCTGGCACTGGTAAAGAATTCAAAGAAATGGGGAAAAATGAAAATAGAAAAAAATAGAAAGTTTCAGCCAAGGAATAGAATCTATAAAGTAAAACCAAATGGAAAATTTAAAGCAAGTGCAATAATCAAAACAAAGCAAAACAAAACCCTGAGGATGGGCTCAAAATCCCCTGAGGAGGAGACAGAGAATCAGTAAAGTGGAAGATAAAAAAAAAAAAAAAAATAGAAATTACCCAGTATAAACAGCAGGGAGACTATGGATTAAAATACAACAATGTGTGTGTGTGTGTGTGTGTGTGTGTGTGTGTGTGTGTGTGTGTGTGTGTGTATTGAGTACAGGATATTACCCATGATGTGAGACTATAGTACAAAACTAACATTCTTTCCATTAAAGTCAAAGAAGGAGAGGATAAAGAGAATGGGGCTAAAAATGTAGTCAAAGAAAGAGTCTCTGAAACTTTCCAAATCTGGCAAAAAATACAAGCTTGAAGAATCCAGAGGATGAGCAGGTCCTACAGAGTATAAACACACAAAAAAAAATCACACTAAGAAATGCCACAAACTTATGAATAAGAAGGGAAGGGGAAGAGAACAGGAAAGGGACTTGTGAAAATAACAAGAAACACCTGACACTTTACCATAAGGGTGGAAAATACTTTAAATGACAGAGGAATTTTCCTTAGAAACAATGGTGGCCAGAAGGAAGAGACACAATGTTTCTGGAACTATCAACCCAGAAGCCTATGTCCAGCCAAAGTGTCCTCCTAGAATTAAGGGAAAATTGAGACATTAGCAGCTGTCTAGGAAAGCTAAGAGCATTTGCCACTAGCAGACACTAAAAAAATGGATGAGTTTCTCTAAACAAAAGGGAAATAAAGAGAAAAGCCTTAGAACATCAGTAAGGAAGAAGAATTTGATAATCAGAAAAAGCTATAAATACAAGAGATACTTCTTTTCCATCTTGAATTTTCTAGATTATTTTTGGCAATTGAAGTAAAATTTATAACACACTTTGGTTTGGTTCTAAATGTATGTGAAGAAATATTTAAGAAAATTGCATTACAAACAAGAAGGATAAAGAAGCATAAAGGAAGGTAAGGTTTGTACACTTCACCTGAATTGATAAAACTGTGACAATAGTTGACTATGATAAAATGTCTGTGTATAATGTAATACCTTCAGCAATCACTTAACGGCTTTACTAAGTAACTCATAAACATTATAGAGAAATCAAAATGGATTTCTAAAATTTGTCCAAATAACCCATAAGAGAACAGGAAAAAAGATAACAGAAAAACAAGACAAACAGAACCAACAGAATTCAAAAATAAAATGGCAGACTTAGGCCCTCCAGATCAATAATTGGATTAGTGAAAATGGTCTAAATACACTAATTAGATGACAGAGATTGGCACAATTGATATAAATACAAGACCTAACTATATCTGCTGTGTATAAGAAACCCACTTCACATGTAGTATATTAGGCATCCAAAAGTAAAAAAAAAAAAATGGAAAGAGATAGATCATGCAAACATTAATCCAGTGGAATTTGGAGTCGATATATTAATGTCTGATAAAATGGACTTCAGAGCAAAGATAATTACCAAAGCAGACAGTGATTTTACATAATGATAATGGGGCAATCTACCAAGAAGACATAGCAATTCTAAATGTGGATACATACACCAAACAACAAAGCAGCAAAATAAGTGTAGCAAAGACTGATAGATGTGAAAGGAACAATAGGCAAATCCATAATTATATTTTGAGATCTCAATAGCCCAAACTCAGCAACTAATGAAGTAACTGGATAGAAAAGCAATAAAATTGTAAAAAACTCAGTATCATCAACTAACAAAATCTGATTGACATTTACAAAACACACCAGTCAATAACTGCAGAACACACATTTTTTTCAAGTTCCCAGAGAATACATTCCAAATAAACCATATTCCAAGCCATAAAATAAATTCCATATCTAAAAAAACAGAAATCCTGAAGAATATGTTCTTGAATTACAATGAAATCAGATTAGAAGTCAATAACATAATGATAACAGGAAAATATCCAAACATTTGGAAATGAAATAACAAAGTTTTAAACTATTCTTGGGTCAAATGGATTAAAAGAAATGCAAATGCATACCAAAAAATTGTAAAAATTGGACTGAATTAATATGAAAACACAATATGTTAAAATACGTGGGATACAACTAAAGCACTGTGGGGAGGGATACTTGTAGTGTTAAACTCATACATGACAGAGAAGAAGAGTCTCAAATTAACAATCTGGTTCACATCCTAAGATCCAAGAAAAAGAAGAGCAAATAAAACCAGAAGCTAGTAGATAACCATGCTTTCTTGTATTTACCCAAATGAACTGAAAACTTCTGTCCACAGAAAGCCTGTACACATATGCTTATAGCTGATTTATTCATAATTACCCCAAACTGGGAATCGTCAAGATGTTCTTGAATAGGTGACTGGATAAACATACTATAGTACATCCAGACAATAGAATATTATTCAATAGTAAAACGAAATGAGCTCTCAAACCATGAAGACATGAAGAAATCTTAAATAAATATTATGATAAATAAAACAAATCTGTAAAAAATAAACCAGACTAAAAATGCCAGATAATGTATGATTCCAACTATATAACATTCTGTAAAAGGCAAGCCTGAAGACACTAAAAAGATTGGTGTTTTCTGGAATCTGGTGGAAATGAAGGATGAATAGGTGGAGCACAAGGTATTTTTTGGGAAATGAGGAATCCAGTATTGATGGATACTTGTCATTGTATATTTAAATAGATGATAAGATAGATAGATAGATAGATGATAGATAGATAGATAGATGATAGATCAGTCAATCCAATAGAATGTACAACATAAAGAATGAACCCTGCTATAAACTATGCACTTTCGTTGATAATAATATATTGATAATTGGCTTATCAGTTTTAACAAATGTACCACACCAATTTAAGATGTTAGTAATGGTGTAAACTTTATGGAAGATGAGGTATATGGGAACTATCCACTCAATTGTTCTGTAAAGTCTTCTAAATATTAAATATTATTTTAATTAGTAAAATGCAAGTCCCATTAGTTAGCATTGTATTCCTGAGAAGCAATGAGTCACAGGTAGAAGAGTTGTAGGGTAAATCTTCACCCATAGTAGAGCTAGGCTGCAGTAAGTAATAATTGATATTATGTAAGGGAGGAGAGGGAAGGGGGAGCTGGATTTTGAAATCAAGACATTGAATACTTGTCAGGGGCTCTCTGTTACTTTGCTAATTTGTAAAAAAAATGTATATATATATACACATATATATATATGTATATATATATGTATATACATATATGTATATATATATGGCACTAATGGAGAAAGCCTCCTTGTTTCAGATTAATTAACTTCTCTGACTATCTCATAAACAATGACCTGCACATAAGCAATTAATTTAAGAACTTGGAGGTAGAAAAAATAAGACCATATATGCTGGAGGTGCAAATTAGCAGATACAAGACTCAGATGCTAAAAACCTTGGAGTATAGAATCAAGTTCATCTATGAGGCCTCTTAAGTCATTTAGAGTTTGGGGATTATAAAATGAAAACTTCATATAGAATTTGCATTTTGCAAGTTGTTTCACCCCTAAAGATCTTTTTTTTTTTTACCTTAAACTCATGTTTTATTTTTTGTCTCACAAGTAAACTATATTTTAAATTGATGTCCGTTTTTCTCCATTCTTATTTTTTTCAAAAACATGTACATATATCATTTGGAACATTTAATTGCCATGAGATAGATAACTGGAATTTCCATATTGCATTGATTTAATTTCTTCCCCCAAATTTGAAAGATGCTATTTTATTTAACCCAGGTAACTATATTGAGCTTCTCCACTAGGATTTTAGAAATACTGACAGTTGGTCCTGGGAATTGCATTTCCTTTATTGGATTTTTATGAAGATTAATGAACAGTTGGTAACTTTGCAAACCATCTAGCACAGTCACTGAAGACAATAGGAACTTTAAATGGTGGGATCTTGTTAACATCAGCAGCAGCATCACCATACAACCAGAGTCACCCTCCTCCTCTTCCTCATTTATTATTTCCCTCTATTTCTGTTTCATACACACTTAGCCATAGAACAAGCTCACACAACTATACATACTCTTGTCTCTATTGCAACCAGATCACCTTTTCTTCTACATTTAGTTAACATTTACTTCTCAAGACTGAGCTGAGTCACCATGTTTTAATAATGTCATGTCATTGTACCCAAAGCACACCAGGATTGTCGTTCTCATATCCTTTAGTGATTGAGTACAAGAAACTTGCGTGAGTGCTCTCAAGCTTGTGCTAGCCACAGAGACAACAAGGATACCATTAATGATCATATATGTGCTTTAAAGAGTTCCTGGGCCGATATTAATATCTCATGCATGTGCATATTATGTTGGTCCCCAAATGATCTGTTCTTGCAACTGGAATTAGAACGTTACCTTCTGCCTGTGCCTCGCTGTCTTCCTCCTGTGTTTGGCATTTAGTAGATGCTCAGACATGCTTGTTTATTCACAGAGGCATAGAAGACATGCTCCGCCCTTTCCTTCATAAACATACTTCCCTCAGTGAGGGTAAATGAAAGCACTTTCTTATGGTCGGAATGTCGGTGCACTCTCTGTCTCTCCCATATACAATCTGTTACGGAAAGTAATATCCTGGGGGCCATCCTACGTTGAGTGTTTGTCATCAAGTCCTCACTAAAGAGGGTTCTCCTGTTTCTTTCTGTTTCTTCTATGTTTGCTATTAAAAGTGCAACCTCTGGAGTCGCCATGAGATTAGCAAGGGCTCCTTGTCCAGCTTTTGATTGTGAAAAGCAGCTTTGTTTCCAGCCTTGCCTTGTCTGATTTCCTCCTGTGTTTTTTCCTCTTGGCTTTTTAAATTAAAGTGCTGGTCCCTGGGGTTGTATCTCCTGCCTGAAGCTGTCATCCTGTCCAAAGATAACAACACTGTATTTACCATCACAAAAAATGAGAAAATAAGATGAGAATGAGAGTGTGTTTCACCTATTAGTGATAGTGTCTTTTCATTATAAAATAATAAACTGTTTAACTGATAGCTTGGGCCACAAATTTTATGGTTTATAAGCCCATCGAAGCTTTCCGTTCATTTTTCTGAAGTTTTAAGAGTAAAAGAATACTTTAATCAACATGAAGAGACCAACTCTTTGTTAAATGGAAGTTCCATAGTGACCACAAAAAGTCTGTATAGAGTATATTTGCAGCTTTATTTTTAGAGAGAAATAGTTTTAAAAAAAGATGACAAAGATGCATCAGTTATTTTTTTTAAACTCTGTTTGCCAAAGCGCTAATATGTTAAATTAAAGGGCGTATTTTATGAACTGTGGCAATATATAGAAACTTTGTAATTGTAGACTCTCAGGGGGTAGAAAAACTAAATGAATACCTAATCATAGGCAATAAAATTCTACCAATTACATTTCTTCTCTCTTTTTTTAATTGGATGCAAAAGTGTGCTAGGTATATTTAGAATTATTTTAATTGCAAACAAAGTGCCAAAGACATTTTTACATGTAGTCATTTGATATCTGCATGCTTCTTTTGTTTAATTTCACATTCCAAATATTTCTGAATGCATAACAAGCCACATTGCCAACTGCCAGGCTTAGAAGATAGAGCTATAATCTATATTATACATTAGGATAATAATGTCTAAGAATATATATTGCAATTGAGATAATAGAAGCATCGAGAGTTACTGTAACAGGGCTGACTATAAAGAAAGAAAACTCACTAATAACCTGGTGGATATTTTGTCTTTCATACACCAGATAAATACTTAGAAAAGAATGCCTTTATTAAATGTCTCTGAAACCACTCTTATCTCTGCATTTTCTCTCATCTCTAGTCTGGGTTAATATTGGGTTTACTTAACAAAGGTCATACTTCATAATATTAAGTAGCACAGTAACAATACAGCGGTATACTTAACAATAGTACAGTAAAGAACAATTTGGATATAGGCTATGACAAGACCATAACACTTTTGAGAGTGAAAACTTTTCATACTGATGAGCAGGAATAATTATTTAGGGATTAAAAACAAAAAGCTAAAATATTCCAGGCAAGAGTGAATGGTAATGACTGGCTATGATGATAGCTAACAGAAGTAAAAGATTTATCTGAAATTAGTAGTAAATTAGCCTTACCAGGAACTTTGACGCATTATGCGATCTGTGCTTCCCTAATGGACACAATTTCAGTTATTTACCTAACATCTAACATTAGGCAAAAACAACTGGACAATATTATCATTGGCTTATTGGACTTAACAAAAGAATAAGCAGAAGAAATAACCTTGTCCATGAATGGTGAGAGCAGGGTGTGTGTGTGTGTGTGTGTGTGTGTGTGTGTGTGTGTGTGTGTGTGTCCCATGACACCTGAGTTGAGAGAAATTGGAAGAACATTCTTTCTCCCGCCCTATTTCAATAAAAAATTAAGAAATGTAGCAACTCATAGCCATTTTTCTTATCACCACCAAAATAACACCAGACCTGAAGACATTCAAATTTCTAAGCAGACTCATTTAAACCTGGCAATAGCAACAGCGTACCACCACCACCACCACCACCATCTTCAACAACAACTATTTTTGCCATAGTTCTTTATGTTCACACTGACCAATAACTAGTTGATGATTGCTGTCCTATGCCACATTAATCGAGATAATTCTGTGTCCCTTAGAATCTTGTCATTTCATAAGACAATCATGGTGAAAGTGCCAAACAAAAGGAGTCCATGAGGTATGACAGCAGTGCTGGTATCACGTGAATTTTGGCGACTTGAGTTTAAGTCTCAACTTTATTCCATCTTAATTGTGTGAATTTGGAAAATCCACTTAACCTACTTGGGATGCAGTGGTCCAACTAAAACGGAGATGATAATAACCAGCCCCGCCAGATTGTCTAATGGATGACATGAGATAAAATATGTAGCTTAGAGAATGTTGAGCCTAGTGACTCCCCTTACATCTTAGAGTAAATGTAGTATAGGGGTGGATTTAAGGCCAGGGTAGGAATTCGCCATTCTCTATGCCTCCACGGTACCCAACCACTTCATGCACACCCATGTAAGAAGTACAATGTAACAACATAACTTCACGAAATCCGTTAGCATGACAACGTGGAGGGGTACCTGGCTTGAAATCAGCAGCTGTGGATTAGAACCTTTACTAGGTGTTCCTACTCCCATGCCAGCCTTCTCACACACCTAGTGACAGTAACTTATCAGATCAAATGCTAGGTAGTGTAAGATTATTCATAACCTAATTCTTATACACTATGGGATACTCTGAAATTGCATTTGTCTTTATACTTTGATGCTGTGTCACTGAGATTCTGTGACACAATTCTCCTCTCTTGAATGGTGTAGGTAATAATAGCAGCAAATTAAGAGCTGATATTATATATGGAAATAACCAGAATGCAATACAGGGTGCAATAGTATTTTAATCATTTGTTTTGAATTAGTTATGATATGTCTATCCAAAGAAGTACTATTTAAATTCCATTTGGAAGGATAAATAAAAATAACCTATAAGGAGAAAGAATAGGAAGAAACTCATTCTAGGTACAGAGAATGCTTTCTACACAAATGACCTTAGGCATGTATTCTAATTTCCTTTTGTTTTATTTGCATGGGAAATAGAACATCTAACTCACACTATTTTACTTAGATTTGAGTAGAATATAAAGTTCCTAGTTCTGTGTATGAAATATGGGGTTGAATCAAAGAATACCAGATTCCTTCCTTCTCTCTCTCTCGCTCTGTCTCTTTCTCATAACAAATTATTTTTGCATTATGTCTTACCCTTACTAACCCTTATAATGTCTACTTTAGACTCTTAAATCATGTGCCAGCATATTTTCCCCAGGACGAGAAAGAGAGACATTGAAAGCTAGATGTAAGAAACTTTAACTGAGAATTAACTAAGAGTAATAGATGTAAGCCAAATGTCTATTACAATTTCATTGCTGAGATTTAGAATTTAATTATGCCTGAAAATTTCTCAAAGACGTCAAATAGCCAACATTTTCAGAGACAAATCCATTTTTTACTTCTTTCTACATTCAATGAAAGCTATGGCCTTGTACTTTCCTTAGATCATAATTTAGATGTCAATCTTTACTACTCTAAAATAGTGGCCCTGGAGTTTTAGCTCTACTTAAGACCAGCTTCCAAATATAATAAAAAATAGCTATGAAATCAGAAACCTCTTAGTAATTCTACTGGCTCACAGCAGGACCACTTGAAAAGTCACTCAATATAGGAAAGAAATAAAATGTGCAAGGTTCAGAAGGTAGTGCCAAAAATGAAGTTGAAATGGTTGGAAATATTGTTTTATACCACTTCATCCTTAACCCTTTTGCGACATTTCAATGAAAAGTTGTGTTTTAAGCTCCAATTATTCTACACAGAATATTGAAATTAACTTTCAGAAGTTTTCTCTTAAATGAGTGACTTTTCTATGGATTTGTGGCCATGAAATAGAACAGAGATTTGCCCACACAAGTGTGATTAATTAGACATAACACAGCTCTTCTTATTTTGAATCTTGAGCTTTAAAGAATGATCTAGTTTCATCTCCTCATTTTAATCACAAGAAGCAGTGATATGGTATACCCATCAAACCTTTACTATGCCCAGCACTATCCTGCCACTTTGAAAGTGGAGAAAAGATAGAGACTATGAATTAGGACCAGAGAATGCTTACCCAACCCCTCCTGCAGTTAGGGGCCAAATCTAAATAAGAATAAAGTCCAGTACCTTTCCCTTCACAATTTGAGAATTTTAAACATAATTAAGCAGGCAATGTCCGTTGAAGAGTGTACCTGTTTAATATATATTTTAAAAGAATATACATTAATGAATTGGTTGCATTTAAGGGTGATTATTTGTTCCACATAGTTCTTAATTTATTTGTTAGCACTAAAAAAACATGGTTTGTTATTTCAGGTGAAAAATATATCTAACATTCATATCAGGATTCCATGCTTTTTTATGTTTTTTATGTTGGTAAGGAATTCAACAGAGTAAGCATTCAAGAATCCTGGTCCTCAAAGGAGGAATATCTGACACTTAGAGAGGTTACGTGGAATGATTTAGGTGAGGCAATATCTAAGCTGCTATCTAATGGAAGAAAAGGGATTAACCCAAAAGAGAAAGAGAAAAGGGCTTCTTAGATAGACAGAGTAACACAGAAATACAGTTCTTCCTGTACCATGAGGTGTTTGATGTGTGTACAGGCACACTGCAAAAAAAAAAAAAAAAAAAAAAAAATTATTTTTGGTAATGGCCAGAAAGTATACTGGATAACTTGACTAGGTCCATATCCTGAAGGACTCTGTAAAATATACTGAAAAGTTTGCTCTTATCCTAAGGATAATCCAGGTTCATCCCCTTCAGGAAAGTGCAGAGGTGTTGGTTTTGCTCTGCCTCTTCCCTCCATCTGCACTGTTGTGTGAGTTTATGTTGATCTATCATTAATAAAATAATAATTGAGAACATAGATAAGGCTGAAGTGAATATGTGTGTGTGTATGTTTAGTGATAGGAGTGAATACATACTCCATGGGTAGTCAGTAGGAAAATATGTTGAGTGTTGTAAAAATGGCTCAAAGCATATTATCATTAGCAAGAGACTAATCTATCAAGGTATGGGATATAAAAGGGATGCATTTAGTCTATGAGCTTGAGAACTTCTTAGGCACAGAGTACTTGTCTATTTTTTTTTCTTTCAGAATACCCCCACATACACACTTTCTATTGGGGGACAAGAGAATTTATGATCATCCTATCTTGCATGCCTTCCATATTAGTTTCACTGAATGATGTCACTCCAGTTATTCTCTTGATGAATTAACATATGGAGTCACTTTTAAATGTGAAAGTTTGAAGTATCAATAGATATCTCTGCTCTTTGTTATTTCCAAAAAGGCTCACAGCCATCAAGCAGGAGGAAATAGAAGAGTTCATGGATAAGGAAGGGACAAAGGTGGGATAGTATATTCTTAATCAGAGTGCCTTAGACAGAGGCTGTCACTAAAACAATTATGGAGGCCTATCTTGGCAGACACATGTTAGCAATTATTTCAAATATTCATGGTATACATGAATGGCAAACAAAACAAAAATGGAAGAACTTGGCATGGGAGAGAAGAGGATTTACTGTCAAATGTTTTTAAGTTTTTTAGAACAAGCAAAAATTAAGCAATTTTTTTCTCTTACAATACTACTTTTGCATGTAAGACTTTTCTAAACAAAGTAGTCATGTAGCCCAAATTTCAGATTGTAGTTTGGTTGCTAAATTGTGATTGACACTTTTGGCAGGGGGTTGGAGATTACATTTTAAGCCATCCGGCTTTTGAGATATAATAGAGATAGGGTCGTAAGATAATGCAGCTTAACTAATGAATTTATCATGTACTATAGATACACTTTTTAAAGAAAGAAAATAAAATCTATAGCTATTAATACCAGCCAGATAGAAGTTACTACAAGATGGGAATCAAATTTGTGTACTAGAAGTGGTTCAGATCATTATTAAACATTATTAAAAATTTATTAAATATGAAATTTTATGTACTTGTGGTGTATTAGGTGGTGTACAGTGAAAACAGAAAAAAATATCAGACTTACAACAGTATTTAATTTGGAAATTGCTTTTAGAGGGTACATACACACACACATACACACACACACACATGCAAGACATAATACCTCTCCTCAAAGATTCAAGCAGAGTGAAGTGGACCATATTGTGTTAATTAACAATGGCCTGTGTCTAAGACCAGGCAAAATGGGACATCAAGTATCGACAGTGGCCTGAGTAACAGGGTTGCTTTGCAGTCCTCACTCAAAAAGAAATGAGAAGGGCATTTCAGGTAAGGAAAATAGTGTGAAGAAAGCATGGCTCTGAAAAAGACTGGTATAAGTATTATGGATTGAAGAAGTGGTAGATATCAGAGTTCCCCAGACTCAGTGGGTAAACGTAGAATTAATTACCTGGAGCTCTGGAATATTTCAGATTCTTGTTGCAGATTGTAGAGAATCCTGATCTTCTTTTTTTCTTTTTAATGTTTATTTATGTTTGAGAGAGCACAAGTGGGGGAAGAGCAGAAAGAGGGGGGCAAAGGATCTGAAGTGGGTTCTGTGCTGACAGCAGCAAGCCTGATGTCGGCCCAAACTTATGACCCAAGAGATCATGACCGAGTCAAGGTCAGATGCTCAACCCACTGAGCCACCCAGGTGCCCCGAGAATCCTGATCTTCTTAGCGCATCAAGGGATGGCAGGTGGTGTGGGTGTTGTGATTCCACTGTGGAGTCAGTGAACCAATTTCAAGATCTCCATCATGGTCCTGGAAATCCTTGGCTCGGGATATGTCAGAGCTGAAGGAGAGCCAAAGGCAGAGCACATTTCCAACAGAGTCAAAGGCAGCCTAGTTTGATAAGAAATAGAACTCAATGAAGAGTGAGGAGGTTTTGATTTCTAGACTTAATCATGCCTTTAGCAAGCCATGTATGTGACTCAATTTCCTTGCTTGTAGAAAGGAAGTGGTGGGTCCTGCTGTCCCTTTTAGATACTAAATGTATCACAATCACTCCATGATTCTGGACTGAGGCAATCCCTGTGTCCAGGAAAAGGAGAGAAATGAAAGTCTCTGAGGTGGACTAGTCTGTCTACTCTCTCCTAGATGTACCTTCATGTCATTAAACTGTGGAAAGAAACAACTGGTAGGTGCAATGTGATAAACCAGTTAATAGCGTTGATTCAGGAATCAAAAGCCTCTGAGTTCTGGGCCCAAATGCTCCATCCACTCTAACTCACTGGCAAATCCATAAAATGAAGATAGAAAAGTCTGCCTCTCTGGGTTGAGTGATCAGGAGGCCCCAGGTGTAAAGTGTCTGTCACAGCAGGGGAGACAGTGAAGGCATGACACTGACACCACTTCCCTTATTCTCTCCTGAGGTGACCACTTTTCTCTCATTCTTCATCTCTCTGTCTCCTGGCTGTTTCCGGATGGAAAAGTATCTAATTTTGATACTCTTAAAATATGGAAGGAAAATATTGCAGAGTGTGTGGGGTAGAAACAGAAGAGTTATTTTCTTGCTGGAAGCAGTTATATTAAGAACTCAGAAAAGGGACTGATTACTCGGAATGCAAGTTTTGGGATTCCCACATATGATTTTGTCTCTCAAGGAACTATTAGAAGAAATAGGGCCAAAAAAGGTGACTTTCTGATCATGTTGTAAAATAACAACAACTGAAACCAAATCCCTGAATATCAGACAAAACTCCTAAGATTATAACCATCTCTTTCTCTGTTATTACTGAGAAGTGTGAATCCACTCCTTTGAGTCTCTTTCCCTTACCTCTATTCAAAGTTTTTACGATGTCCTCCTCTAAATCAAAACCCCAAACCATTTCTCATTAAAAACTAGGACAAAATTCAGATAGCTCCCATAACTGAAATGGCTTTACTGATGTGCCTCTCCCCCACCTTCCCCTTTGCTGCCTCACTCCAGCCTCACTAATCTAATCTCTGAAGTCCTTCCTGTAATATACTAAGCCAGATCTTACTTCAGGTCTATTTAGTTGTGTGTCCAGCCAGGAAGATTTCTCTCAGATCTCTGCTTAATAGGCTCCTGCCCACCATTCAGGTTGCAGCTTCGATGTTACTCTGCTGAGGCACCTCCTTGATTCTCTTCTCTAGCAGCCCCGCATTCTGGATGTTCCCCATGTTCACCAACCTGTTCTATAAATTCCATCCACAGCACTTTCCGCTTTTGGAGGATGATTTGGCTGATTCGTTCTCCAGTTTGTTTGTTGATAGTTTACTTTCTATCTTTCCCACCAGATGGTGAGCTCTCTGAAGACAGGATCCTTGTCTACTCAATTCACTGCTACATTGCCTAGAACAGTAATGGGCACCAGGTATGCATTCAATTAATATTTGCTAAACGAACACTGTCGTACCTTGTTTCAGAAGTGAAGAACCCATCCCTCTTTAGCGTAGCCTTATGCCCACTTAGGTACATGTGGAAATTAATCCCTTTGCTTAAAAGTGTTTCTCTCTACCTTTCTGCAAAATAGCATTATTTGTGGAGTTTTTAGTTGCCAGTGCTCCATCCACGACTTAAATCAGAATCTCTGTGGGTGAGGCTTGAGCACTGATAAAAACAAACACAATAAACAAGCTCAATAAGTCCCCTGGGTGTTGGTAACATGCAGATAGATTTGACAAACTGCTGGCACACTTTACTCGTCCCAAAGAGAGCTGTGAAGTAATCTGCTTCTCAGATTCTACGGACCGATGTTTGGATGTAAAGTTTTAAAGTTTGCAATTTGTATTATATGGGAATCTGCAAAGAATAACAGTCTGGAAAAGACACTATCCTTAACTAAAACAAGAGAGACATTTTCAGAAAAGTGAGTCTGAAATCTGACCTTCCATTGGTTCGGGGAGGGGGGGTGGATTGTTGACTGTAGAGATCAGTCTACACGTCTTGACTTTGGTACACCGTTCAGTAAACATCCCGTTGTTATGCAGCTGGTTATTGTTCTGTTTGTTCTGCCTCAATCTTTCTCAAAGGACTGCTAGGGGTTCCTTTACACACCGGTGCAATGGTTGGAGCTCCTTAGATGACAGTGACATGGCACCGCCACACATTTCAGGCAGATAAAAGCAGCGATACGATATGAATGTGGTTGTGTGACTTTGTTGAGAGAGTTTAGATGTTTGGAGCAGCTGCAGCAGAGACTAATGAAAGAATAAAGTGCGATTGAATGTGAGAAGCCCATTGATGCAGAGATAGAAAGATATCCTTTTATTATCCCAGTATCAGGTTCTCCCTTAAAGTTCCCAAGCACGTGAATCCTGTTCTACATGAATATATGCGCATTGCTTTCTATCGGCTTTTGAAGACAGAATCAGTTGCATTTACATTTTAATCAATCCAGATGCAATGGGCCACTGTAATTACCAAACATTTGGAATCCAAATTTTGCTGATTAGAATTCTGAAATGACAATTTATTAGAAGAGCATAACGATTCCAAAACGATTTCCTCAGGAGAATCCTCCCATTATTAATTATTAGCAAAAGCACTCCCTAAGAGCTCCCCAAAGGAGGTTAGAAAGGAAAAAAAAAAATCAAAAACTGCATAAAGAAGCAGAGAAAGATATATTGATGTAATTGTAGCTAATGCGCTATGCATCATGACCAAAGAGTGCTTTTTATATCTCTTATTAAAAAAGAAAAGTGCTAATTTAATTTTAAATATCTGTGAGAAAAATTATAAAGCAGAAAACTGCAAACAGATACTGCTGGGCACGAAATTTTGTCTCTTTTATGACACGAACCTCTCTCAAGGCTGGCTTTCTCCATGCCCCCACCATGAGTTTTCCCCAATGGTTCTTTGACCATGCTACTTAAAATTAGATAGATATGATTAATTTGTCTCTTCCCTGCTCTGAAAAGACACACTGCATAGGAGCTTTGATCTGATCACACTGGGAGGTCTCCTTATGGTCCAGCCATACTGGGTTGGAATCAGAGCAAAGACTCTTATGATTATACGTGTCATTGTTAATTGAGCACTAATGTCAGTGTTCATTAGGAACAAAGGAACATGTGGCATTGCAGCCAGAGCTTAATTTTCTCATTAACTGTATAACATTCAGTGGTACCTATGATACCAAAAATCCCTGTGTAACTTCATGGAAAGGAACATATTGCATTTTCATGTGGTTCTGTTCTTTCAAAGGGTTGAAAAAAATTACTATAAATCCATGTGGTATTATTAGGTCGTTGTTTGAATATATCTGGTTTAGGATCATGCCTTTTGTAAGAAGGACACCTGCAATAGACACGATTCAAATCGTAGTTAGTGATTTCCTTTTCCTCCCACAGATGATCATGGACTGGTTTTCGTGGCATTTGAGTCTGTCACATACATGAGCCTCCCTGAACCCAATTTGCCTCCCAGAGCTTTTGTGACAGATTTTGAAGCCTTTCTCTTCCAACTCAACCTATCCCTGCTACTTACTCTCATTCTTACTATTAATGGCAGTGATGAACTATCAGCTGCTTTGAAACGTTGCCTAGCAAGCCTATGACCTGGCAAATCTGAAGGAAGCACTCACTCTTTCTAGTGACAGCAGTGAGTGATACAGGCCCCTGAGTACAGGGATGTGCCTGGGCTCTCAGGTGAAATCCATCTTCCCTGGAACAAGTCGGAGCAGGATTGTGCTGAGCTCTTTGTAAGTTGCTCTTACGTTGAATGATCTGGTCTGAGTTATAAAAATGAAAACAAATATCACATTCAGTTGTGACATCAACTTGAAGTCTCAGCAACAAAACGAATAGGTTCTGGCAAGGTAAGAGGAAGTGGGACGCAATGATCCATTGTTCTGGATGGGAGGAAATGTCAAGAAAAATGTTGTCTGTGAAGAGACATAACACTAGATGTTTTCAAAATTTTCTTAGAATGCCTGACTATTAAAAATCAGAAAAGAAAGAGTAAAAGAAAGGCTTTCTTGTAACTCACCTTAAGTCATGATTAGACAGGGACACATTAAGCTGGCGGAAGGTTGGAGTGTAAAGGATGAAGCATGGTAAGTCAAGAAAAGAGATAGAAATGGGTGACTGTGCTGAGTATCTAAGCTGGCAGAAGTAGTTTTAGGAGTGGTTGCCTACCCTCATCCTCAAAACAAAGGAGAGGAATTAGATGTAGAAAAATAGCAAGTAGCCTATTGATTACTAATTTCTGGTTTGCTTGAAGTAATAGAAGAGAGGGTGGATTCATTGGAATTAGAGAAGAGAAGAAAAGAAATAAGGAAAGAGAGGAGAGGAGAGAAAAGGAAAGGAGAGGGGAGGGAAGGAAAGAGGAGGAGAGGAGAGGAGAGGAGAAGGAAGGAGAGGAGGGGGGGAACAGGAGAGGGGAAAAGAGAAAGGAGAGGAGAAAACAGTCCAGATTCTTCTCCACCTTACCCTGAAGTAGAGTTACTCTCTGTCTTAGTAAATCTTTATTTTATATCTCCAGAACCACACATTAGGTGGTACTATTTTGGCCACCATGCACCCTGCACAATGTGTTCAGTCCACCATATTGAAGGGAGAACTGGTCAAGTCTGACTATGTATGAGAATAGATCTCAGAGATGAGACCTAGGTTACAATCATCAGTGGGAGTATGGATGCTATTTGATGAGTAAGAGTTTTAAAGAGTGAAACTGAAAGGGAGGGTGTCACCCTGAATACTGTGAAAGGTGAATAGTTGTATGACTTGTGTGAGGAGATGATCTAGAAAGGAACTGGATATGGAAAGGGTGGAGATGCAGGAGGAAAACCAGAAACATGTAGTATCCAAAAAAAAAAAAAATTAACTGTTTTCAAGATGGTGGAAGGGAATAAAAATGTAGGACTTCAGTAAAGTCAACATCAATGTAATTTCATCACATTGAATTAGGATATTTAAATACGTGCCCATTTGATAAGTCAATAATAATGTTATAAGAGTTATTACTATTTGCCATATCTTATTTGGCATAAAATGGATGTTGAGAGGATTTTCACCTGCTGAGAGCAGTCCTAGATGCTGGGCTCTGCATATATGCCACTCAGTATTGGCTTAGAAGCTGATGGCTAACAGTGAGTGGTCTGGAGAAGAACCATCGTGGATTGAAAGCTGGATCTATCTAACACTAACTGTGCTACCTTAGAGTGTTCTATTAAGAATGGCAAAGAGACGAAAGTCTGGTAATATAGATAAGAAGGGAGCAAGAGATAATAAAGTGACACCCTCCTAGGTTTTGTGAGGATTAAAGTAGATATTCCTTGGAAAATACTTTCAAAGTTCTTGACACACAGTAAGCCCTCAATATATGTTGCCTGTCATTATTAAGATTATTCAGTTATTATAACAATTCTGTGAAACAAAGAAACAAATAGAAAACAACTCTCCCTATTCACGTTGTATAAAGAAGATAAAGAAGACACTGGATTTTAGAGAGAAAAAGATACTCATGTAAAGTAAGCATGTTTTTGGGTGATGGTGGCTTCTGCCATCCTAGTCACTTAGACGCTGAAATCCATGCTTCTCCCAACACCCTGGACGTTTCCACCCTCTGCTCTGAGGTGCCTTGTCAGAGCATGCACCCAAGGGCTCCTCTGTGTGTGGGATTGAGGAGCATGAAGGTGAGAGAATTCAAGAGAGCTGAGACAAAGAGCCTCTTGTTTCACAGATGGGAAGCTACCATTTTCTCTGTTGTGTAAATTAGGTCTCCAGGTAGGCTATCCTAGGAAAAGCACTCTGCCACTGAAAATAATAAAGGAGAAACACACTAAACTAGAATCCCAAAGCCTTTTCTTATCTCCCACTATCATAATCCAGAGTTCAACTTGAACATGTTGACAGTGTTCCAACAAACTGATGAACAGTGTCAAGGTTCTTAGATTTAAAAAGATGTACGACTTCCTACAAACATATTCCATATCCTCTGGGACATTTTAGGACTTCTCGTAAGAAAGTTGTTCTCTCAAGGAAGAAGGCAACTCTCAGCTCTTCAGAGTCTTGTTTTCTAAGTATATGCTGTGTCCTAGTTCAGACCCTGGAGGTCTAAACAAAGCAAACCTTTTTGAAAATTCAGCCAAACAGTAGCTTCCCTCAATTTCTCTCAGATACTAATTAACCAGTCTGGAAATGACATTGAATTGTTTTTGCAAAGTTCCTGAGAAAAAAACAACCAGGCTAGATAAATCCTTTTAGTTTCAATCCCTGTTCACAGGAAATTAGTAATTGTTATACTGATTAGTAGAGTGCTCCTTTTTTCTCCTAAGCATAGTATTCCTTTCAGAATAAGCCCCTTTGTGATAGCTTTTGTTTGCCAGGTCCTCTGCTGCCCAGTGAGGTAGTTATTTTAATCCATATTTTGCAAGATCAGAAGATTTAAGTAACTTGCACTAAAAATCAAAGGGCTAATATGTGAAGACATGGCACTCAAAATCAGATCTTTCCCATCTGAAAGTCATGGCTAATAACCTCTATACTGTTCCAGCGCTTCTTTCCAGAACTCTCTCTGCTTTCCCTCTGTAACACTGCATGTAAACAGTGTGTTTACACACTTTTTTGAAATAGTAAGTTTTGAGAGTGTGTAGTTTCATGCAAGTTTTCCTACATATTTTTTTTAAAGTTTATTTTTGAGAGAGAAAGCATGTGTGCATGTTGGGGGGGGGGGTTGTGTGTGTGGAGCAGACAGAGAGGCAGAGGAGCCCAAACAGGCTCTGTGCTATCAGTGTGGAGCCCAATTCAGGGCTCAACTCCTGAACCATGGCATCATGACCTGAGTCAAAATCGAGAGTCAGATGCTTAAATGACTGAGCTGCCCAGGCACCCCCAAGGTTTCCTATATTTTTAAGCCTCTCTCTATATATAAACCCCAAGTGTTTATGAGATGCTTGTGCCCTGGGTGACCTGACTGGCAATGTAGATTATGATGAGGAAGCTACATGTGTACAGCTCTGTGCTGCCACTTTGCTTGTATCAGTTTGCTTGTATTGATTCTATATCCCTGTTAAAAACAAGCAAACAACAACAAAAGTAGAATCTTAATCTGTATATGTTGTATCTTCCTCAAATTCTATAATCCACCTAAAAGCACTTTAGGAAGACAGGCAAGTAAAGACGCCATCACAAAATATCATGATGGAGATGACAGAAATATTTACAAAGCTTTTTTGAAATAGGAGGAAAAGAAGTAACTATGTGGGCACTCAGGAAGGCTCTTTGGGGAAGGTAACACTTGAAACAGTTCTTCAATTGTAAGCAGGTATTTTCCAGAAAAGAATAAAATGGAAGGGATTCCACATGAAAGGAACAGCATATGCAAAACCAAGGAAGTATGTGTTAGCATGTTTTGCTGGGGAGCCCATGAGCAATTCTGGAAGGAGAGCATCGTGGGCATGGGGGGTGGGGGGTTATGGCAGGAGATGACACTGAAAACATAGCTTGGAACCAGATTTCAAAAAGTCTTAAGTGCCAAGCTAAAATGTTTACTCCATTCTGTAGGAAATGGACAATGATTCTAGGATTTCAAGCATGAGCCTGGATGATTAGAATGGTTTGAAAGATAAATCCAGTTCTGTGTAGAGGAAAGACCAGAATAGAAACAGACAGGAAGGAAGTGAAAAATGATCAAGTTCTCCTCTTGAGAGCAAAGTGCCCTATTTATTGGGTGAAATGTTGATTTATCTCTTTGAGTTCTATCCTATAGCTCTCAACACCTCTCATGTTAGTTTACGGGTGAGTACTGCTTTCAAAATGAAAGGCTTTTAGCTAGCTTATTACATGCCTTAATGAAATAAAATCTTATTTATAAGAATAAACAATCTTTAAAGTTCTCGAAAATGCAAGCACTTTGATGAGCCTGATAGATAAATTCATAAGTAATGTACAGGAAACAAAAATTATTAGTATCTATATAGAGGTTTTATAAACATTCTCTTCCATCCTCTAAGGAATGATGTGGGGGGCCCTAATTTTACAGCAAGGCCATTACCTATGCAGAACGATGGGTGAGGCTATTCCTAAATTAGTGGCCAAAGATGGGACAAAGTATCAGGAACAGACTTCATATGTATAAATTAGAGGATCCATTATAAAATAGGCAACCTTGATTCTGAAAAAGAAGGAAACATTAAGAAATCCAAATGCTATGAGGATGTATGAACATAGTTTTGTTGTGGACCAGGAAGAAAAATTATCGATATTACCTCCCTTTAAGGCTGGTTATTTGTCTGATCCAGGATCTCCTGTCTCTTTAGGCTTTGTATGTGTATTAGTTTAGCTTTCTTTCCCCTTCTAGTGCAGTAGAATTTGTCTTCTGCAGTAGAATTTATGCTCTGCCCAACGAAAGTGTCGCTACAATTATCCAATGGCATATTGGTAACTTTCAACTCTATAAATTTTTAATGTATATTTTGTCTTTAAGGGGGGACACAGAGAGAGAGACACACACACACAGAATCTGAAGCAGGCTCTAGGCTGTGAGCTGTCAGCACAGAGCCCAACATGGGGCATGAACCCATGAACCATGAGATCATGACCTGATCTGAAGTGAGATGCTTAACCAACCCAGTCACACAGGCACCCCAATAACTTTTACATGTCACATTTTATGTATAGCACGACCTATCCCCATTCCATTGTGCTGACCCCTTTGGCTGTCTACTCCATCTGCTCTTCCCATCTTAAGCTCTTGACATCTTTGACTTGGACTTCTAGATCACCTCTTGCATTTATTCTTACCCTCTCTAATGGCTATACCTTGTTCTGAAGAAAAAATGATCTCTTCAAATGCAAAGGTAACTTTTGAAATTATTGGATATCTTATCATTATTGATAGAATTAAGATAAAACATCTTATCTTAGGTAGGCTTCCTTATCCTTCATTTATATCTCTCAGGTCTCATTTCAGATCACTTTATCCCTTCTCTGTGATTCCAATTCTAGAGATCTTCCTTTTTTATTTTTTTTAACTATGCTACCTTCTGTCACAGGGCCTTTGTGCATCTAATATTTTTTGTCTTAAATATTATTTCCTTTCTTATTTGCCTAGATAAGCCTTGCTCATCCATGAGATATCAGATGGAATGTTATTTTTTTTATTAGAAGCAGTTGTTCAAAACCCCCCTTTCCAGATTATCCTGGCCATCTATGCCTCTTCTTACATATAAGTTGTAATTTCTTGAAATTGTATCATTTGTGAAATGTCTGCTTTCCCCACTAGACTGTAAGTTTCAGAGAGGTGGCATAACAGATTTCTGTTCTCATTACTTACCCACCCAAGAGCTAGCACAGTGTCTGGCATAAATTAAACACTCATTAAATCATCTTTGAGGGTTATTTTAATGAATACAATAAAGAGTGCTGGGCTACTGGAGGTGAAGTCATGATTTCATTCTGGCTTTACAACTTGTCAGTTATGTGACTCTGATTAAGTAAGTGGATTTCTCTGATTTCCACTAGCCTCACATGCAAAATGGGAATATAATACACTCTGTAGTGTAAACGGACTGCTAGAGAATCAAAGGAAACTAATTGTGGGAGAAAAACATGGCAACCTACCACCTGCAACACAGTAGTTACTCAAGATCCCAGCTTGGACTCCCCAGACGCAGAAGATGAGCTACAGCTTGGGGCACAGAAGGTCTCTTACACATCATTACATGTAAAGGAAGGCAAAGGAAGCCGGGGTGGGCAGAGGGAGAGGTTCAGTTGTAAGGCAAGCCCAGCAAAATTTTCCACCAACCCAGTGCTCTCTGGCAATAAATTTAAATGGTTTGACTTTTATACCCTGTTCCATTCAGTCCTTTCCTTGGAGGAAGTTCTGCCCAGACTACAGACACATCTATACTCAATCTGGGTGCTTTTCCTCATGGAGGAAGTCAGTCTATCCATCAACGACCCCTTTTAAAAAAATTTATTTATTTTGAGAGAGAGGGAAAGACAGTATGCAAGCAGGGGAAGGGTGGGGAGGGGCAAAGAGAGGGGCGGAGAGAGAATTCTAAGCAGGCTCTGTGCCAATGGAGTGTCCAATATGAGGCTCGATCTCACATACTGTGAGGGCATGACCTGAGACAAAATCAAGAATTGGACACTTAACTGACTGAGCCACCCAGACACCCCCATCAATCACCCTTTTGTGAAATGTCCAAATGGGCTCCCACAGCCCCTGCCTTTTATCAGAGTTCAAAGCGAGCAGTCAAGAATATTGGTATTAAACCTTTCCTGATCAATGACACTAGCACACTGGAGACACGGAAGGAAATGATGGATGCTGAGAAGAGGGAATTAGAGAGAAGAGTGTCAATTAATCTCAGGCTGGAGATCACACAGCATAGTGTGAAGTGAATGGGTCTGTTTTTGAAGAGACTGGGAAGTAAACTTGACTTTACCACTTCAAGTGATTATTTACATTTACCAAGTACTTTTTACTTGCCTGTGTTTCAGAAATTTGAATAATGTGTAAATGAACTTGTTTAAAAGGAAGGAAAAAAACCCATAACCTATGCTGATATAAATTAATTTTCTCTCAGGTTATTTATGCAATAAACATAAAACTAGTTAGAAAATCCATGGGTTTATGGCTAATAAATAGCCATAAAACCTCAAATTTATAATTAAATACAAAAAATATGAACATTGATAAAAATCACATTAAACAAGCATGGATTTTTCTTGACAGGCAATACTGTTTTGTGGGAATAAAGTCCCTGCTTGCCATGGGATTGCTATGGTGTAGGTTGTCTTGCAATTGAAATGTCAGTTCTGTCATAAACAATGGGGGAATCGAAACTGTGATCATTTTTCTCTATTCAAATTAGTATAAAACTGTTGTTCCTTTTGTGTGGTGTGATGTAACCTGACCATCATGTGGTGCGTGTTTATCACTCATGTAGTAGAATTGCCACAATTCTTTCATTACTGCCCAGCAATTAAAATGGCGCTATTTGTGATGGACATTTTTTTAAAGTTCTTAGTGTATTAACCCTCTTGTGAAAAATCTGTACAATCACCACAGATAAAGTCACTGCAGGATCTTTACTCCTTCTGTTACCCAATCTCTACCTGACTTTTTGCTAGCACTAATAATGGCGTTTGCAGTTTCCCCAACTCTCTTTGTTCTGTTTTATGTTTCTTTCATGGTTTCCTTGAATCTTTTTCTTTTCTTTGTAGGTTTTTTCAATGTTTATTTATTTTTGAGAGAGAGATACAGTGCAAGTGGGGAAGAGGCAGAGAGGGAGACACAGAATCTGAAGCAGGCTCCAGGCTCTGAGCTGTCAGCACAGAGCCCGATGTGAGGCTAGAACCCATGAACTGTGAGATCATGACCTGAGCCAAAGTCAGATGCTTAACCAACTGAACCACCTGGGAGCCCCTCTTGAATCTTTTTTTTTTTTTCTCACATAGACCATGTCTTGCAAGTCTATGTTTGGCTTCATTTTTCTTTACATAATGCAAGGAATCATATATCAGGCCAAAGCCAATTGTCTTGCTACCATCCAAATGGGTTCCAAACCCAAATACAATGATGATATTTGGTGCGATCTTCTACATTTTGGCTAGTTTTGTTCTTTTTTTTGGTTTGTTTTTTCAAATGCTTAGGTACTGTTACCTTCCCAGGGCAAAGAACATCAGTGACCATTTGTTGCTGCTGAAGTAGTCAGTTAGTCATGAGCTTCCTGCTTGGGATAGTTACTATGATGTTCATGATGGTGGCTGAGCTTCAAGAAGCCAGTGAGGTAAAGCTATAACTGACAACTTTTTAAATGGGAATACAACAGTGAGCCCTGACATTTTTTGGAATTTTTAAATATAAACTTGTCATACAGATTATCCCTAATACAGAAACATTAATATTTTCTAAGTTTTTTTTAAAATAATAGTTTATTATCAAATTGGTTTCCATATAATCCCCACAAGTGACTCCCTCCATGACCATCACCCCCTTCTCCTTTTCCACTCCCCCTTCAGCTCTCAGATCGTTTTCAGTATTCCATATTCTCTCATGATTTGTGTCCTTCTCTCTTCCCAACTCTCTTTCCCCTTTCCCCTCCCTATGGTCCTGTTAGGTTTCTCCTGTTAGATCTATGAGTGAAAACATATGGTATCTGTCCTCCACCTGACTTATTTTGCTTAGCATGACACCCTCGAGGTCCATCTACTTTGCTACAAATCATTCTTTCTCATTGCCATATAGTACTCCAGTGTATATATATACCACATCTTCTTGATCTGTTCATCGGGTAATGGACTCTTTCCATGATTTGGCTATTGTAGAAAGTGCCACTATGAATATTAGGGTACATGTGCCCCTATACATCAGCACTTCTGTATCCCTTGGGTAAATCCCTAGCAGTGCTATTTCTGGGTCATAGGGGAGTTCTATGGATAGTTTTTTGAGGAACCTCCACACTGTTTTCCAGAGCGGCTGCACCAGTTTAATTCCCACCAACAGTATAGGAGGGTGCCCATCTCTCCACATCCTCACCAGCATCCATAGTCTCTTGATTTGTTCATTTTAGCCACTCTGACTGGTGTGAGATGGTATCTCAGTGTGGTTTTGATTTGTATTTCCCTGATGAGGAGTGACGCTGAACATTGTTTCATGTGCCTGTAGGTCATCTGGATATCCTCTTTGGAGAAGTGTCTGTTCAGATCTCCTGCCCATTTCTTCACTGGATTGTTCGTTATTCAGGTATGGAGTTTGGTGAGTTCCTTGTAGATTTTGGATACTATCCCTTTATCTGATATGCCATGTGCCACTATCTTTTCCCATTCTGTCAGTTGCCTATTAATTTTTTTTGAGAGTTTCCTTTGCATTGCAAAAGCTTTTATCTTGATGAGGTCCCAAGAGTTCATTTTTGTTCTTGATTCCCTTGCCTTTGGGGATGTGTTGAGTAGGAAATTGCTGCTGTTGACGTCAAGGAGGCTATTTCCTGCTTTCTCCTGTAGGGTTTTTATGGTTTCCTGTCTCATATTCAGATTCTTTATCCATTTTTGTGTGTGATGTAAGAAAGTGGTCTAATTCCATTCTTCAACATGTTGCTGTTCAGCTCTCCCAACACCACCTGGTGAAGAGGCTGTCTTTTTTCCATTGGATACTCTTTCCTGCTTTGTCAAAGATTAATTGGCCATACACTTGTAGGTCTGGTTCTGGGCTCTCTATTCTATTCCATTGGTCCAAGTGTCTGTTTTTTGCCACGTGTCTTGATGATGACAGCTTTGTAGTAGAGGCTAAAGTCTGGGATTGTGATGCCTCCCATTTTGGTTTTCTTCTTCAGTATTACTTTGGTTATTCAGGGTTTTTTATGGTTCCATATGAATTTTAAGATAGTTTGTTCTAGCTTTGAGAAGAATGTTGGTGCAACTTTGATGGGGATTGCATTGAATGTGTAGATTGCTTTGGGTAGTAATGGCATTTTAACTATGTTTATTCTTCCAACCCATGAGCATGGAATATTTTTCCATTTCTTTGTGTCTTCTTCAATTTCTTTTATAAGTTTTCTATAGTTTTCATCATATAGATCTTTTACATCCTTAGTTAGGTTTATTCCTAGGTATTTTATGGTTTTTCGTGCATTTGTAAATGGGATCAGTTTCTTGATTTCTCTTTCCACTGTTTTATTATTGGTGTATAGGAATGCAACCGATTTCTGTACATTGATTTTGTACCCTGTGACTTTACTGAATTCTTTGATCAGTTCTAGAAGGCTGCTGGTGGAGCCAATTAGGTTTTCATGTAGAGTATCATGTCATCTGCAAAAAGTGAAAGTTTGACTTCTTCTTTGCTGATTCTGAAAATTTTATTTCCTTTTGTTGTCTGATTGCTGATGCTAGGACTTCCAGCACTCTGTTAAACAACAGTGGTAAGAGTGGACATCCCTGTCATGTCCCTGATTTCAGGGGAAAAGCTCTCAGTTTTTCCTCATTGAGGATAACATTAGCTGTGGACTTTTCATAAATAGCTTTTATAATGTTCAAGTAAGTTCCTTCTATCCTGACTTTCTTGAGGGTTTTTATTGTTGTGATGTTGTATTTTGTCAAATGCTTTTTCTGCATCTATTGACAGGGTCATATGGTTTTTTTTTCTTTTCTTTTGTTAATGTGCTGTATCACGTTGATGGATTTGCGAATATTGAACCAGTCTTATCGCCCAGGAATAAATCCCACTTGATCATAATGGATAATTCTTTTTATATGCTGTTGAATTCGATTTGCTAGTATCTTGTTGAGCATTTTTGCATCCGTATTCATTAAGGATATTGGCCTGTAGTTCTCTTTTTTTGTTGTTGGGTCTCTGTCTGGCTTAGGAATCAAAGTGATATGTGCTTTGTTGGATGATGCTGCAAGTCTTCCATTCATTTCTATTTTTTTAAAAACTTGCTAAATATCGGTGTTAACTGCCTTAAATGTCTGATAAAATTCCCCTGGGAATCCATCCCACCCTGGGCTTTTATTCGTTGGGAGATTTTTGATAACTGATTCGATTTCTTCACTGGTTATGGGTCTGTTCAGATTTTCTATCTCTTCCCATTTTAATTTTGGTAGTGCATGTGCATTTAGGAGTTTGTCCATTTCTTCTAGATTGTCCAGTTTGTTGGCATATAATTTTTCATAGTAATCTCTGATTATTGCTTGTACTTCCAAGGGATCTGTTGTAATAGATCGATTTTCCTTCACGATTTTGTCTATCTGGGTGCTCTTTCTTTTCTTTCTGAGGAGCCTATCTAGAGGTTTATCAATTTTGTTTATTTTTTCAAAAAACCAACTCTTGGTTTCATTGATCTGTTCAATTGTTTTTGTGGATTCTATCTTGTTTAATTCTACCCTGATCTTTATTATTTCTCTTCTTTTGCTGGGTTTGGGGTGCTCTTGCTGCTCCCTTTCTAGTTTCTTTGGGTGCTCTGTTAGGTTTTGAGTTTGCACTTTTTCTAGTTTGTTGAAATAGACCTGGATTGCAATGAACTTTCCTCTTAAGACTGCCTTTGCTGCGTCCCAGAGAATTTGGATTGTTGTATTTTCATTTTCATTTGTTTCCCTATATTTTTAATTTCCTCTCTAATTGCCTGGTTCACCCAATCATTCTTTAGTAGGGTAGTTTTTTAATCTCCATATTTTTGGAGGTTTTCCAGACTTCTTCCTGTGGTTGATATCAAGTTTCATAGCATTGTGATCTGAAAGTGTGCATGGTATGAAATCAATTCTTTTGTATTTATGGAGGGCTGCTTTATGCCCCACTATGTGATCTGTCTTGGAGAATGTGCCATGTGCACTTGAGAAGAAAGTGAATTCCCTAGCTTCAGGATGCAGAGTTCTAAATATATCTATTAATTCCATCTGTCCCAGTGTGACATTCAGGTCTATGGTTTCTTTAGTGATTTTTTTTGTCTGGTTGACCTATCCATTGTTGTAAGTGGGGTATTAAAGTCCCCTGCAATTAGCACATTCTTATCAATAAGATTGCTTCTGTTTGTGATTAGTTGTTTTATGTATTTGGGAGCTCCCGAATTCGGTGCATAGATGTTTACAATTATTAGCTCTTCCTGATGTAGAGACCCTGTAATTATTATATAATGTCCTTCTTCATCTTTTGTTACTGCCTTTACTTTAAAGTCAAGTTTGTCCAATATAAGTATGGCTACTCCGGCTTTTTTTGGCGTCCAGTTGCATATTTCTCCATCTCCTTACTTTCAATCTGAAGGTGTCTTCAGGTCTAAGGTGAGTCTCTTGTAGACAGCAAATAGATAGATTTTGGTTTTTGATCCATTCTGCTACCCTTTGTCATTCGACTGGAGCATTCAGTCCATTTACATTCAGTGTTATTATTGAAAAATGTGGGTTTAGATTCATTGTGTTCTCTGTAGGGTTCATGTTTGTATTGATGTCTCTGGTGTCTTATATTCCTTGCTACCTTTCTCTCATAGAGTTCCTCTTAGGATTTCTTGTAGAGCTGGTTTGGTGGTGAAGAATTCTCTCAACTTTTGTTTATTTGGGAAAACCTTTATCTCTCCTTCTCTTTTGAATGACAGGCTCGCTGGAGAAAGAATTCTTGGTTGCAAATTTTTCCTGTTTATCACATTAAAGATTTCCTGCCAATCCTTTCTGGCCTGCCATGTTTCAGTAGATAGGTCTGTAATCACTCTGATAGGTTTCCCTTTGTATGTTAAGGCCCTTTTATCCCTAGCTGCTTTCAGAATTCTCTCTTAATCTTTATATTTTGCCAGTTTCACGATGATATGTCATGCTGAAGGTCGGTTTTTGTTACGTCTTAGAGGAGTTCAGTATGTCTCTTGAATTTCAATGTCTTTCTCTTTCCCCAAATTGGGGAAATTTTCATGTATAATTTGGTCCAGCACCCCTTCAGGACCTTTCTCTTTTTCTTTCTCCTGAGGAACTCCTAAGATAAGGACACTGTTCCATTTGATTGTATCGCTCAGATCTCTAATTATTTTTTCGTACTCCTGTATCAATTTCTCTCTCTTTTTCTTAGTTTCCTCTTTTGCTATAACTGTGTCTTTTAATTCACCTATTCTCCTCTCTGCTTCTTCAATCCGTGCAGTGGAGCCTCCATTTTTTTTCACCTTATGTATAACCTTTTTTAACTCATCACAGCTATTTTTAAGGTCCCTAGTCTGTGTATCAATAGCTTCTCTGATGGTTTTTTTCAAGACCAGTGATTAATTTTATGATAATTGTTCTAAATTCTTGTTCAGTTAAGTTGTTTGTGTCTGTTTTGAGCAGTTCTGTAGCTATGATTTCTTCCTGGAGTTTCTTAGAGGAGAGTTCTTTTGTTTCGTCATTTTGGCTAGTTTTCTGTCTCTTGTCAGTTTTATTATTTTTTTAAAAAGGGTAGAATTAATATTTTATTGTTACTTATAATCAAATGGCAGTTGTGTATATAGTCTTCATACTTGATCTTTCCTTTTTGTTAATAAAAAAAACTTACAAGTTTTCAACAACCAATGTCTGGCTGTGTTTTCAGAAAACATAATTAGATTAATTTATTGATGGTAGCTTCAAGTTTTTCCTTATTTACTCCAGAAAATTCACCCACCTTCTGTCCCTTTTTTAAAAAAACTGGAAGGTTGGCATGCATTTGACTTCACACTCTGAAGCAACATCCTGACTGTCATCCATGTCTACTTCAAGGAACACAACATTGGAAAATTACTCAGAGAGGGAATGAAAGAAGAGCTTGATCATTTTGCAAGGTCCACACAACGTGGCAGAGAAGTCAACTACTACAAGTTTTTCCCCTGCACTGTTCAAGGCTTCCTGAAAAGCATACTTGCTCTTGCTCTCGATCTGCTTCACCATTTTGATGGCTAGGGTCTGAGAAGTGAGTGTACGGACCAATGAAAGTGGACCCTAAACCCCCGACCGAGCTCTCCTCTTGTCAGTTTTAAAAGCTCGTTCTGCACTGTGCATCTATTAGTATTTCTCTATTGAAAGAGGTTCTTTGACTGTCTAGGGTCTGTCATTTCAGGAGATGTTCTTTTAATGGTGTCTCTCAGTTTCTCTTGTTATGCCTCTGATTAATTTATTTCCCTATTCAGGGATATTTGGGACTTTCCACTATGTGCGCTTTGGGTTGTTTCTTGAGGTAGCTCTGAAAAGGAAAACAAACAGACAAACACACAGAGAACACAAGCACACAAATGTACTGACAGAACAAGTAAAGAAGCAAACCAAAAGGGGAAAGAAAAAAAGGAACAGGAAAGAAAAGACAAGGAAAAAAAATCATGCAGGAGGGTGGGGATGGTGATAGCCAGAGATAAAGGACAGTCTGAGAGCTTAAAACCTGTGGAGGGGGAAGATAAGGATGAGATAAAGGAAAAACTATTTGGATGGTAAGAGTTGATCTAAGCATGGCAGTGCCTAAATGTTGGTCTTTCCCAGACTCCAGGGGGGAAAGGGAGAAAAGAAGGAAATAAGTAAATTGAAAAGAGAAAACAGAGGGAAAATTAAAAATTAAAAATATTGAGAAAAGAAAGGAAAAACAATTAAAAATAATAAGCAAAAACACAGCTGCTATCCAGTGTGGATGGGCGTGGTTTGGTGTAGGTGGGTCAGGTCTCAGGGCCTGCTCTCTGAGGCATTGCCTTGGTGGATGTGAGGAGAAGAATGGCGGCACCCCTATCCCCCCTCAGACCATGTGTTGCCAGCCACTTTCTTGAGTCCAACCTTCTTATGCCTTGGGCGGGTCTAATTGTTTCTGTATTTTAAGTTCTGCCAGGTTTCTAAGTCCTTGCCCACACACTTGACGTTGCCACCACAGTTAAAATCTCCAGCAGGTGGTGGCTTTCTGGCCAGGATCGAGTAGGGGGATTGTGAAGTCAGTTTTTTCCCCTGGCTCCGCCTGAAGTCGGGGAGCTGCCAGGCCCAAGGGAGAAGCAGCCCACTGATGGGGTCAGATTTCTCTCTCTGCGCTCAGCAGCTCTTCGTCCCAGGCAGGGTCTCCCCTCTCCAGAGATTATGCTATGATTGATTCAGTCTCTACTTCTCTTCCCCTGGTCTCTCTGCTGCTGTGCCCAGTGATGCCATGCATGGCTTCTCACAGATCTGTGCGCCTCTGGACTCACGGCCGCCCAGCCTGCGCAGCTGTCCGAGGAACTGTGCGCCTGTGGACACACAGCTCTCTGTGGGCCCAGCGCCGAGCCTCTGGGCGCTTTGTCTTCTGGCTCCACTTTGGGCCAGCGCTCCCTCCCCCAATGTCTTTGGTCCCAGTTCACACTCACTCAGGCATCCATGAGGCTGCTGTCAATAAGGGGTCTGTGTGCACAACTCCATTCTTGGAGATCAGAAAGCTGTGGCTTTTAATTCTTCTCAGTTTGATAATTGCGGGCAGACGGAGGTAATGGGGCTCCTTACTTCTCTGCCATCTTGCCCAGCTCCCACTCTAAGTTATTTTTAAGAAATAAAATTTTGGATTATTTTTGGAGTACTTAGATTTTGTGATATCTATTGCTGAGAGTTTCCAATATTCATTCTCCCTCTCATCTTTAGTTGCAGAATCATATTTTCCTATGGGGAACATTACTGCCCATATATTAGGGCATATTCCCCAGTGTTTCTTGAAGCTGGATGAAGCCACCAGTAAAGACATCACTGGAAGTTTTATGAGGTACAACCATAAAAGATATTAGAAAAGATGATGTTTTCTTCTTTGCCTTTTTGCTCCACTCTGACACCCTTAGTATGGATCTTCTGGCTGGATTACTCAAATTATGTTGGCTTATAAGGGCAAGAGTACTAAAATAGGGACATTGGAGTAGAAAGCCAAGATTCCCATGATGTCTTCTAACCATGGAGCCACTGCCCAAGTCTTGGCTTTGATTTACATGAAGACAGATGCAATCTTATTTCTGAAGTTCTATAAGATTAACTGTTCTGATACAAAGCTATGATATAGACTTATTCAACTTTCACATTATTATCCATAAAATTTCTCAAATTTTGCATTCTCTTCACTTTTTCACATGAGATATAGATAAGGACTTATGCTATAGAGCCAGGATCAAAAGCCAGTCTCCATCATCTATTAGCTATATGCCTTGAGGCAATCTCTGTAGTCTTGTGATCTGTATAATGGGGAGAGGAATATAGTGGGGCTGTGAAGATTAAATATAGTCATGCCTATCTATAGCAGGGCTACCAAATCCAGATGGCATAAATTAAATCATGACTTGACACTGATGATGGTGGTGATGATATCTGCATAAACATGGACAGTAATCTCTCATCACACTTCCATCTGTCTAACCCACGAATGGGCATAACGTGATAGGAACAAAGTTGATCTTTCTGAATATATCTAAAGAGATGTTGAAAAACTCTATAGGTCGCTCAAGAAAAAGCTGTGTATCTTAAACTATAACCTTTCAATTGTGTGAGAGAGGATACAGGTCCCTCTTTCAGGCTCTGATTTTTCACACATATTCCCCCTTGAGAGCATGTGTGTTTTGAAGCCATCCAACACACATGTTGCTGATGGCCTGGCATGTCTTTAACAAGCACATGAGCTGCTCTCACTGTGCCTTGTGGAACTTAGCATATGGTCATCAGCATCTCTGTATTGTCCAGAGTGCAGTTCAACATGCCACTGATAAAACATTACATGGCCTAATATTGTATCGAATGAAATTAAAGAGTTTTTTTTTTATTTTATGGACTTGCATATGTCCATAATCTCCAGATGAGGTTTTTTCTCAAAAACAAACAAAAACAACCAACCAAACCAAACAAAACAAAAACCTGAAAAAAAAAAAAAAACCCAAAAAACAATCAGAATAAAACCTGTCATTCATTCCTGATGATATGGCAGGTTTAGGAAGACAATCAGACTTCAAACAGACTTCATTAGGCTTTCAGTGCACAACTGGAAGGGAAAACACATTGTAAACATTATTGAATTTCAGCATTTTGTTCGTCTCTTAGCAAACGAATATTATAACATAAGCTTACTCAACGTATTTACAACTTACCGTACAGAGATGATGTGACTCCACTTATTACCACAAAATATGCATGTGACAAACTAATCATTTTGATGGTTGTAAAATTTTTTAATTGGAGGTAAAGAAAGCTACCAGTTTTTACATGTGTTAATGTGCCAGATGCAGTGCTAAGTGATTTACAACTAAAATATTGCTCCTTTTACTATTTAAAATAATTGTGAGAAAGGCATTATTTTGCCGGCTTTGGAAGAAAGTTTCTTCAAGGCTTACTGCTAATAACTGACTGTGATCTCACATGCAGTAGATGACGCAGGAAGAATTCTAATGTGTGTTTATTTGAATTCAAAGATCTTATTTCATGCGTACCATACTGTGAGCAGCAACTGAGAGATAACAAGACAGATTACACTGAGGTTTCATACTTATTATGTCGAATGCAAAACTGTTATTAAAGTAATAGAGAGGTAGATGGGTCTAAGGCATTTCCACAGGTGATTCCCAAAACAGTTCTCCAGTGACAACATGGATGAGGAAACTGGGATGACATTGGGTGACACCTATTAGCAGGTCTGTCAACCTTCTAAAAATTGTGGGACTAAGTATTCCCCATTCTAGAAAATTGATCTCATTGGATATTTTCAGACAGCCCTTTGCCATCTCTTGTCTTTTTATGCCTCTACCTTCATCATCAAGAGCCCCAGGTAGCCCACAGTCCCAGAGAGACAAAGCCCAAACTGCAGCCAAACTTCGTCTTGGGGACTGACTTAGGACACATAGTCTAGATATGCAGACCATCAGCTGGTTAGCTGGCCCCAACTAGATTAGATTATAGCAGAAAAGTGAAAAGTACGAAAAGGTTGTAATGAGTATGCTTATAGTTGTGTGTATGTATGTGTGTATTTAGGTTTCTGGCACTGGGCTGGACTTCCCCACATTCAAAGAAATTTTAGTAATTTTGTTTTAAAAGTTAGGGAGAAGATACAGCATTTAATATTCCTTCTTTCAAGAGAAAATGCCTTTCTGGAGATAGAGATGGATTTAGTCTTATGAGAGAGAACAAATTGTGTCTTGAAACCAAGGCATTGAGTTTGCAAGAGGAGTCTTGGGAAATCTTTCATTGTTTCATTTATTAAGGAGAAAGCCAAAGGCTACAGAGTTTAGGCCACAACAATCAATTCATTTAAAGTAATGTAATCACTTTTTTCTTACAAAATATATTCAGTCCCATTGTGAGCCAAGTAAAATCAAACGTTGTTTTGTTGTTATATTGCCTAATTACCTGTTCTTCTTTTGCTGCTTGTGTTTTTAAAATACATACTTACACACATAACTGAAATAATCAATAATAAAAAAAACAAGTCTTATCCTCTGCAGTAGTCAAAAAGACTTGATGAAACACAGCAGTATTTTAAAAGTCTCCTGCCAGCTTTTGTTGTTAAAAAGGCTTAAGAAAATGGTATTTAATGTTTTGCCTCCTCAGGAAAGCAGTTATATGCTGAGTGCCTTTTTGGTTCGGTCACTGTTCTTTGTGCTGGCAAAGGTGTAGGGGCTATTAGACTTTGTTTTGTAGTTTTGTGTGTGAAGCTTATCAACAGTAGTAATCCAAGTTTTGGATTCTACTACTTCAAAGGACCAGATGATGTGCCACATGGAGAAAAGGAAATTGGACATATATGTGTGCTTAGATTAGTGGAAATGAGTGTCTAGTCATTCAACATCCTGAGCACAGAATAGACCTCTATAAATTCCTAGAGATGTGTCAGTTGATTAACTGATTGGTTTGTATATTTGTTAGGTCATTCTTTCTCATGCGTGGCTTATGTATTACTGGAAGATCTTACTAAAAATGCCAATTTTGGGGTACCTGGGTGGCCCAGTCAGTTGAGGGGCTGATGCTTGATTTTTAGCTCAGGTCATGATCGTGGAATAAAGCCCAAGTTAAACTCTGCACTGAGTGTGGCACCTACTTGGGATTCTCTGTTTCTCCTTCCACTTCTCCCCCCCACTCGCACTCTCTCTTTCTTTCTAAAATATGAGGGGAATAATGTTTAATATATTTAAAAAATGCCAATCGACAGTTTGGGGGTGGGGGGGCTGAGGTTCTGCATTTCTACACTTTTTGAGATGATATCAGTGCTGCCTGTCCACAGACCACACTTTGATAACATGGCTTTAGGCAACTCCTGCCAGTGAGAATTCAAGAGTTAGTTCACATCTTAGAGTTCCTGACTCTTGCTCCTGTTATTTACTATTTTATTTATCCAACAAATATTTATCGGGCTGATAATATAAACCTAGAACAGTCCCGCTGCAGAAGGGCAATTAGGAGCCACAATCTGTATCCTCCCAACACTGAGAATCTTTGAGGGCCAGGAAGAGAGAAAATAAACAAAAATCATTGGAGAATGATGCCCTCCTCTTTTCTCTTATGACAACATTCCAACCCTAGATTGTGAATACATCAAGTTATGGCAAAGGGGAATTAAGGTTACAAATGGAAATAAATTGGTTGATCAGCTGACTTTAAGATTGGGAGACCATCTTGGATTATCACAGGGTCCTTAAATGTGGAATAAAGAGGCAGAAATTCCAGAGTCAGAACTGTGTGATGTGTGAACGTTTCAGCCAGACATTATTGGCTTTGAAAATGATAGGAGGCCATGAGCCAAGGAATACAGGCCGCCTTGAGAAGCTGGAAAAAGTAAGGAAACAGATTTTCCCGTAGAGACTCCAGAAGAAAATTCTACTCCTGCCAACATCTTGATTTCAGCATGAAATGCATGTCAGATTTCTGACCTACAGAATTGTCAGATAATAAATGTGTTTTTAAGCCACTAAGTACAGTAATTTGTTATAGCAACTGTAGAAAATTAATACATCAAGCAAACAACCAATTAAATCATATGTTCCTTGATGATAAGTGTTATAAGGAAAAAAATGTTTAAGTAACATAGAGGAGAGTGAAGTTTGTGGGTTAAATTTTATATAGGGCTCTTTAGAAAATCACTATAAGTAATATGTGCTTTGATGGAAAATAGAATGAGGGAAAATAATTAATCAGGGTAAAACAGAAGAAAAAACAGATTTGTGTAGGGAATGGCTATAATTTTATACAGGATTTTTGAGGTGCCATCTTTAATGGATGACATTTCAGCTAAGATCTGAAGGATTGGAGAGAGCCAGGCAGATACCTGGGAGAGGAACTATATCCAAGCAGAGAGAAAAGTCCTTGAGGGTGAAGCAGGCTTTACGGGTTTGAAAGACTAAGAAGCAGGTTGACCACAGGCAGGGTGGAATTAGCCAAGGGCCAATGGTAGAAGTTGAGGTTGAAGAGGTAGGGAGGGGCCAGGACATGTGGCCTGAGGGCCTGAGGCCATTTTAAGACTGCCTGTTCAATGGGGAGGGTGTGGGTGGGTGGGGAGACAGACGACATTAGAAAGGTTTTTTAAAAGAGTAATGTATTCTAAACTTAGGTTAATAGGATTACTTTGGATAGTTTGTTGAAAATAAATATTAGTATCAACAAATTAAAAAACAGTTAAGAGGTCATTACACTAATCTAGATGAGAGGTAATAGTGGTGAACTAAGTGGTGGGAGAGGACTCAGACTTAGGATCTAACTCAAAGTTGAAGAATGAGTGAACTTGAAAAAGTTGAACTTGGGGTGAAGAGAGAGAGAGAGAAGAGAGAGAAGAGGTATTTTCCTGGAACTTTCTAAGAGTGAGCCTTAGTCAATAATAGTTGCAACTGACAGAGCTAAAACATGACAGAGAGCCAGGTTTGGGGACAGGGTCAATTATTAGTCATGTTTCAACAAGCTAAGTTTAAAATAGCTATGAAACAGCTAACTGAAGATATTCAAGAGAGTTTGACGTAGGTTTCTGCATTTCAAGGGAGATTCTGGTGCTGGAGAAGGAAATTTATCTATCATTAATATAGTTTTGTTGTGTTGTGCTTTATTTTTAAATATAAAATTGGGGGATCAGCAACTAGTTGCAGGGAATTAATACAAGCAGGAAGGAGAACAGGAGGGGAAAGAGGGGGGACAGGAGGAAGAGGAGAGAAGGAAGAGGAGAAGAGAAAGGCAGAGGAGAAGGAAGGGAAGGTGTCTGAGGACACAGGTAGTATAATGAAGAAAATACTATTTTTGCTAACGCTGTAACATTTTTTTCCACTGTACTTAGCAGCACTAAAGTTTTCCAGTCTCCCTTATAGTTAATATGGACCACTTGACTAAATTTGGCCAATGAAATGTGAGTGGAAGTGTTTTAGGCCAATTGCAACCTGAGCCATAAAACTCCAGTGTGATCTTCCAGACTTCTCTCCTTCTGTGTTGACCACATTAAGGCTCATTGGACCATGACATGCACTGCTTTTATTTCAAGAAACTTTTATGTTTTGATACAAGTGTACTTTTAATCTCCTCCGCCTACTTCACCCATCTCCCTGCCCCTCTTCTGTCGTAATCATCAGTTTCTTGCCCATAGTTAAGAGTCTATTTTTTGGTTTGTGTCTTTTTTTCTTCGTTTTGTTTCTTAAATTCTACATGAGTGAAATCATGTGGTAGTTGCCTTTCTCTGACTTATTTCACTTAGCTTTATAACCTCTAGATTCACCCATGTTGTTGTAAATAATAAGATTTCCTTCTTTTTTTTGTAGATGAGTAGTATTCCATTATATATATATATGCCATGTATATATATATGTATATATATATATACATACATACCACCTCTTCTTTATCTATTCATCTATTGATGGACATTTTGATTGCTTCCATAATTAGGCTATTGTAAATAACACTGCAATAAACATAGGTGTGTATATATCTTTTCAAATTTGTGTTTTTATATTCTTGCGGTAAATACCCCAGTTACTGGGGTAATTACTGGGTCATATGGTAGTTTTACTTCTAATTTTCTGATGAACCTCCATACTGTTTCCAGTGTGGCTCAGCCAGTTTGTATTTCCAACAGAGAAAGCACAGGTGTATCTTCTCCTTTATACAGCTGTTGAAATTTCTCATTGTGCAGTTTATTTCCATGCAAAGCTATTGTTGATTTTGTTAATATCCATAGGATAGGAATTATTACTCATGTGAACTTCATCATGTCTGAAAAGGCAGAAATAATTATTTAGAATCTCTGGGAAAGCATAATTTTCCTTTGTCTCCGAAATCTACATTCCTATAAGTGGAGTGGCTTTATCAGCTTCATAAGCCTTGCTTTATTACTCTGAGGTTTTAACCTTAAAGTTTTGACTAAAAGAACAGAAAGATACAGAATCAAAAGAAGACAGGCTAGGGACCCTATTTTTCAAGAATAAAGGCTTTGTTTTGAAGTTTCTCCCCTTCGGAAACTAGAGTAACATCAGAAATTAGGGTAACAAAAATTTCGGGAGGTGGTCCAGTTTATTTCAAGATCAATATCCTATTTTGAAAACAGGGGCTAATGTGCCTTTATTCTCGATCCTTAAACAAGGCTACCCAGATCATTCATGACAAACCACCGTCTCTTACCTTTACATTTCAACACTTTCACATTGTCTTGCATGATTCTGTCCTGATTTTCTTTGAGTTAGGATAGGCTTCCCATGTAGCCATCTTCAAGGCCAAAGATAACAGCTCATCACATTTCTGTTTCTCTACTGCAATACCGATCATACATCCAATTCCTATTAGTTAATATACTCCCTCCTTCTTTATGGGGTCTTGAAGTCCCCAAACTTAACCCCAGTTTGCATAGCCAGCTGCACACTCTCTGTTGCTGGTCACCGAATTAAGTTTTTCCTCATTCCATTAGTATTGTGTACTTTACTTACCCAATTACCTTCCCCCACCCCAAATTACCATAATTCCTTTTCTTCCTAGTATGTGTGGCTTTCTATTGATCTTGGTTTGGTTTTGTTGTTGGCACCTGATGCTCTGCCCATGATTTGTGTCTTCTTGTAGTTAGTAGGACTTAGCCCAGTTCCTCCTCCACACTCTTCTCACTGTAACATCCATTATGGATGGCATTGCAGCTCAGCGTGCTTTCGTGCCAGATGGAACTCCCAGGTACTAGTTGCTGGCAAGTAAAAATAAAATACTTATTCATTAATTAACACATATACTTAGCACTACTTTTTGTCAAGTACCTATACTTTAATAGCAGCAGATTCCCTCATCTTTAATTGCAAATTCTCTTCTCAACTCTCAAAAACCTCACGTCAACTTCAGATCAACTCTAAAGTCCTAAAAACATGCCTTTTCACTTCCATATTTTAGTCAATAATACCTAAGGTGTGTCAGTGTGAATGAATGCACCTGAGGGCATTAGTATTTTTCCTGTTGGCCTAAACTTGACACTAAAACTTAGTGATGTCTTGTTTATGATCTTGCCTGGTTTTGACACAAGCCTTATTATATGTTCAATACAGTTATGGATGTACAAATTATGGGGGCTTATGAAAAATCAATTTACACAAATTGACTCTACACAGTAGAAAACCCTCTTTTTCACTACATGAGTTATTCTGTAATGCATATGCATGTACAAAGACATCTAAAGTTTTTTTTTCCAACCCTACTTTTCAAGGCACTCAACCATTACACTCTGAGACAGCTAAGCTCCTGGCTTCTTGGGTCTACACAGGTATCATATTTGTAACCATTAATATGCAGACAGGAGATGATTAAATGCAGGCGTGATAAAATGTGACACCCCATAATAAATGAGAATGAAAAAATGAATTTGTAACCATAAATCATGTATTAAAATTTATGTCACAGGCTTACATTGATGAAGACAATGTAGAAATAAGAAAATATGAGATAGACCTATTTAAAAAATTATAATGAAAGACATTTGAATTTTACAGTTTTTTTCAACTCTTTATCTTACGTAGAAAATTTGACTTCTTGCCCCTGACCGTAGAATGCTTGAACTTTGTGGTTTAGAATAAGACATTGGACAGTTACCAGTTTCATTATAATGCAAATTTTTAACTTTAGCATTTTAAACACGACTGCTCTTATGCATCCAAGACAATGAGCTACTACCATCTTTGAAGAAAAGAAGGAATAAAAAGTATATTTTAAAAGACACAAAATTATTGAAGTTTAGTCTTACCACATACTTTAAAAAGAATTTGACTATACTTTTGTACCCCTGTTGTGTAAAGTTTTACAATAGTCATAAGACTTTAATCATAAAACTTTAACTTTCAACTTGAAGAGCAGAACCTCGGAGGATCACCTGGGCGGCTAAGTTGGTTAAGTATCTCATCTTGATTTCAGCTCATGTCATGATGTCATGGTTCTGTGAGTTCAAGTCTTGTGTGGGGCTCTGCGTTGACAATGGGGAGCCTATTTGGGATTCTCTCTCTCCCTCTCTCTCTGCCTCTCCTGAACTCACACACTCTCTCAATAAACAAACAAACAAACATTAAAAACAAATTCTTAAAGAAAAAGCAGAATCTCAGAAATTAAATGGTATGATTTTTGATTAGAAGAACTCAATGCAAAACTGAAAATTCCTAGGAATCTAAAATATAGTCAGAAAGCTCACTTAGGAAGCTACAACATCCAGGGCATCATTTTAAAATAACAGGGCTGATATTTCAATAAACCAGACATAATCTGAATATCAGATGGATTTTGTCTCTTCAAATGTATCCTATTTAGTAGAATGTAAAATTACTTCAGTGCTATTGAAACAATTTTGGAAGTCAGTTATACAGGCAATACTTGGGTTGTGTTATATTTCAGGAAAAATGATTGCCTTGCAATTTTGGGAAAGTAAAGAAATTACTCCTACCATCCATTAATACCTTGCTACACTGCCATTTTTTCCCTTTATTTTCCACATTCATGGGCTATCTTGTACAATGGAATTGATTTGGGGGCCTTCCAAGGGGCTTTCTTAATTCAGGATGTTTTTCTGAAGTTGTATTTATTATCTACTGTTATGAGTAGAATTGTGTCTCCTCCTAATAGATGTGTTGGAGTCTTACCCCACAGTAGTAGTACTTCAGGATGTGACCTTATCTAAAGATAAGTTATTTACAGAAGTAACCAAATTAAAATGAGGTCAGTAAGATGGGCTGTATTCCAAGATGACTAATGTCCTTATTAAAGAGAATTTTGGCCACAAAGACAGACACACATAAAAGGAAGATGAGGTGAAAACACAGAAGAAAGTCATCTCTGTCTCATCTACAAGACATCTACACGCCAAGCAGAAAAGCCTGGAACAGTTTCCTCCATTAATGCTCTCAGAAGGAACCAACCCTGCAGACATCTTGATTTTGAGTCTCTAGACTCCAGAACTGAGACAACACATTTCTGTTGCCTAAACCACCCATATGTGGTATTTTGCTATGACAGGGCTATGAAACTAATACTCCCACCATAATGCAATTATAAACTCCATTGTCCTTATTTGCTGAAATAGTCATAAGGTTAAATGATATCTTTGTTTAGTTGAAATCACTCTGTGTTATGAAAGCTCCTTGAAAGGTCCCCACATTTGCCTCATTAGTCTAATATCACTGGGCTGGAGAAACACTGGTACTCAAGCAACATCTGTTAAATGCAAATGTCAAAGTACCATGCCTTTGGAAAGTCAGATGAATTCTATGGAACACACACTGTAAACTACAAGTCCTTTTGCAGACCCTCCAGAGATTTAGGGGTTAGGGAAAAGAGAAATGGAGCCAATTGCAACTCTCCCTCCATTCCTGAGCACCTGCTTCTGCTAATTGGATACATGGTCTGCCTTTTGGTCTCCACAATATGATCTTATTGTGCTTGGCATTGCCAACAGCATAATCCCTTTCCCTAGAATATTCTCCATGATGTCACCAGATAAGGCAATCTTTGAGTTTGAGGCTAAAGAAAAGAATTATAATACCCACCATAAAAAGAGTCTCAAACTCCAACATCCCAAACCTTAGCAGACTTCTGTTTATTTCAGCCAAATTTTAATTTGCCCCTCCAATTTAAAAAAATAGATTTGGTTCCCACCATCTTGTTTGTCCTTCTAATTTCTCTGTGATTCTGTGATCTCTCTGTATTTTTCCTTTTGGTCCATCTTGCTGTGGAGTGAATTTTGTCCCCCTTGCAAATCAATACATTGAAGCACTAACCCCAATGTGATGGTGTTTGGAGATAATTATGTTTAGCTGAGGTCATAGGGGCGGGGCACTCAAGATGGGTTCGATGGGCTCCCTTAGAAGGAAAGCCACTAGGGGCGCCTGGGTAGCTCAGTTGGTTAAGCCTCTGACTTCAGGTCAGATCTCACATTTGTAGGTTTGAGCCCTGCGTCAGGCTCTGTGCTGACAGCTAGCTCAGAGCCTGGAGCCTGCTTTGGATTCTGTGTCTCCTTCTCTCTCTGCCCCTCCTCCTCTCATGCTCTGTCTCTCTCTGTATCAAAAATAAATAAAACATTAACAAAAAAAATTTTTTTAAATAAAAGGAGAGCCACTAGACAGTTTATTCTCTCTCTTTCTTCCTTCTTGTGCTCACTCATCTGAGGAAAGCCCCACACAGAGAGAGAAGGCTGTTGTCCAAAGCCAGGGAGAGAGCTCTTACCTCAACCTAACCAGACTACTGCTCTGATCTGGGATGTTCAGCCTCAAGAACCATAAGCAAAAATATACCTGTTGTTTACACCACCCAGTCTATTATGTTTTGTTGGGGCAGCTCAAGCTGTGACAACTCTTCAGGGTGTACTGGAAATTCCATTCCTTTCATTCCATTTTGCTAAGAAACCTCGTTCTTGATTCATCATTACACCTGCCTGTGCAAATCTGAAGGACCAATAAGGAGATTTACTAAGCTGTGGACATCTATATATATATCTCTCAGCCCCACAGGAAAAAAAAGAGACTTCTTTCTATATTTACTTCTTGTTTTTAAGTTTATTCATTTATTTTTGAGAGAGAGAGAGAAAGACAGAGAGAGAGAGAGCACACAAGTAGGGGAGGCACCAGGAGAGATGGAGACCCAGAATCAGTCTCCAGGCTCTGAGCTGTCAGCACAGAGCCCAGTGCAGAGCTCGAACCCACGAGCCATGAGATCTTGACCTGACCTGAGCTGAAGTTGGATGCTCAGCCGACAGAGCCACCTAGGTGCCCTATGATATGATAGCTATTTCGTAAAAGCCTTGTATTAAAAATAAGTTAAAAATTTAAAAAAAATAAAAGCCTTGTAAAGACTGACAGGATATACCAAGTCAAACTAATTTTGGAAACCAAAGATTATAGGGTTCGTTTCCTAAATGTTAAAATGGTTCTTTTCAGTAAATATGACACTGATTTCTAAATAAGAAGAGTTTTCAGTATCTAAAAATTTTGTGGCAATTAAATTTATGTTTCCCTTTTTGGTAATCATATTTCCATATTGAAAGCTTATTATACATTATTTCTTAGATGTGTTTTTCCTCTTGAAGAATGTTAACATGTTTTCCTTTAAAACATGTTGTCCAGGCAATAATATCAGGATGGCCAAGGAGAAGGCCATCTGTGATTGGTCAGCTAAACTGCCTCATGATTGGCCACCTGAACACCAATCTGATGCTCTGAAAGAGCACTGATGATTGGCCAGAAATGGTGCTGACATCACAAGAAAGCATTGTGATGAATCAGGGCTGCTAGAAAAGCCAGGCAGCAGCTCAGCCCACACTGAAGGAGGACATGGCAATATCCCCACAGCTCTGTCTGCTGTTCATCACGTTCTCTGCCCTGCTTCCTGCCCCTGCTGACGGTGAGTCCCTTCCCGCTCCTCAGGCCTTTGGCCTCTTGCTCACACTCTGTACTCCAGTTTCGTGTTGCACTTACATTTGTGTCCCACTGTGGTCCTGAGAGTTTGCCTACCAGCACCCGGGGACTCCTGGACCCGCTTCCCACTATGAGTTTGGGTGTGCCACTCAGGCAAATGTTCCCATATGCTGTGTTTTAGAGTTTGCAATAGATAAGAAATAGCCCCTGCCCTCAAGTAGCTCTTGGTTTAGATGGGGAACAATAACTACAGTATACCATGATTAAGTATTCTCATAAAAACTTATATCTATATATACACACTATTCTGTCACTTTTTTTTAAATTTTTTAATGTTTTTTTTTTAATTTATTTTTAAGAGACAGAGAGACAGCGTGAGCAGTGTTTTGTTTTTTATATGGGACAAAATTATGTTAGGAGAGATGAAAAATTTTTTTAATTTTTTTTATTTTTTAAATGTTTTTATTTATTTTTGAGAGAGAGGCAGAGACAGAGAGTGAGCATGGGAGGGGCAGAGAGAGAGGGAGACACAGAATCTGAAGCAGGATCCAGGCTCTGAGCTGTCAGCACAGAGCCTGATGTGGGGCTTAAACTCATGAATTGTGAGATCATGATGAGCCAAAGTCAGACACTTAACCAACTGAGCCACCCAGGTGCCCTGAGATGAAGAAAAATTTTTTAAATTCAGAACCATGGTCTCATGTGTCAGACTTTGGGGAAGGTGTAGGTGTGCTCACATGCATGGGGAGGATTGTAGAATTCAAAAAAAAAAAAGGCAATGGTGCCCTTGCTCTACCGTGTTTACATTTATACTTTCAAATACATGATGCTAAAGGTGATAGTAGCTGAACAAAACAATGTTATTTCAGCTACTCTGAATGCTAGTTGACAATAAGTAGTCCCTTGAGGCAAGATTCTTCCCAGCAGCGCTGTTCACTACAATATTTGTTCAAACCTGAGAAGTGACTTGTAAGATCTGTCCCTTCAGGAAAAAAGTGATATTGATGACATGTAGCTAATGGAGAACCAAATGCAAACAAAAAACCCCAAATCCTCAAACCAGCAAATTGATGAACATATCACCACTTTCCATTTTTCCTTTGAGTGAAAGATTCATTTTGTAACATGTGAAGTAATTCCACAGTTGAAATATAATAGGAAAGAAATTGGATTTTCACAGAAAGAGGTCTGCAGTCTTCTTGGGCTTTAATTACCACTTCAGCATTTTGAATCCTCTTGAGTATAATCAAACAAAAAACTTCATTAAACATTTGTGCCAAGTCCTGTGTTAGACAATGAAGGAGTCCTGCCCAACATTGCTTTCTGAGCATCCACTATAAACAGTTTCCCCTGCTATTCACAGGTAGAGCATTCCCATGAAACCTTACGTAAGATACAATAGTGTCAAGTAAAGAAGCAATTGACATTAATTTATATGGAAGATTTTTCTAACGTTCCCAGACCCCCAAAAATAACCTCTCTTAGGCTTTACTGATGATATCTTGGGATGCATCTTCCTAAGGGATGTGCTAAAGCAATCAAGATAAAGAACAGATGCTTTTGGACATAGTTCACAGGTCAGAAGCTGAGTTTGATCCCTGGAGAAGAGCTAGGAGGTGCTTCTCTGGCCGATGCACGTGGGTGCTGCCTCTGGAACAGCTGCCTACAGAGCCCCTGCTAAACACTGCTTTTGCTTTTGCCTTTTTTCCGTAAGGGTGAAAATCCCCTTCAGAATTCTTTTGGTTAGCAGAAGGAGGTCTTTTGCAAAAGCGAAGTGGCGTAACTCAAACTTTCAAAAGTGGGGAATATATACACCATACCCCTCAAGCACCTTGTTATTGTTGTCATTATTATTCCTATGTTAACGAAGAAAAACCAAGGGTCAGATCATTGGAATGATGTCCCCATGGGAAATCTCTCATAAGGTAAAGGCCTGCAGCTTCCTGAGTGACTCTGAAGACCCCATGGAAATAACTGTGCACATATTCTGCCTACATTTCTTTTTAACTCTCTAGCAACACTTTTTTTTCCCCCTTCTTACCACTTATACTTAAAGGAATCGACTATTTAATTGCATAAATTGGATACTAAATTGATAGTAATAACCAAGGGTCAAGTTGTATGATTTGATAAGGAGCACTTTCAAAGTGACAGTAAGTTTTCCTTAAAGTGAATTAACCAAAAAGTGATTTGTCTGTGTGATTTAACAGGAAGTCTGTTGGTAGATAATTGGTGACAGCAGTTGAGTTGTTTATTGATGTACAGGCTGGCAGTTCTTATTCTCTTGGACTTCTCTTGTGTTTGTACTTCACATAGTCATAATATGTTGATGTTCTAAGCTAAAAACACTGAGGGGAGGCTTTAGGGAAAGAAGATGGCCTTCCAGAAACCCTCATGAGCTTCTCTTTACATCTCATTGGCCAGGACTGCAGCCTATGGCCTCTCTCATATCTATGAGGGAACCTGGAAACTTAACCTCTCTGCTTGGGGCTTCATATATCATGTCTTGAACTAAAGAGATTTCTCTTTTCAAGAAAAAAGACAGTAATGGTAGGTGATTAGGTGACTGACTGTGTATTATGATAGTAGAATTTGGTGTAAGAACTTAGATTTGGCACAAGTTTATAGCTCAAGTGGTCAAATTTGCAATAATGATCAAAACCATGATAGAACTTTGAGGAGGAATTCATTTGTGATAACTAAATTGTATAGTAAAAGCTGTATTTTAAAAGTTAAGCTTCCATGAATCTATACAAGTAGTAGAGTTGTATAGAAAATGTATGTGTGAGCAGGTACACACACACACCTCTTATATGCCATTGCACATCAATGTATTCATGAGTATTCTGAGGCTTTCTTTAGGCACAGAGAGAAAGGGTATTGTGATCCGTTACTGATGGCAATCATTGGTGAGGGAGTGATGGGTGATAGATGTTAGTATTATGTGTATGTAATTGGAAGGGTTACCTCTTTTTTAACTGGGACTCTCTAGACAATGCACTGATGTAATACTTACAGCCACTTGACCATCCAAGGACCACTATGAAAAGTAGAAGGCGAGCCAATACAACATAATACAATATGAATATTTTGCTCTGTATTCATCTTCTTGATTTTGAAAATACTGAACATTGTATCTTTCCCTCATATTCAAAGAAAGCTGCTTTATCCCTGATTGTGGACATAACAGAGAGGGGGCTGGCATCTTTAGCAGCTAAAATTTGCCATGTGTAGCTGCGTAAATGCTTTGGGAAAATATACTCTGGCATTCTAAGAAGAGGAGAGAAAGATGAAATTAGTGTAGTAACTCGAGTAATTCCAATTCTCAAATATTTCTACTCCAAATTCCACCTTCAAATCTGGACAGATACTAACTAACCAAGTGCTTCTGTCTTTGGTCTGGTGATGTTGCAGCCCCAAAGCCCTGTTGCCTAACATTTTGTTTTGTTTTGTTACCAGATCTGTTCCCTGTGGTTGTCACTAGGTCTGTCCATTCCTGCCACACAGGCCTCCTCTAATGCAGGGACAATGCAGAAACAGCCACAAAATTGGGGGAATGGTGCTGCTATTTTCTTCAGTTTGAGGACATTTTTATTTAGCATCCAAGAGGTGTTAGTCTATTCAGGCTACTATAATAGAATATCAGATGCCTTAAAAGCAACAGACATTTATTTCTTGCAGTTCTGGAGACTGGGGGCATCGAAGATCAAGGCACTAGTAGAAATCGTGTTTACTGAGGGCCCGTCTCTTCCTGCTGTGTCCTCACGTAACAGAAGGGACAAGCTCGCTCTCTGAGGTCTCCTTTACATGGGCATGAGAACCCCATTCATAAAGCTTTGCACTCGTGACAATCACCTCCTGAGGATCCTACCTCCTAATGCAATCATACTGGGATCAGATTTCACCATATGAATTTTGGGGGGACACATTTAGTCTGTAGTGCACGGTATGCCAAGCTCTGTGCTACACACTTCAGAAGGTTTCACAGGGTTGATAGACTCAAGTAGCGCTTTCAGTCTGGAACTCTCTGAATCTGAATCTCTCTATTTGACATGAGATTTCAAAATTGCACTGTACAATGTACAGACAGACACATACACACACACATTAACTATTTATATCCAAGTCTCATCTTCATCTTAATTGTAAACTTTTTGATGACAGAGAAGAGTTCTGTTCATGTTTTTACATCTCAAAATGCCTAACAACATGCTCAATAAAAGAACAGTCTCAATAAATAATTCAGTTCTAGTGTGTTCCAATGTGCAGTGTAAAAAATCCACAATCTATCTTGTTACATAAGTATGTTCAGTTTGTAAAAATTCATGATACTATGTAATTCATGGGCTGTGTATATAGAGTTTGTTTATTAAACATTGATCAATAATATTAAAGGTATTCATGTTAATTTGCATATTAATAATATTAGTATAACACACCACACCAAAAGACCAAATTCAGGTTAAGAAACAAACTTCATATTTGCAATGACATGTGCAGAGAAAATGACATTAACTATGGAGTTCTTAAAATAACAGGCTATGAAGCATAACCAAATCTGTAAAGTTAGGGGAAATTTACATTCTATAAAAATTGTTGAAGTTGTTTTTGCCATAAATATCTATGAATATCTTCAGGAAGACTGATATAAATGTGTCAATTTATCTATTTCAGATTTATATGCCATATACTGCCTTGGAGAAGTTGAAACAGTTTACAGTATTAACAGGGCATCTCTGAAAATCCTCATTGTACTTAGCTTGCACATTAAGTCAGCAGATTTCAATTTTTTTACTATGACCCTCAGTAAGAAAATATTCTGTATTTGAACCCAACACACATGCATGCGAATGTGCGTGTGCATATGTACGTGCGCACACACACACCACTTTCAATGGAAACAAGTGCTTTACAAAAATAATAACTGTTACTATGTCACATCCTTCTTTTTACATCTCTTCTCTTTGTTTCATATCTTTTCTCTTTTCTCTTTAATTCTCTTCTTCGTTTGTAAGAATGCTGGTCGAAACCCTCAGAATTAATTTCATGGCTCACAGAATGAAGAGTTGGCAAATATTATTCTCTAAAGGGCCAGGGAGTAAATATTGCAGGTTTTTCAAGCCATACTAATTTTTGTCATAGCTACTCAACTTCGCTGGAACTATTCAACTCTGCTATTGTAGTGTAGAAGCAGCCATAAGCAATATGTAAATAGTTGAGCATATTTGTGTTCCAATAAAACTTTATTTACAAAAGCAGACTGTTGCTTAGATATGGCCAACAAGCAGTTTTCCCACTGTGGGAGGATAGTGATTAAGGGATCATAGGGCTCAGTTTGAAAAATATTGCTCAAAAAGGAGCTATCCTCAAACATTTGGTCACAGGACCTCTTTGTGCTCTTAAGATTATTGAAGCAAACATATTTTTATGTGAGTTATATCCATTAGTATTTATCATATTGGAAATTAAAACTGAGAAATGTAAAAATATATTTATTAATTCATTTCAAAATAATTCAATTTTATGTTCATGTAGTGACATATTTATGAACAAATGGCTGTTTCACAAAACAAGAAAATTGCTGAAAAGAGAATTATGCTTTTATGTTTTAATAAGGCTCTTTAATGTCTGGATTAGAATAGAGCTGAATTCTTATTTCTATGTTTGTATTCAATCTGGTGAAGCACAGCATATCATTTTGGTTAAATTATAAGAAGAGTTGCAAACCTCACACTGATATGTACTGAAAAAGGGAAGAATATTTTAATAGACATCAGATAATTGTGGATATTCTTTTATGATATTATTCCAAGAATTGATAGGTGGTAGTTTCCTAAATGTTAGTTGTAAGTAAGACTCTGGAAACTATATCAATGAACATTGGTTAATTTCATTACTAATCTCTCCTGGAAAGTCTCTAAATATCGGGAAACTCTCAAACTCATGGCAGTAGATCCATATTTTCAAAAGTCTAATGTTTGCTTGAACCTTTTTTTTTTTTTTTTGGTAATATATACCGTCAATTTCCTTGAAGCGACAGGATGGCTTTCTTCATTTTTGAGAAAAGATCTGCCAAATACCCAAGTCAGAATGACCATAGTTTATTTACGTGTGGGAAAAACTTTAGCCTTGTCCCAGAGGAGGTTTGACCCATGTCCTCAGGTTCTTGGAGGTAACATCCAAGCTGTTGGATTATCATGTCTATAGGAGTCTCTTTGCTTAACTTTGGGCCTTAAAGACTGCCAGATAATAACAACGTGATTTTGGGTTGGGGATTTGAGCTACATAAACAAAGTGATTTAGGGGGATTTGAGTCATGCCATGTAAGCTTGACCTTCAGAGGGCGGGAGGTTGAGTTTATCCACATGAACAGTCAACCATGTTTGTGTGACCAAGCTCAAATAAAGACTGGGTGTTAAGGCTAGGGTGAGTTGCTCTGGTTAGAAATATTCCATTCATCATGCCACAAATTGATGCTAGAAAGGATTGCTGTTCATGACTCCACAGAGAGAAGCTTTGTGTATGGAATTTTCCTGAACTCTGCTATAAAGCGTCTTCTCTTGGCTGATTTTAATCTGTACACCTTAGCTCTAACAAACTTTAACCATGAGTGTAACAGCTTTCAGGGAGTTCTGAGTTTCTCTAGCAAATTGTTGAACCTAAGGGTCGTCTTGGGGACCTTTGAACTTGAAACTTGTCTCAGAAGCTATGTGGTCTTGTGAACATTGTTATTTCTAACTTGGCAATTTATTAGTCATTCTTTCAAGTGACAACAGTGTTCCATGACAAAAACTGCTAGCATAACTCACAGACAACTGCACAAGAGTTTTCCTTTGGGGCTATCATCATACTTCAGGATGCAGTAGAAGTGCTTTATGTATCACACAATGTATTTTAAAAGACCAATGTCCAGTGCTATTCTTAGGTGAAACTAGCTTTTTAAATTCTGGGTGAGTGGTAACAAAGGATACACTGGCCACTAATAAAGCTTGGTATCACCACCTTTGTTTGTGCTAAGGTCCCAGTGGTGCTACCCTTATTCTTTTTGTACCATCAAGACAAGTATCAGGAGAGTGAAAGTAGAGACTAATGTCTTAATTTTATAATGAATAGAAGTGTCAATCCACAGACCCCTGGTAGCAAGGTCAGCACCCCGCAAGAATCTGTGTACCATACTTTGCAAACTAGTTCTATAAAAACAGTGCTACATATATTACACATATATCTTAAGAATTCTCTTTTTTTACTAGCCAGGATTCCACTTAGTTATAAGAAAGAAGCCTAATTGGAAGCACTTCCATTAATTTCATGTTTCTGAACCTCTTTGATATTGGTCTGGGTCTTTCATTTTCTGGACTTTCCTTAACCTTCCTCTATATGTTGCACCTCTGCTTGCAATGTTCTTCTTTTACCTCCTACAACACCGTTTGTTCACTCATGCATACATGACCTCATGTGTACACACACCCAGTCATCCCCCAACACACTTCACATGCCTCCTTTCCACTCATTCTTTTTAAATTAAAAAAAAAATTTTTTTGAGAGACAGAGAGAGAGCATGCAAGCAGGTGAGGGTCAGAGAGAGAGGGAGACACAGAATCTGAAGCAGGCTCCAGGCTCTGAGCTAGCTGTCAGCACAGAGCCTGATGCAGGGCTTGAACCCACGAACCATGAAATCATGACCTGAGCTAAAGCCAGCCACTTAACCGACTAAGCCACCCAGATGCCCCTTTTCCACTCATTTTTAATGTCTCCTCAGCCTTCAAGTCACTTTTTAAATACCTCTTCCTCCAGGGGGCCTTCTATGATTATTCTACTCACTTTTTCTTTATTTTTTGCTCTATTCCCCATTTTCTAGCATGGTACCTGCTAGTAAGATGCATACAAATTAATGAGCTGAGAAAAACTAATGATTGATATGAAGAGCACATTAGGTTTGGTTGTTACCTATCATTTTGCAGCCAGGTGAAGTGTTCTAAGATCCAACATACTACTCTTTGATTGAAGCTCTATGTCTTCACTTATTTATGCATAGATACACAGATAGGTAGATACATACATACATATACACATAAATTAATACATTAAACCTACTGGCTAGTAAAAGTGAACATTCATTACAAAGTTGCTGAAGATATTCATAAAGAAATCATAGTCATATATTAAAGTGTATTCAACTTTATGTCATAACAGAGTCAGCAAACATACATCTAGAAGATTCTCAGATACTTTTTGATCTGCCTTATACAATTGCACTATTCTTAACACATTTTTCCCCTTTAAAATGATTAAACAATTAGGTCCCACCTTGTGTGGATTGCAAATTTAATTTAACTTGAGAATTAATTCCTAGTTAGTTAGTTAGCAAAATTCTTGCCTTCAGTATTTCTTTCTTGGAATGGGTCTGAAGGGGAGGAAGTATGGGGAAGTGTGTGAAGGAACACGTGGATAGAGTGGTCAAACATCAGACATCATCAAATCTGTGAAAATGAAAGGCAAAATCAAAAGGGGGAATCATGTCCTTAATTTTATAGCTGAAGACATTGAGGCCCAAGAGAGAGTAAGTCCACCCAGAAAGAGTAAAGCCAATTTTCTTTCTTATTTTATTTATTTCTGTATTTTATTTTATCATATACATATTTTTAATTAAATCCAAGTTAGTTAACATATAGTGTAATAATGATCCCAGGAATAGAATTTAGCGATTTATCACTTACAAGCATCCTCCTTAATGCCCCTCACCCATTTAAACCCTCCCCCTACATAAAGTTACTCCAGCAATCCTGTTTGTTCTCTATATTTAAGAGTTTCTTGTGGTTTGTCTCCCTCTCTGTTTTTATCTTATTTTTGCTTCTGTTCCCCTATGTTTATTCATTTTGTTTCTTAAATTCTATGTATAAGTGAAATCATATATTTGTCTTTCTCTGACTTATTTTGCTTAGCATAAAACACTCTATCTCCATCCACGTCATGGCAAATGGCAAGATTTCACTCTTTTTTATTGCTGAGTAATATTCCATTGTATAAATATACCACATCTTCTTTATTCATTCCTTAGTCGTTGGACATTTGTTCTCTTTCCATGCTTTGGCTATTGTCAATAGTGCTGCTATGAACAGTGGGGTGCATGTGCCCCTTCAATTCAGTACTTTTATATCCTTTGAGTAAATACCTAGCAGTGCAATTTCTGGGCCATAGGGTAGTTCTAGTTTTCACATTTTGAGGAACCCCCATACTGTTTTCCAGAGTGGCTGCGCCAGGTTGCATTCCCATGAACAGTGCAAAAGCGTCCCTCTTTCTCTGCATCCTCGCCAGTATCTGTGTTGCCTAAGTTCTTCATTTTAGTAAAGCCAATTTTCTTTTTTTCTTTAACGTTTTTATTTATTTTTGAGGGAGAGAGAGGGAGACAGAATCTGAAGCAGGCTCTAGGCCCTAAGCTGTCAGCACAGAACCAAGTGTGCAGCTCAAACTCGTGGACCCCAAGATCATGACCTGAGCCCAAGTGGGACACTCACCTGACTGAGCCACCTGGATGCCCCAAGAAAGCCAATTTTCTTGATGTCTTGTCAGAACTAGCAATTAGTACTAATGGTCTGTGCTGCATTTGTTATACTAACTGCATTTCTACCTTAATTTTATACCTTTGTGTGATGCTTTTTTTTCTGATGCCCTGAGTCCTGAATACCTTGGAGGAAGTTACAGAGCAAGAGGTAAAGACATGTACTGTCCATCCTCTAAACTTCCCCTTCAGCTGACTCTTTTATATCTCCTAGCATGAGATATAAAAGAAAATAGAAATCTCTTGTTACAAAGTAGCAAGAAAGATGGCTACCTGGGGTAGCTCAGTCCCTTGAGTGTCTTAATTGGCTAAGGTCATGATCTCATGGTTCGCGAGTTCAAGGCCCTCATTAAGCTTGCTGCCCTCAGCACAGTGCCCCCGTTGTATCCTCTGTCTCCCTCTCTCTCTGCCTCTCCCCTAGTCACACTTTCTCAAAAATAAATTGAAAAAAAAATTCAAAAAACAAGATAGCAGGAAAGACTGAAAGGTAGGAGGAATTTCCAAGAAACTTGTATATAGCTAGAAAGCTTTTTGGTTGTGCAGTTTTTATTTGCAGATAAGACACCTAAAGCCCAATATTATATGGCCATACTAGCACCCAGATTTTTTCCTTCCTAGAAGAGTGCTCTTCTCACATCCCCTAACACATCATTATTTGTTGATAATATGATCAAAGACTTGAACTTTTTTCTGCTGAAGAAGGGTATTCCTTAAGTTCTTTCCTACTTTGGAAACTCTAAATGCTTCTGTTAGCCAGAAAGAGTAGATCTTTACATTTTGGATAAGAATATTTTAAGTAGTTTTTTGGGGTGCCTAGGTGGCTCAGTTGGTTAAGAGTCCAACTCTTGATTACAGCTCATGTCATGATTTTATGGTCCTGAGATCGAGCCCCACACCAGGTTTCATGGTGCGTATGGAGCCTGCTTAAGATTCTCCCTCTCCCTCTCCCTCTCCCTCTGCCTTTCCCTCATTCACTCTCTCTCTCTCAAAAATCAAAGTAAAGTTTTTAATTCCCATTTCAGATTAAAAATCAAAAAAAGTAAAAATATTTAAATTGTAATCTCCACACTTTTGCTTCGAACTTTTTATATTTCATTTTGCTTTGAACATTCTTATCCAGATTAAATTTATATTATATGTTATAGGACTTAGTTATGGACAAATAAGGAAAATACATGAACATGTCTGCAACATTTTCTTTTTCAAATTTTGTGTCATGATTTCCTTTTTGTTTTAGTCCTTTGTGACACTTCCCACTTTCAATACATTTTCCCAGTAGCGCCTACAAATATTGAGTTTCACCCTATGAAAACAAACCAACCTAATACAACTTTAAATTCTGCTTCTTGACTGTTCTATAAACTCAAAAGGAATCTCAAAATTTATTTGTGTCTTCTAAGAAAAACTAATGAAAATGATCCTCAGGTCTAGGAAAGCCAGTGCTAGAAGTAGATGTTCCACTTTGATATAGAAAGTCTCTCTCTCATTTTCGTTAGCTCTATTCTGATAAAATTACCTCTCATGTAATCTCTTCTTGGGTGATAAGCACTCTTTCTATGAATTGTAAGAAGTGGGGATTTTCAGCATAAATATCTGCATATACCTCATCAAGACAATGTCCAGAAAGATAGTTATTTTATTTATGACCTCTTTGTGACTATTATACAGCTCAGCCTGCTTATCAGATGTGAATGAATCAATGGTCTTGCTAACATTTGACAGGATTTTGTTTTTCCCTCTGTTGGCACATTTGTGAATTATGCTTATAAATTTACTGCTACAACATATAACTTATTAAGAATTTAAGGAAGGTTTTTATCTCAGCCAAATATATCTATAATTCATTACTATATACATTCTTAAGTTTCTAATACGTGAATATTCATGTCTGGTTGTTATTGACAGAAAGTGTATCTGGTCAATGGAGTACTGTTCACGGTGTTGTGGTTGAGATGTCAGAGGTCCCAAGATCTGAAGAGAATAATGTAGTGTGTGTGTGTATGAGTGTGTGTGTATATGTATGGGTATGTGTGTATATGTCTGTATGACAAATATGTATATATCCTCAAGAATGCCTGATGTAACAGGAAAACCTAGGTTCTGGATGAAGAAGTATAAAGGATATTTGTAAGAAGACACTCTAAATACCATGCTTCCTTTCAATCCATCTGCAGGATTTATTGAGAAGCAGGGGAAGATGAGGTGGAAGAAATTATACAGGGACAGTGGTTCAGAAGTAAATGCAGGGCTGTTACTTCCCTTTTTATGAATTGCCTGAAAAGAGGTCCATAGTATTATGTAGACAACTGAAAGCCACCCAATCTGCCTGGACAAGTATATCTGTGAACTGGTGTTTGTGACAAATTGTCAAGAAAATGTTAAAAGGATCTCTGGTTTCTGTGAACTTGCAGTTATCAATACAGAACGGAATAAAAGTGTATCATCTTCCTATCTCTATTCCTTGCGGAGTGGATTCAGCTTTAATTATTTAATTTTTCCAACACTCAGCAGCTATTTCGTGTGGGCTCCATTTGGCTCAAGATCTTTTCCTTGGCTGTTGGCCCGTGGATGGACTCTGTCACCAAACAGCTTCTAAACCCATCATCTCTAAATGCTGTTGCACTCTGGTGGGATCTAATTCTCATCATTCCTGTTAGGGTGCTTTGGGGCCTCCCCAAATATGTCTTCCAATGTGAGCTCTGTGTATCATGGTCGTAGATTGCTGGGAAAGGATGGCTCCTTCAGCAAGCAGACAATAATGTAATATACTGAAATAGAGCTTTGGGGTAGAGAAATTTCCATAACTGTTGAAGTGATCAGACAGGGAACAATAAACGGAGCTGTTTGGGCTGTATGGTGTGCTGTACTGGATGATCTATTCCCTGTTCTCCCACCATGCCTGCCCCATTAGCCGTGGCCATGAAAGTGTAGGGAGCCCTCAGGAGTTATACAGTTTTGCATTTATTGCAGCTTGTCTTTAGGAATTGTATTTTGTTTGTTAAAAATGAAAAGAAACAAAATAGATCCTAAATGTAAACAAGGCTTACAGTGATTGATTCTGGCTGGTAGTGGTATCATTATTTTTATATTTACATGTTATCTGCTTTCCAAGATTTCTAAAATGAAAATGCATTACTCTAGTGTCCAAGAGTAAAATGAATAAAATTAAAAACAAAATGATACAGGACAGAACTTCAAAACAGAACTTTGGTGTTTGAGTTAAGTTGTCATTGTCTTTATGTTCCCCACTCCCAAAATGAATATACCCACACAGAACACTGGTCTGTTCAACGGATTTTCAGTCACTAACTGAGGCAATGTCTCAAACTATTGTGGGGAGAGGGGTTACGTTTTGTTATGTTGATGTTTATTTATCAGATAAATACTTCTTTATTTTTGAGAGGGATGACTCCCCTTTTCAATCATGACTGAAAGACTGCTCTACGGCAGCATTGGGGTGCATTAAGGTCAGGCTGGTTAGTGGCTGGCAAGGGAATGTCTACCCATTGTCTTGAACTTCTCTTTCTAGACTTGTCATTTCATTTTGCTTGTTGACCCTGTGATTTTAGAAAGCTTCTTATTATCCATCTCAAATGTATTATTTAAGATGAGAAAAAGTATTTATAATACATATAGCAATGAATTAGCACATTATCATATGCATAGATGTACATGTGTGTGCATGTATGAATATATTTGGATATACAATTTTTTTGATATAACATTTATTACCAGACAAAAGTGCAAAAATTTTGCATAAGCAATTTACAGGAAAAAAGCAAAGGTCAAAAAAAATGAAAGGGTCTTGACTTCCCTGGTATCATAGATTTGGACCCAAAAGTGTCCCCTTTGCCTTGCTCATATGTTGAGTAGATTGAGAATTTGTGGTAGCATTTAGATGATGCATTTCTATGATAGGCATAAGAAAATACCTAACAAAAGAAATGATTTATGACTTTCACAAGCATTTAGGAATAGGAGATATATGGTCCAATCAGTATTTATGGGCCGAGAAACTGAGGTCTGACTCCTGAGAAGACAAGAATTGGTTGTTGGCAGGGGAATGAGGGGGAGAGGGGATATGACATATTCTGGTTTTCAGAACAAGACTGGTGGGGGCTACTAATACTCTGAAACCAAGGCACAAGTCCAGTTTACACTATGATTTATTAGAATATGTTTGTCTTCTAGTACACTGATAGTCATCTTTTTTTTTTTAATGTTTTCTTTTTGAGAGAGAGAGGATCTGAAGTGGGCTCTTTGCTGACAGAAGGGAGCCCGATGTGAGGCTCAAACTCACGAACCTTAAGACCATTACCTGAGCCAAAGTCGGACACTTAACTGACTTGAGCCACTCAGGCGCCCCAATCCTTTTTCCCTCACCTCCTTCCTCTTCCTTTTTACCTTTCCTCCTCCTCCCTGACTCTCATTAACATCAATACATTTTCCTATAATTACCTTTGTGGCTTTATTCTTTGACTTGTTCTGCATTAGATCATAGATAGTGAGATCTGTCTAACTAGCTAACTGCCTATATAAGCTATCTTGCAGGAAATATAACTAGATCCTAATTTGAGGTAGAGAGTGACACCACACTCTGGAATGGTTGATGAGGCTTGTTGAAGTCACCCAGTAAAAACAGTAAGGCCATGATTAAAACCTTAATACTTCTGATATCAAAGCAATATATTTTAGGTTGGAGAAAAAAATGTGGCTCACCCAGGGACCCCACATCCCTATGATATAACAGTGGGACTCATGGCAGAATTCAGCCATAGGCAAGAAGGGACATCAGGTTGCACAGCAAGCTTATTTCAGGAATAGGATGCGTCAAGAGCAGTCGCTGGGCCAGAGGTAGGGAGCGATGTGACCTCTTCCAGCACACTAGAAATCTCAGCTGTCTGAGAAGGTGGCATTTTATTATGTTCTTTTTCAGGAATTTACCAAATCTTTGTATTCTTCCTTGGACATATGTAAACCAATTTTTCAAACCTGTAAGCGAGCTGGGTAAATACTGACAGAATAGCAAGCAGAAAGCAAAGAAAAGGGGAAAATGTCAATCCCTTACATATGAAAAATAAATTTTAAAAAAGCTTTTAAGACATTCTAAAATGTTGCCATATTAGCAGCTCTCAAAACTGAAGTTCCGTTAACCTATGCGCACAGAACCGAAAACATATTTCCTGTGGTGCCTTCCTGCTGTTCAGTGGCAGGAGGGAAAGGGGAGAAAGCATCTCACTTACAAGTTTGCAGTGGGAATTATTTTTAACTTTAAAAAGTATGCTATTGATAAAATTCTAAATTTTCTTTCATTTTTATGCACGTCCCCCACGTACCCTCTGCTCGAGCCACAGACTATTTCTTCCCATTCCCCAAACACGCCAGACTTTTTCATATTCCATGATTTTGCACATGTTGTGGGGTTTTTTCTAACAGAGATACCATTAAAATGAGTTCTGCCTACTCCAAATTTAAAAGGCAGATAAAACGTCACTTCCTCTGTCAGACCTTCCCAAATGGCCTCAGGACCTTGGACATCCTCACTTTACTTTGGTTTCTACCTTTGCAACAGCACATACCTGTTCATCTTCATGCCAGACATAGTACGATTAAATTGCACCCATTCACCTGTGTTTCCCAAGCCTAAAGATTCTGTCTCCTACATGATCTGTCTTCTGGGGTTGACATTCATGTGAATTCAGTTTATGTATACACCCAGATACATCCTGACAAATGAATCTCAACTCATCTCCCCCCTGGACCTTCCCTGCTTTCTATCAGGAAACGAACACATTTTCTAAGGTTGTCATTGTGACGTAAGCTTCTTCATAAAAAGTGGGTGCACCTCAAAGTAAAGAAAGGAAAAAAAGTCATTCCAGTATGTCTGCAATCTCAGAAAGAGGGGGCCGTTTGAGTTCCAATCCTACCTCTGGTCTTGGAAGCTGTGATAACCTGGGTGATTTAATGCCCTACTGTGGCATCTAAGACCTTCATCTATAATTGGGAATGACGGTATTTATATCGTAGAGGTTTTGTGAGGGTAAACGGGTGCTTGATACACACAGCGGGCGCTGAATACATTGCAGCCAACAGTCTTGCTGGCACATGCAACCCTAGGTTTCACCAGCAAGTCCCGGAATTGGACACTCGCTGATGAGTTCACTGACTAGTGCCCTCAGAGAAGAGTTATATTGCCAACCGAGTGGCACAGGGCGGCAGTCTGAGGAGCACTGGATTAAAGGTAGGTGTCTTCTCTGACAGCAAGTGGGAAAGGGCCTTCCACAAAGCTTCGCTCATATGAACATCTAGATTCTGGACCAGCCTCCTCAGAAATTATACTATGATCTTGTGCAAATGATCTGTTTTTAATGGGTCTATTTCCCCACTTGTTAAATGAGAATCATAATATGTAACTCCCAGCAATTTTTTTTGATTGTTAAATAATATTATAATAGTTCTGTTTACTGATTGTTGCCTGCATGTCAGGCCCTGGGTGAAGCACTGGGCATGAATCATCCTACTTAATAGTAAAACAATTCTGTGCAGCAGAATCTACTATCTATTTACCATGAGGAAATTAAGCCTTCATGGAATGTCAGTGACATGTTCAAGGAAACACGGCCAGTGTACCTATGTTCAAAGCTCACGCTTGGACCTGCTTAAGCTGTCCAATTTCGCTTACTCTGGGGTTTACTAAGAGCAGCATTTGGAAGTTAACAGGACAAGCAAAGTCTGCTTTCATGAAAGTTGTATTCTAATGGAAAGAAAGAGATAAGGTGCACCTGGGTGGATGAGTCAGTTGAGTGTCTGACTTCAGCTCAGGTTATGACCTCGTGGTTTGTGAGTTCAAGCCCCACATCAGGCTCACAGCTGTCAACGCAGAGCCCACTTCAGATCCTCTGTCCTTTTCTGTCTCTCTACCCCTTCGCTGCTTGCACTCTCTCAAAAATAAATAAAACATTACAAAAGAGAAAAAAAGACAAAATAACACAGTTTCAATTAGTGACATTTGAAAAAAAAAAAACGCAGGAGGATGTGATGACCAGATAAGACAGGAGGAGCCCTTTAAATATTTTTTAATGTTTTTTACAGAGACAGTGCATGTCAGGCCCTGGGTGAAGCACTGGGCATGTGGGTCAGAGGGAGAGGGAGACACAGAATCCGAAGCAGGCTCCAGGCTCTGAGCTAGCTGTCAGCAGAGCCTGACACCGGGCTCGAACCCACAAACTGTGAAATCATGGCCTGAGCCAAAGCAGGACGCTCAACCGACTGAGCCACCCAGGTGCCCCTGGAGGAGTCCTTTAGATATCATGGCCAAGGAAGGCCTTTCTGGTTGATAACATTTACTACTGGACCTAAATACTGAGAGGACTGTGTGTGCTAAAGGGACTTGGTAGCATCTGAGGCACAGCTCAATGACTGTGTGCTCAGTGTAAGCAGAAATCAATCAATGAATCAATGAACTGGTCTGCCAGTCAGCCAGCCTACAGCTAGACTGAGCACTTCTGCTAATTGGCTATGAGATCTAGCAGTGATTCTTTATGCTCCCGGGATAAGAGAGCTTGGAAATGCAGGGATGTCACAGGGGTTCTGATTCGGTTGGTCTGGGGTGCGACCCGGGTATCTTAAGGTCTAAAAACTCCTCAAGGTGATTCTAATCAACAGCCCTGGTTAAGAATCCTTACTCTAAGGAAATATATTTCCTATATTTGAACCTAATTTTCTTCATCTGAAAGATGAGAAGGAAAAAAACACATGAGCGGTCTCCAGTGGAGTGGAGCCCCTTGCTATTCCTGGAATAAGCAACATCCACATCATTTATTAGAAATTCAGACTGTGGGTCTCACACCAGACCTAGTGAACTACAGTCTGGATTTTGACAAGATTCCCAAATGATTTCTAAGCAAACTGAGGTTCGAGATGTGCTAGACTAGAATATGCTATGAATGAAAGCTTCCAGATAACCAATGAAACAGGGAAAGTCAACAAAGCTTGTCCTTAAACTGAGGCCAAGCACAGACTACCTCTTTATTAGTAACATGGAGTTCCCCCGTGTTAAAGCGCAGATGATTTCCATGAGTTGTTTTGAGACTAGAAAAGTCCTTTTTGGGTTTCAGAATTTATCCTAAAATGTCTCCAAGAAAAACTTGGTATACATTTTATTTTTGTGCTTCAAGATACTGCTTTGAACTTTAACCAAAACTTTCCTAACTTAAAGAATAAATTATGAATAAGGTCATAAATCTCATTAAAATCTAATATTCAGCAAAGCTGCCTGGTGTGTATACTATGGAAAATTGGATTTTACTGTAACTGGAGCCCTATGTATAATATTGCAAGTTAATTACAGAGGTTAGTTTTTCACTGTGTAATGATAGCTTACACAGGCTCAGTCTCTGTGCTCCCATCAGAATTTAAGTACTCTTAAGAGACCAAATTTAATAATTGTTCACCTATTCAGGTTCACAAGACTAAACATTTCCTGAGTAAATAGCAATTTACATCTTTTGGTACAGATAAAATTAACAGATTAATAAAGTCTTTATACACATGCACACACACACAAAACCATTCTCCTTGCAATATATATATGTGAAGTTTCACTCCTTTCAAGTCTCTTACATTATGCTGAGCTGTGTATCTAAAGGGTTGGAAAAATTGCTGTTATTTGTAACTTAGGTGGTCTCTTAGGGTGCCTGTACACCTTTGACTTGTAAATGGTTACTCAATCTGTATTATTTGAATTGATGGCATAATCACAATAATTTTATTGTTTATGTAGAGTACAATCAAAATGTAAAGAGCCATGTAGCAAGTATTAACTGATTGTGCTTCTTTTGTCTGATTCTGAAGGGAACTGAATGGTGTTCTCTTTAAAAACAGCACCTGTAATGCCATGAACTTGCAGAGAAATGCCCTCAGTCATGCACATATGCTCATTCATACACATAAATGTTCATAAACACCTACATTCTTTCCTCTGTTGAGGAAGAGAACGAAAGTGACAGAGTGCTGTATCTGTTTTGTTTCCTTAGCTAAATAAGTGTTTGGTTCCTGCTAAATCAATATACTAAAGGATAATTTAATGAAAAGAAGACACAAATTATGTTTTCTTGTTTCTCTGAAATAAATTAATTTACAGGGTGCTTTATCTTGTTTAGAAGTTGTCTTAACCCAGGAGATATCACTGAATAATCTTTAATGCAGAAAAATAAACTCGGCACAGTGCAGATATACATTTAAATAGCATTGATAAATCAAATTTAAACATCGATACTTGTTAGCATTTCTTTAAATGTGCTCTCCTTCCAGCTAATGAAAACCAAGGAGAGATTCAGAATGCTCCACCGTTATTGATTACGGAGAGTTCTAATTTCTCTCCTGAGATTGCACTTGGGCCAAAACTTTCACATTCATATTTTCCAACTAAAGAAAGTAATAATTATAAATTAATGATATAAATTCTGTTGAAATGCAATTACTCCAGTCTCACCGAGGGGAAGTAAAAAAAAAAACAAAAACTCAGCTTTAGCAAAGTTTCAATCAACATCTTGATTCCACAAAGCCATTTGTATTCATGGCAAAATGGACTTTGAGCTATCAGAAGTGTGCACCTGGCTTTTCCAGTCCATCCCACCAGCTTTGCTTACCAGTGGTAGAAATATTAATGGGTTCCTTCTGAAGTTATAATGAGAGATTAAGCAGTCGCTTAAATAATAAATAAAGAGGCTAATTTAATATCAAGTCCTTAGGCAATTGTGCAAAAAGACACCATTAACATGTGTGTGTGAGTGTGTGTGTTTTTTAAGATAAGAGGCAGCCGGTTTTGACATAAGAGTCCAGCATCACTTAGTTTCCTGCTAGCATCCTGGGTGTGCACATTCTGGCTCTGTCTGTGCAAGATGTTCTTTCACAGGAAACTGTATGCAGTTCTCCAGTGTTTCTAGATCTTTCACATGTGCATTCTAAATGGACATTCTGAAAAGTCAAAACTATTATTTTCAAATCCGAAAATTCATCTGCTGAGCGCTTCAGGTACGATCAAAGTTCCCTCAAGCATTTTCAATCTACAAAGACATTCAGCCTTATTTAGCCTCAAATCCAATTTTTAAGGATCCTCTAAAGTCAATATGAATATGTTAATTTAGTTTTATCATCATAACCACATAAGTGCTTATAACTATCTACAGGATCCACGTGTAAGCATACATATTTTAACATTATCGAAAGCCTTCTGACGTTGTTGAGTTCTTAGAATTGATTATAGTTTCCAAAGAACTCTGAATTATGCACTGAAAAAAACACAATCTATTAGAATCCAACATTCGCCAAACTATATTTATTATGCTATTAGTATCAGCTTATGTATTTAATGTGAAACTAATAATTCTTTTAAAATGATGCCATATATTATTGTAGTATTGCAGATTGCAAATGTTTTATTTGGTAGCATTTTCTTCCCCGGAGCATCACCAATTCTGTGAGCCCATTTAAAAATAATTTAGATTTTTGGATGCATCCATCATTCCAAGTTTATCTTCTAACAACTTTCCTCATTGAAATAATCAATGCTTTAAAAATTAAAAGATATGTTAAAAACCATCCCAGAATTCTTTTGCTTTTAAGCAAACCTAATGAAAATTGAACTAAGGAAACCCATCTTGTGTATTCCATTTACACTTTAAAGCAGCATGACTTTCACAACATATGTTTACACTTTAAGACACCATAGCATATCAATTAGCAAACACGCTTATGAAAATGTGCATTTAAAGAAACATTCTTACAATGTACATAGTCTTGTAAATCCCAAGATGCTGACAACATGATATGCCAGCTGCAGAGAAACTGATGAAATGCAGTAATTCTGAATTTTAATATAATATAAACCATGTCAGCAACATTTTGAAGAGCAGCTGCCAAGATTTCAATCCAACTGAACGGATAATGTTATTTTTATAGTCTGTTCTCTTCTGGCAAATTAGACTCCCCTCTCCCTTTTCCTTATGATAAGCTTCGACTTATCAACAACAACAAAACTTCTGACTGAATATCAGGCAAGGAATTATCACTGTGTTTAAGATGAAAGACTAATTATAGGGATGAAAAATAGAGAGACCACAACATTGCCAAGGAGAAAAACTGCAACAAAATATTATTTGTTATTTGGAATTTGATATATTCCATTGCAAGGATAAGTAACATTTACCAAAAAAAAAAAAAATCTGTTTTCTGTTCAAATTCAAATTGTACTGCATGGCATCTTGCTTACTAACTCAGTTTCTTGTAAACCCAAGTGAAAAATAAATTTGACAGAGTATTTTGTGTTGAGTCAGATTTCCCTGGTGTTCAGCCAGTCTCCTGAGAATATCTAAAAATGAAACATAAATGGACTGTGGCACCGCAGATCTGGCCCAAATGATTTACCACAGCTGTGAGGATATCAGGGTGTGCTGTGTCTGAAGGACCCCACCCACAAGCAGATGGGGACTTCCGCCTTTCAGTACCCCTCCCCCACCTGCAAATGGACGGACAAGTCCTGCTGGGTGGTGATTACAATGACTTTGTTCATCCTCACCCTCCACTTCAGACCTCCATAGTGCTGCTTCCGTGATCTTCCCAGATCCCACACAGATGCAACATACCTGTTTAAAGCCATTCCGTAAACTTCATAGACTTTGTAAAAAAAAAAAAATAAAAATCCCTTAGTTCTTTGTAATCTGGCCTCTGCCTACCTTTTACCTCATTTCTGGTTGCTCTCACCTGAATTACCAACAACTATACTCTTACCGTAAGGAACACTTTTCAATTTCTAAAATTCACTTTTTTCCTGCATCTCCATATCACTGTGCAAACCTCTCTTCTGAAAAAAAGAATCCTTCTATATTGTAAATTTTTAAACCTTTGTATTTTCCTGATGCAACATCCCCACAAACAGGCTGTGAGTATCATGCCCAGGTGGCCAGGTGCACCAGAGTGATAAGGCTGGCCCCTACCACAAGTTTCCTTCCTCTCCTCCCTTGACTATGATTCAGTGACATTCAAAAACACCCGTGAAATTCCCACATGCCTTGGGCTTGTGTATTCTACCCTGATCTCCAATAAAGGCAGCTGCCTGGGGCTACCCATCTGCTTCGTTGATCGGGTTTGCTTGGTGTTCCTCCATTCTGGCCCCTTGCATGGAGTGTCATGCCTCCCTCTTCTTGGACTTATGAGTGTAGTAAGTTCAGTAATTCCATATGCCTCTCTATAACTTTCAAGGCCATACTGGAGTGATCTTTAAAGACTCCTCCAGGGAACTTACTCTCCTGTTTATAGTTTATAACATACCTTCCCTTGACTTCCTAGAATCCTCTACTCAAGTAACCCTCTCTTAAGTCCCAGGCTGGATCCATTCTGTGTACCATAGAATCCAACTGTCTGCTCTCTTAAGACACCTTCCGCATTCTACTGCTCATTTTGATTACTATGTGGGAGTTCTGTGGTTAAAAGCGTAGGGTAGACTTTCAATGTCTTTGCCATTTACCAGCCTGGGTAGCCTTGGAAAAATCATTTAATCTCTCTAAACTACAGGGTTTTTAAATCAGGTATATAAAAAAAAAATAGGTTAAAACTAATTTCCTGCTTGACATAGTTAGTGGAAACAAAGATTGAGATAATCCCTATAAAGCCCATGCTAACTGGCATAGTAGATGATTCCATCATTTGGGTTCAGGCTGTTGCCTGTTTCAATAAAACCTGAAATTCTATCTAAAAATGTGTTCAGCGCATCTCGGTGGCTCAGTTGGTTGAACATTGCACTCTTTATTTCAGCTCAGGTTGTGAACTTATACCTGTGAGATAGGGCTCTGCATCGGGCTCTATGCCGGGCATGGAGCCTGCTTAAGAGTCTTTCTCTCCCTCTCTCCTTCCCCAACTTGTGTTCATGCTCTCTTTTTCAAAACAAAATTTAATTCAATTCAACACAATTTAATTTAGTTTAAAAAAAATAAAAATGTGTTCATACTTAAAAATCAGATTGTTTCAAGGGACTGCTTTTCCAGAAATTGGCATGAGTTGACAAGAGAAAGCGTAATTGGATGTAGTGGACATAGATGTATACATACTTACTCAAACACATGAACAAACCCAAAACGGACATGGAGTCCCAATAATGACAAATAGTCATGTAAACTCGAGCAAATTACTTTATGGACTTTAGTTTTCTAGTCTATCAAGCAAAGGTCAGTCTAAAGATAACATGTCAACTCTATCACGAGACCAAAGTCATGAATTCAGTTTCCATGTATAGGCCTTCCAATTACCGATATGGGAAACTTTGAATTCCTTCCTATTTAATTTATGATAATTTGCAGAGGGTAAGAATCACTGCTCTTTTTTATTTTTGCCATGGGAAATTTTGACTTCACAAAAATATGGCATTATTTTCATCCTTTAGAAGGGTTTATTTTAGTAATGTGGCAAAATCTGTTCAAGTTTCCTCATGTTGAGAATAGCAATGTGTTGGGTCTGGAGGTGGGCAGTTTTAAGAATCCGTAGAATTGTGTATCTCAACAGCTTTCATTCTGACTATTTTGCCCTTCAGCCAGAAGGGCAGAAGAAAGCTGGTTTAGAATAACAGATTGTTGGTTTTGAAGGACATTTATTGTGCTTGTAGCACTGAGCAGGAAGGCCAGTCACAAAGAGCCTTGAATGATGCTCCATTTCCAAGTGCTCTTAAAGAGAAGGAGCCTCCTCTATGTGTCCCTACATGAAACCTAAGAAATGAATCATTCTAAATTGCATTTTAAAATGCATAAGAGCTTCTGCTGATAGATGCTTTTCCTTTGGAGCCCACAGTCTCTAATTTCACTCTCATGTTCACTCATACATCAATCACTTACAACAAGCCACTTCCACAGGGCTGGCCTTGAGTCTCCTTCAACCTGTGAAGTTGCCTCTGTGTCTATTCCAAGTTCAGATGCAGCATTTCAACCAGTGGATTAGGTAGATATTCAAAGTTTTTGAATTGAGATACTTTTATTTGATTAATGAAATGAAGGAATTGATTATATGGTACTTTCCTCTCTTTGCAGAACTGGATGACCATTTCCCTGGTTCAGTCCAATTTGATTTGACCGAATTCTGATTTGTTATAATCGGCTAGGCTGGTATCAACTACAACTACCGATAATTGAGGAAATACACACTACCCACAAACGAAACAAAATATAACCACCATTTAATCACAATATCATATCTTTGTATATAGTTTATGTAATTAGTGCTACAAGAAAAGACTAGGGATGAGGCTTTGATGTAAACTAACAGTTTCATATATTCAGATCGGGATTCAAGCATGTAGAGTTTACTTTGGTAAAGATATTACAGTATGGGTCCTGACTACCTCTCTATCCCCCTTTTCACCTTCCCTTGCACTCTGTGCTATCTTCACAGTGAATATTCAGAGTTCTCTGAAATTGCCATACTTTTAATGTCATATTTACATGTGTCTGTCTGTCTACTAGATTACACATTCTTAGTCATCCATTACACACACTCCCACCCAAACTCTAAGATGCCACTTTAAATACTTTCTTTTTTTTAATGTTTATTTATTTTTGAGAGAGAGAAAGAGACAGAGTGTGAGCCGGGAAGGGGCTGAAAGAGAGAGAGACATAGAAACTAAAGCAGGCTGATTCAGGGCTCGAACTTATGAACCGTGAGATCGTGACCTGAGCTGAAATTGGACGCTTAACTGACTGAGCCACCCAGGTGCCCCAAATACTTTCTTAATTGATGTGTAGATCTACTTCCCACTGAACATGAGATGAGAGCCTCACTGTATTTATTAATATGAGTTAACTACCAACATAATGCCTAGGAGAACATATGCATGCAATGATAACCTTTAATGAATGAGAAGATGAATGGATGATTGAATAAATCAAGGGCATTGATTGAAGGGAAGAAGGCAAGGACACTAAGGAGTAGGAGAGTGGAGGGAAATGGTGTGAGAACCGTCTGACCTCTTGTACAGAAACGTATGGGGACATAACTAACAGAATTAGCATGCAAGGTTCACACACAGAGGGAGACAAGTTTGTATGGGTCTTGGAGACAGTGAGACCATATTTAGGATTAATGTATTACCTTCTAGATAGTCAAAGAAGATTCTTGAGCATATAAAAGAAAAAAATGAAACCTTATATTGGGGGGAACTCCTTTTTCTACCTTAATAAAGCCATTGAAACCACAAAAAGGTAATCAGACTTGTTTAATAAAATCTGAAATGGGACAATAAGAAAATAGAAGGGTTGATTATCACATGACACTCACCTCAGTCCTGTTGCATATAGATGGTGACTCCTGCTTTGAAGTGGTAATTTATAAAATGTTAACCTTGAGACCTGGATAAGTGTCTGCCATTTGCAGGGCATAAGAGGCTGCACTCTGAAACTCTGTCTCATTATGGCAAATAACAGAGCAATGAAGGAAGTACAGAAATGTTCTACTATGGAAGTCAGAGTTCATAAGCAAAATGCCTTCGTGAGTTTGTCACTGCACATTTGCATTTTATATATCATTTTATTTTCCACTGTGCTTTAATAATCATTTTAGCTATTTACCTTTACACATGCAAAATTCACAATTTGCATCTGCAAATATCTGCTCCTAGACACATCTGCCCACCTGCAGCATAATTAACTAACTGAAATTCTTTGACATTCTAAGATGTAAACAGTTTCCTAGCCCTGATGTTGGCAAGTCTGCAAATATTAAAAGTTGATGCTTGATCCATTCCCCTCCCTTCCTTCCTTCCATCCTTCCTTCCCTCCCAAAGTTCCTTTTTTTCTTTCTCTGCTCCTTCTCCTTTTCTCCCTCTCTTAAAGATAGAGCATTACCTCTGCCACTTGGACATTTAAGAACAAATTCTGGTTGTGGCTGCAAATCTGAAAATATTTTGTAAGTGCAACAGGTGCTCTAATTTATAGCTTAGACCTTACTCCTATCACTGAAGCTCTCATTCCACCATCTGATGGCAATGCTGTTGACTGATAGCCAGTAGCTAAATCTCTCAAAAAATCGTTCCCCAGAGCACCTGGGTGGCTCAGTGGTTGAGCATAGACCTGGGCTCAGGTCATGATCTCTCAGTTTGGTTCATGAGTTCAGGTCCCACATTGGGCTCACTGCTATCAGCACAGAGCCCCCTTCAGATCCTCTGTTCCCCTCTCTGCACCTCCCTGGCTTGTGTTCTCTCTCTCTCTTTCTCTCAAAAATAAGCATTAAAAAAAATTGCTCCCAGATGACTTATCCGAGTTTATGGCATCTTCCCAAAAGTACACTTTTTCCCCAGGGTCGCCCTGTATCTAACGACTGGTGGATGCAGTAGATTAAATGTTTGTTCCCTGTGTTAGTTGCTGTTGCTATAACAGAATATTATAGTGGATGGCTCAAACACAGACGTTTGTTTCTCACAGTTTTCAAGGCTGGGGAATCCAAGATGAAGGTGTAGGCAGATTGGACATCTGGTGAAGGCCTGCTTCCTGGCTCACAGAAGTCGTCTTCTCTGTGTGTCCTCCCATCCGTGTGGGCCCACCCGGCAGAAAGAGAGATGGAGAGCTCTCCTGGATCTCTTATAAGGGCACTAGTCCCATTCTCGAGGGCTTTGCCCTTAGGACTCAATGGCCTCCCAAGGGTCCCGTCACCTATCATCTGATTACACTAGGAGTTAGGATTTCCACGTATGGATTTTACAGGGACACATTCAGTCCACTGGGCTCCCGTTAGCCCAATTCAGGAAAATTCTGCAGGAATACCCTGCCCCACAGCTTTCCATGGAACGGATTAAGACCTTTTCTAAGTTGGTATTGCCACCCAACTTCTTGTTCTGCCCCCTACTCCTGGTTACTTTACTTCCCACAAATGTGGGGAAGTGAGAAAATACCACCCAATGGATCTTGCCTACTTATCTCCATGTTAGAATCTAGCTGCAGGGAACTTGACCTTTTATAGGAAATAAGTAAGGATGTGTCAAATCAGCCTAAGGGCTTTGAATTTTTAGAAATCCTGCATGCTAACTTAATACGTTAAAAGTCTCACATAAAGGCTGTCTGTCCCTCCACAGGGGTAATCAAAGTTAGCCAAATTGTCATTGTTAGCAGCTTTAAAAGAACTGTGAGGTGTGCCTTATGGCACAGTCTCAATGGTCATATTTTTTTGTCCCTATTCCCTCTTTGAGCATTTATTTTTGGAGACACTGAACAATGTGACAAATTTTATCATCCCCAGTTTTTGCATTGGAGTGCTATCAAAACTGTTACAAATTACACAACTATCTTTGAAAAAAATGTTTTTAAATGTTTACGTCTTTTTAAGGGAGAGAGGGAGAAAGCATGAGCAGGTGAAGGGCAGAGAGAGGGAGACACAGAATCTGAAGCAGGCTCCAGGCTCTGAGCTATCAGGACAGAGCCTGGTGCAGGTCTTGAACTCACGAACCTCACAAGATCATGCCCTGAGCCAAAGTAGGGCACGTAACTGACTGAGCCACCCAGGCACCCCACACACCTATCTTTTAAAAAATTGATAGACATTTTTGATAGATTAGACAACTATCTAGATTATCCTTTTTCATATCTGCATGCCACGTTATTTTTCAAAATCCCTTCTTCTTCTGTGATAATTCACTTGATCCATAGCTGGGAGAGGTAGGCAAAATGAATATCCCTCTCCATTGTACTGATTTGCAGAAATATTCACAAAAATAAATTACTGCCCCCAGATGACTGAGTAATGCTAAACTGTGGCAATTCAAGCCTGTAGTGATATGAGTTGATATTTAAATAAGTCAGTAATAATTAAAGGCACATAACAAGTCTCAAATGAAAGACTTCTGCTTCCTGCCTCAGTGATATCATTTCCCTATCTTCCCATATTTGCAATAACCACTCTTGTTTTTAAGGTGGTGCTCTGCCCACCCAAAACTGAGAACCAGAAAGGGGCCATTTCTAATCCCACAGCCAGGAATCTAATCCCACAGCCAGCAGAATCCAAGATGCCTTGGTTTGTAAATGTGTGTATCTCATTAAAATGCAGAGGAGAAGCTGACTAATTTTAAACTGAGTTTTATAAAGAATGAACATCGCCATCATCTGTAACTATTTTTGCCTCCAAGACCTCCAAACCTACTTAGCTAACTGGAAAGATGAACTGTTTCTGGACCCGATATCTCAGTAATAAAAATGGTCAGAATTTGATCTGGGTAAACCTCACTGTGCTCACAGGCAGGGAGAAATCTATGTATTCTGTTTTTTCTCTAAATTCAGAGAAATCAAAATTAGGCTAATTCCCTCCTGTGGTGATCATCAGTATATCAGTTTTGCTTTCTTAAAAAGGCATTTCTTCACAGAGATATCAGTATTCACATATCACAAAAAGAAGAGTAGAGGAAAGAAAAAAAAAGAAAGCAAGAAAAGAAAGGGAAGGAAAAGAAGACTTAGTTGGTTAAGCATGAGGTGGAAAACTTCATTCTGACTTAACTGCTCTTTCCCAAAGACCAAGATGGCGTCCCACATCTTTGAAAACTACTCCTCTCCAAATAAGGAAGTATAATAGACCGCCTCTGTTTTCCCACTTACTAGGGTTCCTTTTCCTAATTTGGTTAATTATCAAATTGTTTTTCTATAGTATGGGGACAATAATAGTACATATTAGTTCAGTCAGGGTCAGTCAGCAAGAAACAAATCATTCTAAGTGTTTCAAACTGAGGAATGTAATCGCAAAACAAAAGTAACAAAAGAGAGAGACCAAGATTGTGAAAAACCTACACTTGCTGGGTTTTGGATGATCCTCCTCACCTGCCCACCCCCACCTTTTCTTCTCCTTCTATGTGTGTTATTATGTGTATGTGAGTTCATAAAATGGTTTCTTCATCTTGGACTTCTTAGTTTAAACCCTAAAGAAGTGTTATTTAGGATTTTTTAAATTGTAAATTGCATTGTGAGTTTTTGCTGTCATTGCAAACAATAACAACGTCTCAGTGGCACACAATAATAACCATTTATTTCTCACTCCAGTGTGTGTATTGGCCAGGGCTCTGATTCAGGCCAGGCATCCAGTTTGGGTCTGCTGCATCTGTCCCGTTTTGAGGCTTACCCTGGAGAGGCAGCCAGCTACGTGGAGGCACATAATTCTCATGACATGGGTGAAGGCACCCAGCAGGGCAAACAGAAACACAGGATGCCTCTTCATGTCTAGATGTGAAACCAACGCACTTGCTTCCATCCTCATTTTGCTGGCAAAACTCACCCGGTTAGTCCCAATTAACCAGGAGAAGTATACTCTACCCACAGGGGGAGCGAACGTTTGCAGAAAAGTAATCTAGTCTACTACAAAACAGAACAAACACAAGATGTTTTAAAAAGTTTGCATATAGAGAAAAAAAGTGCGACAAAAGTAATAGGGGCTCCTGAGCCGCTCACTCGGTTAAGTTTCAGACTCTTGGTCTCCCCCCAAGGTCATGATCTGGTGGTTCTTGAGATAGAGCCTTGCGTTGGGCTCTGCATGGACACTGGGGAGCCTGCTTGGGATTCTCTCTCTCCCTCTTTCTGCCCCTCCCCAACTCATGCTCTCTCTCTCTCTCTCCTCCTCCCAAAGTAAATAAATAAATATTTAAAAAAGTAGTCATAAAAAAGTGAAATTTTAATGATATAAATTTTGTTCAAGATAGAGTGCAGCTAAAGTATTTCTAGGCGCTTTCTGGCAGCTGGCTTTCGGGTGACGGCACTCCAGTGTTTGGCCGTCACCACGAGAAAGCTCCTTGTTGTCTCCTGTATGCAGCCTTGCCCCTCGACAGTTCTTATTCTTCTGGTCTCCATCCCAGCATTCCTGGGCACCTGTACTAATGACTTATGCTGCGTCAGAATTTACTACCACATGGCTTCTATTCACTGCTTTCTCTCTGTGGGTTATTTTATTTATTCTCTTGATTAACTTCCTTGGGCAAAGCTCAGAGACTGCTAACCAACAGAGAATAATCTGCCCTTAGATCATATACTTATTTCTGGTCCAATCAGCTGTGTCCTTCGGGCTACCTGATCTGACGGCTGTTTACAATGCCTCATTGATAGTCATAGGTGACTCACTTTCTGTACGTTTCAGATGTGACACTTTCTTTGAGAAGGGGTCTGTGGGCTTGTTGAGGAAGTCTGAGACATCTCAGAAAGGAGTGCTTTAACTGACAAACTCTCCGCTTGGTCTTAGCAGGGTTCTGCTAGAAGGAAAGAGGAAAGGAAGGAATGGAGAGAGGGAGTCTTGGATGGGGGCTGAAAATGTCTCCCACAGCTTACCTTCCTTCTGTATCACTTCAATCTTTCTCCTTCTCCTTCTCCTTCTCCCTGTTCTCCATTCTCCTCTGCCTCTCTTCATTTCTCCTGAACACTTATGCACATAAAATACAGTTATTTGGAGTGCCTTTTCTATATTTGAGCAACCTCAAGGAGAGAAAGGCTTGGACCTCAAAATATCCAATGTGTTTAGACAAACTATCATCAATGGAACATCTGGACTCTTCAGTCTGGGGATTTCTCCAGACAATGGCTGCCTTTTAGCTACCTGATTTTTCCAGCAATTCCACTAACTGACAACACACTTACTGCTTCTCTCAGTGACTGTTTGACTCTGTAACTTTGATTCCTGGTCTAGGATCGGTCTCTCTTTTTTCCCCTGAATTTTCATAATACTGTAACTGCTTTTCAGACCTACCCATCTGTCATGGAAGCAACTATTAGACTCCAGATGCTTAGGACTTAAAATGAAATTGTAGGACTTAAAATGAACACCATAAATGAGAGTAAACAAAATTAAGATTATCGCTATTGAACAATAAACTAAATGCTTGTGAATACCATATTTCATTTATTTGAAAATAATTGCAGAGAATTATCTGCAATAAAGAAATTGCCAAATTTCAAAGTGCTGAAATATAAACATACTTAAACACATCTTGCTTGTAAAATAACAAGATTATGTTCAATTATAATAATAAAGACAATAAGGATTCTGCATTATTGGGAGATTTATATGTGCCAGGAATTATGCTTACCCTTCTGGTACATGATCCTACTTAATCCTCACATGACATGTAGTGGTAACTATACTTCTCACTGTAAAGATAATGTAACTGAAACTAAGCTAAGTTAAAAAGTATGTCCTGTCTTCTAGGTGTCAAAGCTAGGAACATATGGGTGTTTAATTATCACTTTGATTTAACAGATGATTGAATAAATGAATTCTTGAGTATGCCTGAGATGCAGGGTTTGAAGGGACAAGTGTTAGCATATGTACCTGAGAAAATTCGGGGGGTCTTAAAGCTACACTATCGAATCTTTCATAATTGTTGGCTGATCTCTTCAGAAGGTTTTTGAGCAACAAAGTGACATGCTCAACATTTTTTTAGTGAATAACCAGAGAACATTATAGTGTATGCCCTGAAATGAAGAGAAACTTAAGACAGTGGAGTCAACTGGGAAAGTTTTGCAAAAATCTACATAACAGTAAAAGGTGTGAACTGCACTGGCAGCAGTGACACTAGAAAGGGTTAAGATTAATTAATTTTGCACAGTCGTGTTTCCAGAATTGGATAACCCTTTAGACACAGCAACTAAGGGAGATGAAGGAGTTAACAGCACTAAAACTGCCTTTTGTGTAAAATGCGTTTCAAGATATTCCATTGCTTTAGGGCCATAATTTTGAAAATTAATTGTATTTGTTATACCGTAAGGCATTTGCTTATCTAGCAAGAAAATACCCAAATGCCTATAAACTCTTGATTTGGCTGGAGCCAACTTATTTTTTATATTAACTTATAATTTAATATATTGCCTTTTGCAGAAATAAGTACTTATAATTATAGTGCTACACAGATACTAGTTATTACTCTCGCCACACCATACTCCAGAGCTGATGAATATTCTGACAAAATATTCTCGGTAAAGAACCGCTACAATGAACAAGGGGGGATGTCATCAGGTACGCAAAAACAGCTCTCCGAGAAAGGCAGACACTTGAGTTTTCTTTTATTCCTGGGGAAGTAGTTTGAACAAGTTGCTTCCGTTTTCCTGCTCAGCATGTGACCTACCAGAAGC
>NC_043715.1:21892947-21936044 GCF_006229205.1 Suricata suricatta
TTTAGAGTGTTAACCAATCAGAGTAGACCCAGGACCCAGGACCCTCACATAGGGCGTAACTAGCCTTAGGCAATAACTGATCTAGGCTTGCCCTTAGGAATGTTAAGGGTATTACATGGGTAGTCCCTCTTGCCTTAGGCAATGTGTAACCGCCTAATAGTTCTGGAAAGACTGACCTTTAGACCTAGTTTAGAGGGGAAACTTAAAGCCTGTCATGGTGTCTGCTAGGTTCAGACTCCTGTTCTTATACAATCAAGGCCATTAAGCAGACAGACTAACCCAAGTAGCCAACCACCCTGAGTGCTTCTCCTATTGAGTTTATAATAAAATCAGAATCACTTAACTAAACTCCAACATGCTTGGACATTTTTACTTAAAGAAAGTGTAATTAGGACAGCCTTCCTAACAGCCTGTTAGATAAAATATTTAAGAGTATAGACCTTCTATATAATCTTTAGTGCATATCAATTTTTTTTTATTTACCATCTGGTGAACTGCAAAGAAGAAGAAAAGAAATGAAAATTTTAATGAACCCAACAAATGCTGGCCTTCTGTAATGTTCATAGGTGAAATATATTGGTTGGTATTAAGCTAGGACACTTTCTGAAACATAATCCTTTGAATATGCATGAGTTTCACATAGGAGGATAAAGGCTTTGTTAGAAACAATACACCTTGAAAATTTATCTGCTATGACTTTAATAAACCCCCCAAAAGTTCAAGCAACTAATTTAGGTATAATAGTGAGTCTGCTTAAAGAATAGAACTGGAAGTTTGAAAGACTTCACCTGAGGTTACCGGGGTCCAAGCATTGCATAATGAATCACACACCTTTAAAGGAAGACTGTGTTTTCCAAACTAAAACTAAAGCATCATCAGCTTGGACTGAAACTATGATAAAGAAAATTTGGAATAAAATTTAATGGAAGATCAAGGGATAAAAGTATAGAATATTATAGGACAAATAAATATTCAGACTGCTAACTTCATTCCTCAAGATACATATATATATATATATATATAGTATATACATATATATTTATATAGGCAACACAGCTATCTTCTCAAGGGTTCCAAAGGACTGTTTTGCAAATATTGTAAAAATAACTGTACTGTAAAAATCACATTGTTTTTAGCAGCAATAATGCTAAATGCTAGTTTCTGCATTTATTGAGCTTTTACTGTGTGTCAGACAGTATTGCTCAGAGACGTGAGAGCATTAAATCTCAATGACACTATAGAGTGGATATTCTGATTTTATAGCTTTATAGGTTGGAGAGATTTAATTTCTCGAAGTATTAAACCAGTAGATGGTGATGCCAGTAACTGAGATCAGTTCTGACCTACTCCAAATACCACACTGTTTGTTACTCACAATACTGCCTGTCACAGCCTTATTATTAGATTGTGTTTTGGGTCTCCCTGCTGGGGGGAATTATTTGGTGCGGGCCTCTACCCTCAGGAGAAGCTCAGCTTCTTTTCCTGACCTACCAAATCACCTTGTACATGGAGGAAGGAGCAAGATAAGGAGCCACCCAAATCTGCCACTGTACCTTCAGGCCATTCTTGAACTCCCTGGGGCTCTGAGGTGACACCCTCCTTGTCCACTCTGCCCTTGGATCCCTTGGCCAACACCTAGACTTTCTCTAATGGGAAAATGTAAAGAATGAGACTGAAAATACAAACCTTTCTGTGCGGAAGAGGCTCTCTTTTAAAATTCACCTGAGTTCTGATGCCAGGCTAATAAATACGTGATCCTGAATCTGTCAGTCCTTTCTCAGTCTTCACAGGTGTTCTGAGAAGACTTTTAGAGGCTCTTTGGTGTGGACGGTGTCCTCTTTTCCCAACTCGGCATCACTGGTTCCTGTGGGTAGCTCGGGATCTGCCCTCCAGGGAGGGTTGGCCGGGCAGAAATTGCAGAATGATAGAAATCCCCTTCTACCTTCCCCTGTTCAATCAGTTGGTAAATGTTCGTAAGCCGGTCTCTTGTCAATTTCCTTGTTAGAAAAGGGGTTTGCACTATATTAGAGGTGGCAATCAATTTACAACTCCAAGGTAAACTCAGTACTCTTAGTATTGGCCACCAGATTCAAATAAGAAATGCAACTAAATAATAAAATCTGTGTCTTCTCCATTTCCCAGGATTGAGGTTTGCTTTAGAGGCCTTCATTGCTCTCATAGCCGGGAGGTAGTTATCATAAAGCCGACCCATATCTCTTACTATTGGTTTGGTCTTGAAGGAGTTAGTTAACATCCATAAACCTCAGTTTATTACTTATCCATAGCAGAAAAATGATGATCTTGACTCCCTATGTGTTTGGGGAATATTCAGTAAGGCAGTTCTTAAAGATACTCAGCAGTATCTGCTAAACTAAAACTGTTATTATCATTGCCATTACTATTAATTTATTTGCTAGGAAATGCTTCTTTTTAACATTTCATTAAAACATATTAATAATAAAGGAGGAATTTATGGGGGTGGAAATGGCCTAGGGAATTTATAACATACATGGTTAATATCCAATGTCAGGTCTTTACCTGGTTTTATTTTCTCTTCTAATCTCAATATTACACCAAACCTTCAGTAACAATTTTTAATCTACAACAATTTTTATTGTACCCCTTTTCTAACAAAGAAATTGACAAGAGGCTTACTTACAATAAAATAAAATGCTTTGTGTGTGTGTGTGTGTGTGTGTGTGTGTGTGTGTGTGTGGTGAGGTGAGCAGAAAGTGGATAGCAGCCACCACAAGCTGAACCAATGACCGTGGTCATATAAGAAGATACTTTGAAAATACACTATCCACATGGAGAGATCCTTAGAAATCATGGAATGATGAGCCATTTTAATCAAACATTAAAGCAAATAGTGATCCCAGAGAGCTGAAATACTTGGGGTTACCAATGCAATGGGCACGTTGGTAAAAAGCTGTCCATACACAAATACATTAGAAGTTTACAGTCATTACAGCTAACACTCCACCTCATGTGAATAAGAGAGCATAGATTCTTTTCAGATTATAGACTTCAAACATGGGAAAGGCAGAACGGAAGTTAGAGAAATCAAGGACTGACATCATAATTTTGCTGAGTTCTTTCACCCTGTGCTTTTTCTTAATAATGTTTGACCATTTGCTATTTTCTTTTTCCTCCCAGTCCTGAAATGGGGCAACAGTTCTTGATTATTTATTTTTCTGGCAAATGTCAAAGGGACATAATGACCTAGATAACCACAGTGGGTCTGGTAGGAGGTTGGTGCTTTTTGATAAGGCAAAGATAATTATAGAAGCTTAATAATTTGTTCAAGTTGTAAATGTGGGGATGCACTTCATTGACCTTGATATTTTATTTTAGATTTGAAAATAATGAATAATTTCTTTAAGGCCATTCAAAGGGTTTAAATGTCAGATCTAAGACTTTGACCCTGTCATTTTTAAGTGCCTGGTTAGATAGAATAATCATTGCTAAGGCCAATGGGCGCTTTCCTTAAATTAAAAGGGTTTCAAAGTATGCTCAAACTTGATAATATTTCTATAATTGTTGTGTGAAAAATATTTTAAATAATTATTGCCTTATTAAATGTTAAAGATGAAACTGAAATGTGTATTCTTATGCACATTTCTCAAGATGAGAAATTTTACCTTATAAATGTCACTTTAAATGGAGTCTTCTGATGAAAAAATGTAGCTGTGATTACATAAATACTCTGGTTGCAAAGGTATTGCATTTATCCATATTTGTTTCATCTCATTGGATTAATATATTTCCTTACTGTTTTTTTATTCATTCAGTGTACTTAAAGAAAGGGTTAAAAATAACTTATGATATAAAAGAGAAAAAATAAAGTAATATCAAGACTTCGAAATAATGATAAAATTGGCCAAAGTATACCATTGGAAATGAGGGGAACTGACGGCCATAAATATACCAGATATTTTTTCTAAGGATGATTACAGCTAAGAAATTAACACAAAATTTATGACAGCCAAAGCAAAAAGGGAAATGGGATGATTGTTGTATGTTATTCTTGGATTAAACAACACAAAACTAAACAAAGACCACATTTTCAAATAAGATCTCCATGTTCTGAGCTCTTAAGACTTCTTATTACACATATTCTTATGTAAAGAAGGCATATGGCAGTTAAGGTTAATATCCCATCAGGATCCCCTCTATCAGGCTGGTACTTGCATTTGTCTGAGAGATTTCCTTTGGCTGATAAGAATCACGTAGCCCAGAAAGTCATGGGAGGTGTTATGCTAACTTCCTCTTGGAATCATTCATAAAAAATAACAGGCTGATATAATATGTAAGATTCCAGGCCCCTGCTTCTTGTGGGGTTTTGGGGAACAATTCACAATCCAGAATCCCCTGTGAGACCAGTCTGAGGCTCACCGTATGCTGAAATTCCACATTTCCCACCTTTTTACCCTTGCCCAGTCCTACTTGCCTTATTTTTTCCTCACAGGTTCCTCTTAATAGTCCCTCAACAAGTCATTTGTTCAAGAACCCTCCTAAGACAAAGCAAAATACATTTTAAAAAATAGAAGTAAATTATTTTCAATAAAAGATTGCTTACAAAATTGAGAGAATTTTCTTTCAATAGTTATTTCTCAACTCTTCCCTTAATAAAGCCTGAGGAAGGGGTGCCTGGGTGGCTCAGTCCGTTGAGTGTCCAACTTCAGCTCAAGTCATGATCTCACGGTTCGTGGGTTTGAGCCCCGTGTCAGGCTCTGTGCTGACAACTAGCTCACAGCCTGGAGCCTGCTTTGGATTCTGTGTCTCTTTCTCTCTCTGACCCTCCCCTGCTCACGTTGTCTCTCTCTGTCTCTCAAAAAAAAAATTTTTTTTAAAACCTGAGGGAATAATATTAATTCATAATTTATCAAAGTCTTGGTACTAGATACCCTTCAACTTCTTTCTAATTCTTCCTTAGATCTGCTTTTCTTCCTTTCTTTCTTTTCTGTCTTTCTTTTCTGTCTTGTCTTTTTTTCTTGTCTTCCTTCCTTCCTTCCTTCCTTCCTTCCTTCCTTCCTTCCTTTCTTTCTTTCTTCAGCATACTCCTCAGATGATATTTTCTGGCTTTGACCAAAGAGAAGATTGATCAGCATTTAACCAGAATGAAGACAGTATGAATATAGAAATCCAGTAAATGTGAAAAAGAACCAAGTTAACATAGTTTATTAGGGTTTGAAGCAAGCAGGGGATTTTTGAAGGAAAATAAGTACATGGAGATCTCTAGACCTGTGTTTAATCTCAGGAATCCCTTCCAGATGGCACATGACTTTCAGCAAGGAAAATAATCTGTGTAAACCAGGTGGTAATAACACTTGCCTGCTTAGATTGTAAAGAAGATTAAAATATAACATATTTAGAGTCTCTCCTAGTGTGAGTGATAAAATGGCTGATTAATAGATATCAGTTTAACTATTTCCTCAAATGCCACCTCTTCAACTAAAGAAATGTAATATTAAACAACACAGGGGTGATCAACAAAAGGGTTTCTGAGATAGAAAAATCTATATGTGTCTCAGAGGAAGGAAAAATAATACGTGGGGAGGGAAGGTGGAGAGAGGGAGAGAGAGAGAGACATTAGGTCTAGAATGAGTTTGCAATGGTTCTTAATTATATTTGTTTAAGAATTCAGAAATAATAGAACCAAACAAATAAGGTAGCTATTATCTAGGAAACATATTCCACACAAAGAGTAGCAACAGTAGGGGATGAAGGGAGAAAATAATGTTTCCAACCAATAAAACATAGCATAGGGGACCTAGAAACTTTACTCGTGTGGCTCCCTAACATGCGGGCTTGTGGTCTTAATAATTAGCTGTTTCCTAAGTTAACAATTAAAACAATTCTCTGATGAGCTATTTTGAGTGAGGTAGTTTGTAAGGTATTTGTTTAGCAAATGAAAATACTTATATCTAGTTCTAAGTAGAAAGGTTAGAATAAAGGAAACTGAGTAGTTTGATATTGAAGGGAAAGCCATTCATTGTCTGACTCTGAATTTAAGCCACAGCAGTGGCCCAGAAGGTGAGGTGGGTAAAAAGCACTTCACCAATAGTTTAGCAAGAGCTCAGAAAGAATTGGGGATTCAACACTTCCCAGAATGCGTCTCTTGAGATATAAGAAAGTGGACTCCATGATGAAATGCTTGGGTATAGGGAACACTGTTTATTTGCAGTGCATGTTAGCATTTTTAAGCCTCTGAAAAAAAATCCTGTATTAAAGATAAATTTTCATCAGAATTTGTATTTGTTTAGTTTGTAGTTTGGGGTAAGAATTGCATATAACCTTCAGTCTCAGAATGATGATGCTAACAGGTTACTTTTTTCTTCATTCCCTTCTTCACTATGTGCCCAAGAGTTTTGAGAACATAGAAAAAATTCATCCTGGCTCATTTCAATCTCAGGTTAGAATGTGTAGGTACTTAGATGCTGAAGGGAAACTTCCTGGAAAGTAGAGCTTGAAGGAAGGAAATGGGTAAATCCCCGACTCCCACAGCCGCCCTGGTGTTTGTTAGATGTCGGCAGCTACTGTGATAAAGGCTGATAGTTCTCTTCACTGAAGTTCAAAAACTTTTAACTAACTAATTAGGCTTTTTCCGTTCCTCCCTCCATAAAGGGATATGTTTGTTGCCTTAGCATAATGACAGTATCAGGTTTTATATCCATTGTCTTCAAAATTATGCTTCGGGGATGCTTGTTGCATTGGTTCCATAATGGCGTGTGCTGGAACCATCACTGGGGGATCCATCCGAGAACAGGGGCAGTTGAGTGTCTCCAGTGGAACATAGGGGACTGCTCAGTCAGATGGTGGGGGTTACACTCTCCAGTGGAAGTTAGGGTCTACCAAGCTCTGAAGAACTGAGCATCCTATGAGGCTACTCTTGAATAGTAGGCTGAAGGTGGTGGCAGAAGCTGAGAGCTTCTTTGCCCTGCCATAGTGAAGACGTTTGAGTGACACTCGAAGGGAAATGTTACCATCACTGAGAAGGGCTTCATGCACAAATGGCTAAACTCTAAATATTATAGCTCCTCATCCTCAGCAATTGGGGTTCACATATAAAGCTACCTTTTTTTAGATTAAAAACATTTTTTTAATTTTTTTTTTGAGAGAGGAAGAGACAGAGTGCAAGCGGGGTAAGGGTAGAGAGCGGGGGAGGCACAGAATCCGAAGGAGGCTCCAGACTCTGAGCTGTCAGCACGGAGCCTGACACAGGGCTCAAACTCACAAACCATGAGATCATCACCTGGGCTAAAGTCAAGACACTTAACCAACTGAGCCACCCAGGCGTTCCTCTAAAGCTATTTTTTTTAAGTGCCACCCAGCCTTCAGAACCCATCTCAGTCCTCATTCCAAAATCAAGGATGTCCCAGACCCCAAACACCCCACACCCCACACATGTCCACACCCCTTTACTGCTCCCTGATGACCAAGTCCTGCAAGGTCAGAATCATCGTTATATTTTGTTCTTTGTTTATCATCTAATCAGTTTTTGACACTATTGTCTTAGGTGTGGGTGAAGCCAACTAAACTTGTACTTAAATATCTAAGAAAAGCCAATTAACTTTTTATTTGCAAAAACAGGAAGTCTATTTCAAGGTTATTTTCTGTCCTTACCCATCTGTGAAGCCTCAACAACTCCGCTAGCTAAGAGAGAGAAAGAGAAAAAAAAATTTAATCTAGCATGTCTTTTTTGAGGATCCCCTAGATTAGAAATAGATTATATTTAAACTACAGTTTTCCAAACTTATTTGGACCCTTTTAATACCCCTCAAAATGAGGTTCTGCGGAGCATAAGCTTTTTAAGTCCTTGACTGCAATATGCGTTATTGGGTATTTGCATCTTATAAAACTATGTAAAGTAGAAAAATGAGTAGCAGATAACTAAACTTTCCTATGCCTCGTTTCCCCCATCTCCTAAATTGAATTAATAGAATCTGTCATTTTTCTTTCCATCTGTGTGACCTTGGGGAGTTTCAAGTAGAAATGGCCTGTATAAAAGTTTTTATATTTTGTATATTCTGTTAGCCGTTCAGAGAGGCAAGTAAAAGAGTCAATACATTTTATTTATAAAGCTTTTTTGAATCCTTATTGAATCCTGAATGATTGTTCAGACAGCTTTCCATGAGCATGATTTTGTCAGGGACACTGAGGCACAGTATTTGTGTGCTCAGTCTAAACTCATAGTCATTAGAGAATGAATTGATACAGGAAATGTGATGATTTCCTACCTATTGTTGAATGCCAAGTATCTGTGTAATTTGAAGTATGTCTAAAAATGAAAATAAAAATGAAACAAAACACATTTGTCAAAGAAATGTTTTAAAACATCGTGTTGCTTATCTAGTTTTACCCATTCAAGTAGCAGAATTGTGACAGCAAAACATTTCTTTACTACATACCTACAAATCTTAGTGAATCTGAATCTCGAAATCACTCTCATTTTACCTCAGGAATGGAGGCTCACATCATAGATCTGTCTTGCCTCAGTACACAATCTGTCTCTCTGAGTTTCTGGATGTTTGTAACTCCTCTGTCCCTAATTCCCTCTCCTTATTGATTCATGCAAGTTCTACTCAGAACAGTAGTACCCCGGCATTAAAGGAAAGGAATGGGTAGACAGGGCTGAATAGATGTCCCAGGCTATAGCACTGACTTCTTAAGTTTTAGGAATATGCAAACAGTCTGATCCATTTCATTATCTTTTTTTTAATGTTTATTTATTTTTGAGAAAAAGAGAGAGTGTGAACAGGGGAAGGGCAGAGAGAGAGAGAGAGAGAGAGAGACAGATAGACTGACAGACAGACTCTGAAGCAGGCTCCAGGCTCTGAGCTGTCAGCACAGAGTCTGACATGGGGCTCAAACACACCAGCCTTGAGATCGTGACCTGAGCTGACATTGGACCCTTAACCGACTGAGCCACACAGGCAACCCCATTTCATTATCTTTAATATGGTGATATTAGATTCTGTTTTCCAATGTCTCCATGTATGTGCTTGTTCAATCTTGGGAGAACCATGGAAGACCTAAGCAGGGATGCACCTCTTGTTTAAGTCTTCAGCAGGAAAACTTTGATTTGGTTAAAAAAAAAAAAGACCATAGTTTTGTTAGCTATTAAATTAAACAATAATAAGAGATCACAGTAAAGAGGTTTGGATTCAGGTCAGGGCCTGGAGGAGAGAAGGACAGAATGGGGTTCCTGGATTCTGGTGAATAAGCCAAGGCAAACAAAACTACACAGAAGAAAGAAGGGGGATGGAGGATAGGAAGCGGTTTATTTTGCAAACACTCTTTTTAATCAGGAACATTTTATCTCATCCTTAAGATAGGGATCCAACCTACTGATTGTCTGGTCTTGATAAAAAATTATTCAGGTCCTGGGTTGAGGTGAAGTTCATGGTACCTGTAATTATTTAGAATTTAAGCAGTTAGACACTGATTCTTATCACCATTAGGAATGAATTTTGTATCTGCAATCATTGCAATATGTACAGTTATCAAAGTAGGGTTTGTGGATAAAATAGCTATTTCTTTTCATATTAGATTTTTGCTACTCAATTTTTTAATACTCTGTAAGGCTGTATTGTTGTTAAGGAAAAAAGGGTAATATATTCAAATGGTGGATTAAATTGAAGTTTAATTATTGCAAAAGGTTTTTACTTTTGTTGCTGTTGTTGTCTTTCTTGGCTCCTTGTGTTGAGGAGCACAAGTTAGTCTGTGTAATCTAAATTAGGAGCTGGAGCACATGGGTAGCTCAGTTGGTTAAGTGATCAACTTCAGCTCAGGCCATGATCTCACGGTTCATGGGTTTGAGCCCTGTGTCAGGCTCTACGTTGACAGCTCAGAGCCTAGAGCCTGCTTCAGGATCTTTGTCTCCCTCTCTCTCTGTGCCCTTCCTTTAATTGTGTTGTGTCTCCCTCTGTCTCTCAGAAACAAATAAATAATGAGGAGCACAAGTAGTTCCATGTGTCTATTCAAAATATAGTGACTACCTTATAGGTACCTCACAGATCATGCATTCCAGTTAGTAAACATCCTGGGACAGTATAAGTATCATGTCCCTGGACTTCTTAATTTTTAGTCTGTATTTATTTATTGTGTGTATGTGTGTGATGTGAGCTTAAGCACTTCTAACTGTCTAGTATTTAAGGCACTCGTGTTAAAGACTTTTATTTTCCAACATCTCTAAAATGGAGTTCCTATAATCACCCACAATTCACACTTTTCTGTGAAAACACAGACATGAGGGGTGCCTGAATGACTCAGTCAGTTAAACATCTGACATGGTTTCAGCTCAGGTCATGATCTAGCAGTTCGTGGGTTCGAGTCCCTCATCGGGCTCTGTGCTGACAGTGCAAAGCCTGCTTGGGATTCTCTCTCTCCCTTATCCTCTGCCCCTCCACTGCTCATGATCTCTCTCTAAAATAAATGTTTTAAAAAATAATAACGTTAAAAAAAACACATGAAAGGCTACATATCAGTATATCTCACTCTGCAATGAGCCTATCCATTGGGATGCAGGTCCTGGCAGAATAGAAGAAATCCTTGAACAACTGTTTGCGTTTCAATTATCACTTTCCTGTTTATTCCCAACATCATATTGATTAAATCTAACATAACATCTCTTATTGTTTTTTATAGGATTTTTTTATATGTTTTATTTATTTTTGAGAGAGAGAGTGAGAGAGAGAGCGCGAGAGCAGGGGAGGGTCAGAGAGAGAGGGAGACACAGAATCTGAAGCAGGCTCCAGGCTCTGAGCTAGCTGTCAGCACAGAGACCGACGTGAGGCTTGAACCCATGAACCGTGAGATCATGACCTGAGCCAGAGTCAGAAGCTCAAGCGACTGAGCCACCCAGGCACCCCAACACCCCTTGTTTGTACTTGCTTTATTCTGGTCTAGCCTCGGCTATTTTGAACCTGAATCTAAATTTGGACTCATTCCCACAGACTTGACATTAAAAGTTTCTGGAATGAACTCTGCATGTCTTCTTTTACCATTCTTTAGTTGAGATTTTACAAATCTACTGAGATCTTATTCTTTACAAATGAGTCTTACTCTACTAGGCGTAAACTGGAGAAACAAGTAGAGACAAGGCTTGGAACATCTTCATACATCTTCCTAATGGAGCACCTCATAAAAAAGAGGTCACAGGGTTTGGATGCCACAAGAGACCAAACTACTACTGTGACAAATAAGGATTGCCCTTATGAAAACAGTTTTCAGAGACATTGGTGTTTCTGCATCCTCAACATTCCTCCTAAATGTAGCATGCTTGATGCTATATCCCCTTTCACACCTACATTTGAGAATCGAGAGGCCTCATTTAAGAATAGTTATGCAGACTTATTTCTCAGCAAGTAGAATCCTGGTTCCATGAATGGAATAGGGGCATGCATACTCATCCTTTTTTTAAGATGTTTTTTTCTTCTCATCAAAGAATCAAGACCTATGTCCATTGAGTTTTCCAAGAACATCTCCAAACATGGTCATAATCTACCACCTTTACCCCCAAATACACCTCTATTCACACTGTTTTGCAAGGTGTATAAATGCATGTTTCTTGAGCCTTGCTCTCTAATGAAATGGAAGAATGTTTGAGGGGAAAGACCACAGGAGGCATATCTTTCTAGTTTTCTGCCTTATTATATACATAGTAAACCCTCATCACATTATTACCCAAATGAATTTAAGAAAAAAAATCATTTTTACTTTAGGTTTCTAAATTAGATTTGCAATTGTCACCTAAACTATACTTCCTACTGGAAAACATTACATTTTCTTTTCTTTTTCAGAAAACAATTAGTCATTAAGAATATCAAACCCCCAAGGGCAGGAAAAAATTATTTAAACCTCACCACATGTGGTTTGAAACAGAATTTTCTAACTGGGGAGACTAATCAGGCACACTGAATGCTCTAAATGTATTTTCTATTAAACAGGGACTGCTGTAAGGCCAACTGCTTCACACCCGTGTCTTTAGACTCATTAATTAACTAGCTGCTGTGAGAAATTCATTCTAAAGAAATAAGTTAACTCAACATAATCCAGAAATGAATTGTTAGGACTACAGTCGTGTATTCTCACCACATGTCCACATTGTGAAATGGTCGTAGAAGTGTAAAACGAGTGTTTTGTGAAATTAAAGAAAAACGATGTAGGACTAGGAATGCTTATCTTTTGTGATGCTTACTTCATCTAACACAGAGTTTACCTTTTTGATTTAGTTCAATTCAATTCTTAGTTCAATCAAATTTTTCAAGTTGTTTTCCTTACTTAAGCAGATGATTAAGCCATTTAAAACGTTGGAACCAACGAGGCAATATGAATTTGAGTGAGTGATTTGAAAGAAAAATACTGATTGTGCCTGAGATGGCCTGCGTGTTTCTTCTGGTGCAATATTTCAGTCCTTGCCTTGCTTCGCTACCATATAGATCTTATAGATTCAAAATTAGCATGCAAAATGAGCATGCCTTCTCACATAGACACACACATGAAAACCAGTTCTTGGGTCAAATAGGATCAGAACAGAATATTCAGCAATAATCTCTGCTTTAGCATCTAGAAGAACTGGAAATGAAGTCACTATGCCACGTGCTCGTAGACAGCACTGGGAGACATTGTCCAGGATGGGTCCTCCTGCCTCTCTAACTCTCAAGTCAATAGCACCTTTTCTCTCTCCTCCCTCGTCTTCCATTTTATTGTCATCTGTACTGTTTCTTGACCCTGGAGCCAGCCCCTAAACCAGAGTTCTCTTACCTATAACTTTCAGTAGCTGAGGTTTTGGTAGCTTTCATTATAATGAGTTTAATCACACTACAGTGTGTGGGGTGGGGTGGGGAGGTGAGTACGTGTGCGCGTACATGGAAGTGAGGAGACTGGAGATTTAAATGGGCTCTTCTTTGTGCAGCCATTCCTGGATTCCATCTGTAAGGGAACTGAACACTGTGTCTTGGAAGTTTTTGTTGGCATGTCCAGATGATACCTCATGGTAATGTAGTTAGTATGCTCCATACTCTATCCAGAAACTTGCACAGCCGCCCATTGCATAGCTGCTTTTACTAGGTTTCCACCTTAGAATTTGCATAGGATATATCTATGACAATAAATGTTGTAACTAATCTTGATATCCTGTTTCCTTTCCTTGGATTACTATTTCCAATACTGGGGCTTTTAAAAATCTTACCATTCAAGATGAAAAAAAAATAAAGTCATAGCAGAACATATATATGCAATACCAGATGGGATGCACTTTCCAATATGGTAACTTTCTTTTCGTTCTTTGTCCTCACAGTGGCATTTAAGTCTCCTAGACATAGAGGTGTGAATCACCCTCACCATGTGCTATCTGCCTGAGAAAAGTGTAATCTGCTTTTACATACATTAACTCATTTACAGGAGACTATATGAAGCATTATGCTAGGTGTTTTTGCATGGATTATTTCACTCTGTAGACTACAAAGCACTTTTATAAGCAAAATGTCCCTAACTGAGGAAATCTTGTTCCGACTTATCCATTCATTTTACATATGTCTGCATCACTCAGATGCCCCTCTTCTAAGATCAGGAAATGCTACTTTGGAAGGATGGAGTGTAAGAAATAGGAGTTGGAATGACAGAAGGACAGAAAGTATCTGGGACAGAGCAAAGAGTCAGAACGCTCGAAAATAAGTAGGGCCATAGAGGTGAGTGTTTCTGGTGGTAGGATCTGATTTTATCTTAATACTTTCCCAAATGTGATTAGCAAACTCGAGACTAATGCACTTATCAAAATAAAATGTCTTATTCATATGAACAAGTCCTGACAATTTATTTTTCATTATTGCTCATCTAAGAAGAGACTCTCACAGTCATAAAAAATGATATATTCCACATGAATATTAGTATAACTCCTGATATGATAGACAGACCAACATCTATACACCCGTGCATGCATGCACGCACATACATACACACACACACACACACACACACACACACACACACACACAATTTTCTTATTGAGGAATTTTTAAGTCTATTATAGATATATTTTTTAAGTTTATTTATTTATTTTGAGAGAGACAGAGCGTGAGCAGGGGAAGGGAAGGCGGAGGGGGGGGGGAGAATCCCAGGTAGGCGCCACACTGTTAGTGTAGAGCCTGATGTGGGGCTTGAACTCAGAAGCATGAGATTGTGAGCTGAGCTGAAATCAAGAGTCAGTCACTTATCCACCTAAGCCACCCAGGCACCCCTTCCATGGAAATATTTTGATAGCCAGTTTTCTATATTTGAAGAGTGATAATGTTTCTTTCACTTGCCCCACATTCTTCAGTGGTTCCCAATTGGAAATAGTATTTAAATTTAAAAATCAGGCTTACAGACCCTTCATGATGTCCTACCATGAACTCATCCAGCCTCTCCTCCTGATCCTACTCCTTCATCCACGTCGTTTCAGACATTTGTATCCAGCAAAGCTGAATGCAGTTCTGTCCAATTGAACAGATGAAGATTTACTACCTACCTCTATACTTTTTAATAATCTTCCCTATACTTAAAATAATTTTTCTCTTCTTGTCCAAGTAAAAAATTTCTACCTATTCTTCAAAATTCAATTAAAATCCTACTTCTACTTTAAGTCTACTGGATACTTTCAAGAAGATCACATGGTTTTATTTTGCAATAGATCTATTTTAACTAATTAGCTGGTATATGCAATGGTTTTAACATTTGCATGTCTGCCTTCCCATTAAGACTTAATCCTGAATAATGGACACTAACTTTAATCTTTGTATCTCTAATGTCTGATATATTTCTTGAATATTATAAGTTATATGATTTATTTGTTGTCTAAGGAAATGAACAATGGTTGTACGGATTAATGGATGGATGGGTGGATGATAGATAGATTAGATCATGGCTTTATACATGTAAAACAGTGGGCTAGGGCATCTGGTGGCTCAGTTGGTTAAGCATCTGAGTCAGGCTCAGGTCATGATCTCATGGTTCATGAGTTCAAGCTCTGTATTGGGCTCTAGATGGACAGTACACAGCCTGCCTGGGATTCTCTCTCTCCTCTCTGCCTCTCTCTCTTGAAATAAATAAATAAAATTTAAAACAAAACAAAACAAACAAGTGCACTTATTTAACAGGAGAATTTTGTAGAATATGAGACTATTGCATTCATTATCAAGAATGCATAGACCTGTGGTATAGTTATAAAATCTCTAACCTTGATCAGGTTGCAAACAATATAGATTTCAACATTATGAGAAAAAAGAAAAGACAGGGATAAGAAGCATATAATCTGTCATAGCAATCCTTTGAAATTAAATTTAATGCTAGATAATTCTGTCATACTAAAAAAGGAAGCTATTGGGCACTTAAGTTTTAACCAAAATTATTTTTGAATTATTATTGTTTTTTCTACATTGAACTAATAGCATACTCTTCTTTTAAAAGTATTTTTTTAAATAGCATGGTAAGAAGTGTTAAATAATATGTGGGTCTTTTCTTGGAAATCTATCTTAGTAATATCTGAAAACGAAATTAATCCTGAAAATTATGGTAGAGATGTTCCTGTTAAATAATGATACTGTACACTGTAATCAAGATTTTTTTCTTTTCTTTTTTTTTCTTTTTTTCTCTCAACAACAAAATTTTGTCTCATTGCCTCTTTGCCAAAAAAAAAAAAATACGTGCCCATTTTCCTATAATTCTTAATTAATTTGCTTTGAAAAACTATTTTTTTAAAAAAGCATGCTAGCTGTTTGCAATAATTATACACAGAAAATGCATGTGAAGGTCCTCTACAACATCTGAGAGGGAAACAGATTCTTGTTAATTAGGATAACTTATAGATGAAACAAAGTGTACTTTGTAAGCAGGTATTTGATAGTAGTGTGGGAGCAGGGGAGGGGTGGAGAGGAAAAATGGGCAGGGTGTAAAAGCATGAGAGAAGGGGATTAAGAGATCCCTTAATCTGAATGGCTTACCAAGAAAGAGAGTCTTCCATGCCATGGTTTTGGACAGCATGGGGGATGCTTTTTGAAAATACTCTCCTCCCAATGACTTTCCTCCAAGAAAGATGGGCTATGCCTGTGATATTAAGGCAGGTCCAGGAGGACTTTTGGTCTCTTGCGGACTGTTGTGCTCATGTATGGAGCACCAGTCATTCCTTTTGCAGAAGATTCAAGGTGTAACCTGAACCCACTACGTCCTCCTTCCGAAGTCAGTGACTTTGATCAAAGGGCCTGAGGCAAGCCCAGATTCCCAGTCAGTAATGGAGGTGTTTGTCACTCTGGGGGTGCACTTTGCCTCCAGCCCAGCAGCTGCTGTTTAGTGATAGATCAGTGAAGCAAAACATTATGCAGTGATGAAAAATAGATCTTCAGCTACCGTTCTCATTTTTACCCCTTTGTTCTACATTAGCAGCCAACCTCTGGGATTCATTTAGCTGTAATCATTTGTTACTGAGGAGCAACTGTCTTTCAGACAATGATGGTGAAGTCACCTTTGAAACAACTGCAAATAAGGAGAAATCATTTCCCAATAAACCCTCGTAGGATTGCTTTTGATAAACCGGTGCTTGCTCAGAGAGAGGCTGGCCAGAATGTAGATTACATTCATCAATAACAAATGAGAAATTCTTACTTGTTTGCCTTTTTTTTTTTTTAATTCTCTCTCCCCAGGAAGTTAATTGGTTTATCTTTTGGAATTTCTAATGAGATTTAATTCAGGAGATAAGGGATCTGGACTAAGACTTAAGTGCCTGAATTTTCAAGGAGTTCTCTATTAGGAAAGTCCTAATATATTTTATGACATCTTACTTTGTTTTGCTTTACTATATTTACTTCATGGAAAAATCTTGGATAAAGCTTATGCAGTCTGCTGAAAATACAAGATTTGACTATAGTGCCTTAATTCCCTCAGGTAAACTATTTGCAAATTTAATAGGAATATTTCCCCTTTGCTCTTGCAACTCCCTAAAAAGTCGGAGACTTTGGTACCGTCTTTTAGATCTCAATATCAGTAATTTCCATCTCAGCCTTGGAATGATGATCAATATTTTGTGATTTCTTTCACATAATTTAATCCATTAGATTTATTGGCAATGCCAATGCCAAACATCAAACCTTTAATAAAAATGAAGATTAATATTTGGGCATGTAACCTCAAATCAACATATGTCTGAAGCACTTGTGTTGCCTGCATTGAATATTGATTTCTTTCTCTGGAAAAACAATCTTGCACAGTGGGGAACACTTACCTGAATCATATTCCTTTTCCATATTCTTTTTCCATATTCTCTCTCCTTGGGGAGAGAGAGTCCGGGGAAAGTGCTTTGAAACAGACATAAAGGAGCAGGGTCTCTTTGGATCTCATCTCTGCCTCTGCCTAAGGGTGCAAGCCCAGGTTATGATCCATATGGAGATCACATATGAGATCCATTTTTCTCTCAAAACATCTCACTGAGTTAAAGCAGACATTATTTTGTCCTAACTTGCCTTATTGTGTTGAAATAGAAATATATATGGATATATGCTTATATATTAAATATTATTCTATTTAATAATTTAATAAATTAATATTATTTATTATTAAATTATATATATGCATATATCATTTTAAGTGCACAATTGGATGACTTTTGACAAATGTATACAGTTGTGTAATGACCAGGGCAACCATGATATAGACATTATTTCTATCACCCCAAAATGTCTCATCCTCCCCATTTGCATGATGTCTTACTCTTTCCCCTATCCCCTGGGCCCTGACAGTGATCTTCCTTATGTCAGTATAGTGTCACCCTCTTTAGAATTTCAGGTAAATAGTTGACAATGAGAAAGAATGGAATCTGGCTGTTTGTAGGAAAGTGGATGACCTTGAGGGTGTCATGCTAAGCGAAATAAGCCAGGCAGAGAAGGACAGAAACCATAAGTTTGCACTCATCGGTCTAACAGGAGAACAGGAGAAACCTAATGGAGGACCAGGGGGAGGGGAAGAGGGAAAGAGAGTTGGGGAGAGAGAGGAACACAAAACTTGAGAGACTATTGAATACTGAAAATGAACTGAGGGTCGAAGGGGAAGGGGGAGGGGGGGAAAGAGGTGGTGGTGATGGAGGAGGGCACTTGGGAAGAGCATTGGATGTTGTATGGAAACCAATTTGACAATAAACTATTTAAAAAAAAGAATTTCATGTAAATAGAATCATGCAGTCTGTAGTATTTGTGTCTGGCTTTGTCCATGAGTATAAATATCTTGGAGATTCATCCATCTCAGTAGTTTGTCTTATCGCTTAAGCAATCCACGTTTACCTGGATATTCCTCCATGTTCTTATCCATTCATCAGTTGATTATATTTTGAATGGTACCCAGGGTTTAGCTATTACAAAGAAAGCTGTTATGAATATAATTATTCATAGGTTTTTATGTCTTTGGGTAACTACCTAGGCATGGCACTACTGGGTCATATCCTAAGTAAACATTTTTAACTTTGCCATGAACAACCACACCACATTATAAAGTTGCTGCACTGTTTTGTTTTGTTTTTTATTCCTTCCAGTGATGTATGAGAGGCTCAGTTGTTCTGTGGTCTTGCCAAAACTTGATATTATAACTTTCATTTTAGATCTTCTAATGGATATATATTACTGCCTCACTGTATTATTATTACTTTTTTTTTTTGCATTTCACACATGACTAATGATACTTTTCCTCTTCTAATGGGTTCATTTGCCCTTTAATATATGCTTTGGTGAAATATTTTTTCAAATCATTTGCCAATTAAGAAAAATCATACTTTGCTTTTCTGTTTTGAGTGTCATTGCAACTACTGTATTGTAAATGATGGAAAATAATTGCATATGTTAAGAAAATATGAAACTTTATAAAGTAAAAAAAATAAATAAAAATTTTAAATGAAAAAAAAAGAAAAATCAGGTGTTCTGACGAATGGATCAAGAAGATGTGGTATATATTCACGATGGAGTACTATATGGCAATGAGAGGGAATGACATATGGCCTTTTGTAGGAAAGTGGATGGACCTTGAGGGTGTCATGCTGAGCGAAGTAAGCCAGGCAGAGAAGGACAGAAACCATATGTTTGCACTCATAGGTCTAGCAGGAAAACAAGAGAGACTTAATGAAGAACCAGGGGGAACGGAGGAGGGAGAGAGAGTTGGGGAGAGAGAGGGATGCAAAACTTGAGAGACTATTGAATACTGAGAATGAACTGAGGGTTGAGGGGGAAGGGGGAGGGGGGAAAAGAGGTGGTGGTGATGGTGGAGGGCACTTAAGGGGAAGAGCACTGGGTGTTATATGGAAAACAATTTGACAATAAAATATTATGGAAAAACAAAACAACAAAAAAAGAAAAATCAGGTGTTATATAAATTGTTATTAAGTTGTAAAAGTTTTTGTGTATTCTAAATGTAAGTTCTTTATAGATATATGTCCCATACTTTTTTACTTCCTGTTTATGGTTTGAATTTTCATTTTTCCTTTAGAGTTTTTTGAAGAACTACACTTTAAAATTTTAATGAAATCAATTGAAGAATGAAGATGATGGAGAAGTGGAAGGACCCCAGGCTTTCTTTGTCCCTAAAACACAGCTGCATTGAGAATTGAGATCAGGTCACTTGGAGCACCCAGAAAATCAATCTGCAGAGTGGCAGGAGGATCTCTACAGTTGCAGGGAGACAGCGTGGCAGGTGCGAGGTATGTGGAAATGAATTGGGAGAGAGAAAAATGGTGGTGCCACAGAGGGAGGGAACTGTTTCGGTGGAGACACAAAAGAAAGAGAGAGAGAGGTTGAGAGAATGCAACATCAGGTTCACACAAGAGGAAACCCTCTCTGGACCGCGGAGTGGGGAGTGAGAAGTACTGAGCATCACGGGGCTTTTTGCAAACAGCATGTGCAAGTCACACTCCGAGGTTTTGGAAGCGTGTGATTTTCTTCAGAGAGGAGCCGTGTCACATGCTCCTGGTGAGGAGGGAGCTAGACCCAGAACACAAAGTATGGTGTAGGGATTTCAGAGGCACAATGGGAGACAGTGTTTCCCTTCTTGGAGTAACTGTGGAAGAGGGTATATTGCCTCTCCAAAGACAAAGGACCCTGCAGCACCAGCAAAAGGCCTTTCATCAGTAGGGGACAGAGGTGCGCCCAGAGGGTGTATAACCATTCCTGATCTTCGTGGGGCTACCTAGCAAAATAGATTCCGTGCATTATGCAGGCGTGGGACTGTTTTACTGGGACAAAGGACATCGCATCCAGTGTGGAGGGACCCTACCCCGGAGGAGGAGGGCAGGTCCACATGGTGCGGGGTTCCTTAAGGCTTTAAGTTTTGAATCCCAGCTGCATGCCAAGAAAAAACACAGATTTGTGGTGCACGCTGAGCTGCCTGCCTTGGCTATTCTCTGAGGGCTCCACGTACAGCAGGGCTATGAGATTCCTTGTCCAGGGATGAGAGATTGGGGTGGTACCTTTCCCCCCAATCACTAAAAAGATGGGACTTCAGAGAGCAACACAGCAGCCCTCAGTGGAGGCTGGACCTGCCTACACCAAACGCTGCCCCCTGTGCCTGGCAATGGCTTATTTACTGAGCAAGACTGACTGAGCCAATGCAGCAGGTTTCTCCTCCAGAAGAACAGCACAGCCAATATCCCACATGCACCAAGTGTACTGAACATCAAGTGCTTCAAAACAACACCTGCACTTCTGGTGGAAAAAGGACTAGGCTTACTTTTTTTTTCTTTTTTCTTTTTTCTTTTGGAATCAGGTTCATAGTTTACTTGTTTCATTTCCTTTCCTTTTCTTCCCCCCCTTCACCTCCCCCCCCTTTATTAAGTCAGACTTCTTTTTTTTTTCCTTTGTTTTCCTTTGGAATCAACTTTATAGTTTTTTTGATTGTTTTTTCATTTCCTTTCCTTTTCTCCTTTTTGGGAATCAGTTCCCCTCCTTTATCAAAGCACACCTAATTAAAGGTCCAAATACTCCTCACTGCGAGTAAGGAGGAGCTCTGCAGACTGAGCCGTGGGAAAGAGCAGCCAAAATGCCAACAGCAGAGTGCACACAGCATATACCAGAAACACTTCCTGAAGTGCAGGACATAGACAGTGTATGACCCCTCTTTGATATAGCATTACTCTCCAATGCAGGAAACATAACAAGCTTTTAAAACATGCAAAAGACAGAAACTTAGCCAAAATGACAAGATGGAGGAATTCTCCTTGAAAGAAAGGCCAAGAAGAAATCACAGCTAGGGACTTGCTCAAAACAGATGTAAGCAATATAATCTCAATAAGAATTTAGAACAATCATAAGAGTACTAGCTGGGCTTGAGAAAAGCATAGAAGACACTAGAGAAAACCTTTTTGCAGAGATCAAAGACTTAAAGACTAATTAGTTTAAAATTAAAAAATACTATAACTGAGATGCAAAACCCACCAGTTACAGTAAAAATGAGGACTGAAGAAGGAGAGAAGAAAATAAGTGATATAGAAGATGAAATTATGGCAAATAATAATGGCTAAAAGAAGAGGGAAAGAAAACTATTAGATCACAAGGGGAGACTTAGGGAATTCAGTGATTCCATGAAATAAAACAATATCCATATCATAGGAGTCCCAGGAGAAGAGTAAGAAAAGGTGGTGGAAGGTTTATTATAATAAATTATAGCTGAGAACTTCCTTAATCTGGGGAGGGAAACAGACATTCAAGTCCAAGAGGCACAGAGAACTACTCTCAAAATCAACAAAAAGAGGTTAACACCATTACATGTCATAGTGAAACTCACAAAATACAAAGATAAAGAGAGAGGATGCTGAAACCTGCCAGGTCCTTAACCTACAAGGGTAGACACATAAGGTTAGCAGCAGACCTGCCCACTGAAACTTGGCAGGCCAGAAGGGAGTGGCAACCAAGATTTCTTTATCCAGTAAGGCTGTCATTTAGGATAAAAGGAGTGATAAAGAGTTTCCCAAACAAACAGAAACTAAAGGAGTTTGTGATAACTAATCCAGCCCTGCAAAAGATTTTAAGGGGGACTCTTTGAGTGAAAAGAAATAAGGAGAAGAAAAAGGAGAAGGAGGAGGAGGAGAAGGAGGAGGAGGAGGCCAAAGCAACAAAGACTACACAGGATGAGAGAACATACCTGAAACACCAACTCTCCAGGTAACACAATGGTACTAAATTCATATCTTTCAATAATCACTCTGAATATAAATGGACTAAATGCTCTAATCAAAAGACATAGAATATCAGAATGGATAAAAAACAAAATCCATCCACACACTGCCTATAAGAGATTCATTTTGGACCTAAAGACACCTGCAGATTGAAAGTAAGGGGATAGGGAACCATCTATTATGCTAATGGATGTCAAAAAAAAAAAAAAACAGTAGCCGTACTTATATCAGACAAACTAAATTTTAAAACAAAGATGGTAAGAAAAAAATAAATAAGGGCATTATATCAAAATTAAGGGATCTAGCCATCAATAAAACCTAACAATTGTACATATTTATCCCCCCAAATTGAGAGTACCCAAATATAAAAATCAATTAATCACAAACATAAAGAAAGTCATTCATAATAATACAATAATAGTAGAGAACTTTAATATCACACTTACAGCCATGGACAGATCACCTAAGCAGAAAATCAACAAGGAAACAAAGGCTTTGAATGACACACTGGACCACATGGACTTAACTGATATATTTAGAACATTTCATCCTAAAACAGCAGAATACATATTCTTCTCGAGTGTATATGGAACATTCCCCAGAATAGATCACATACTGGGTCACAAATCAACCCTCAACAGGTACAAAAAGATCACAATCATAGCACATATATTTTCAGATTCCAAAGCTATAAAACTTGAAATCAATCGCAAGAAAAAATATGGAAGGCCCTCAAAGACATGGAGGTTAAAGAACATCCTACTAAAGAATGAATAGGTTAAACAGGGAATCACAGAAGAAAAAACCATACATGGAAGAAAATTAAAATGAAAACACAACAGTCCAAAACCTTGGGACAGCAAAGGCAATCCCAAGAGGAAACTATATTGTAATTCAGGCCTATCTCAAGAAACAAGAAAGGCCCCAATTCTGCAAACTAACCTTATACCTAAAGAAGCTAGAAAAGAAACAGCAAATAGACACTAAAGACAGCAGAAGATGGGAAATGATAAAATTAAGAGCAAAAATAAATGATATCAAAACAACAAACAAAGTAACAAAAAGCAGTAGGACAGATCAACGAAACTAAGAGCTAGTTCTTTAAAAGAAAAAACAAAATTGATTGTTGGAAGCCATTTTCTGAACTCACTAAGTTGAGAAAACTCCTTGTGAGTTAAGGCAAGTTTGCAAGGCCTCTTGCCATCAGGTAGTGACTGATATACACCCTCACTCAATTATTTTTGCTTGAGCACCAACCCCCAAGGCATCTTGCTGATTGGTGTTGGGAGTGACTTGTCCCCTTATCCTAAAGTATGCTGATTGCACCTTGTGAAGGAACTTATTGTAGGAACTTCTTTTGTGTTTATGAGAGCAAATATTTGCATTTCCTGAGAATCCTGTTTTTCTTATTCTTCCCCTTAAGCAAACAGGCTATTGGCCCCTGCTCCCAAAAAAACTAACTTTTGCCTTTACTATGCTAAAAACATATTTAAATGCTAAAGATAACTTCCTTCCCCATATGATAAGCATCTAAGTCACCTACATCAATCACTATTGATAAGGATTATGCATGAGTCTTCTACCAATATATGTTCTGGGAAGTTTTTACATACCAAAGAAATTTGTCATCATAAATCATTGTCTAAGGCAAATGCCAACTTCTGTGCTGGCCCCATACATTTTTTTTTTCCATAAATAAAGCTGACTTTCAGGTCAATGCAGAGATTCCTGCCTGGTGATCAGAAAGAAACTTGTGGCTCTCTCTCACTCTCTCTCGCTGACATCATTCATCCTTCAGGGAACCCTGGACCTGCTAGAGCTGGACTCTGGCAATTGATAACTCCCTAGCCAGAATTGTCAAAAAGAAAAGAAAAAGAAAAGAAGAAAGGAGAAATCACAACCAACACCACAGAACAATTGTAAGAGAATACTATGAAAAATGATATGCCAACAAACAGCAATCTGGAAGATATGGACAAATTCCTAGAAACCCGCAAACTACCAAAACAAACAGGAAGAAATAGAAAAATTTAACAGATCCATAACCAGCAAAGAAATTGAATCAGTAATCAAAAATCTCCCAATAAACATGAATCCTGGGCCAGATGCCTCCCAGGGTTATTCTATCAGACATTTAAAGGAAAGTTAAAACAAGAGAGACCTAATGGAGAACCAGGGAAAACGGAGGAGGGAGAGAGAGTTGGGGAGAGAGAGGGATGCAAAACTTGAGAGACAATTGAATGCTGAGAATGAACTGAGGGTTGGGGCGGAGGGGGGAGGGGGGAAGAGAGGTGGTGGTGATGGTGGAGGGCACTTGAGGGGAAGAGCACTGGGTGTTGTATGGAAAACAATTTGACAATAAAATATTTAAAAAAATAAATAAAGGAAAGTTAATATCTATTCTTCTCACGCTGTTCCAGAAAATAGAAATGGAAGGAGAGCTTCCAAACTCATCCTTTGAAGCCAGCATTATCTTGATTCCAAAACCAAAGACTCCACTGAAAAGGAGAATTACAGACCAATATCCCTGATGGATCTGGATGCAAAAAATTTTCAACAAGATCCAGCAAATAGAATTCAACAGTATATCAAAAGAATTGTTGACCATGATCAAGTGGGATTTAGTCTTGGACTGCAGGACTGGTTCAATATTTGCAAATAAATCAATGTGATACACCACATTAATAAAAGAAAGGATAAGAAACATATGATGCTGTCAATAGATGCAGAAAAAGCCTTTGACAAAACACAGCCTCCATTCTTGATAAGAACAACAGATGGAACATATCTCAACATCACAAAGGCCACAGATGAAAGACTCTCCACCAGTATCATCCTCAACGGGGAAAACAGAGTGTTTCCTTTACAGTCAGGAAAAAGACAAAGATGCCCACTCTCACCACTACCATTTAACATACTACTGGAAGTCTTAGCCTCAGCAATCAGACAACAAAAAGAAATAAAGGGCATTGAAAAAGGCAGGAAGAAGTCAAACTTTCACTATTTGCAAATGCCATGATACTCTATGTAGAAAACCCAAAAACTCCACCCAAAACTGCTATGACTAATACATGAATTCAGCAAAGTTGCAGTATATAAAATCAATGGAGAGAAATTATTTGCATTTCTATACACCAATAACAAAGCAGCAGAAAAAGAAATAAAAAAATCAATCCCATTTACAATTGCACCAAAGACAATTAAGATACCCAGGAATAAACCTAACTAAAGCTTTAAGGTAAAATTTTGATAACGTCTAATATATCATTTTATTAATACTTCTGGCTTTATTTACTTATTTCAAAATGTTTTCCCTGACCCAGAGTCACTTAAGTTTTCTCTCATGTTTTCATTTTCAAGTTATGGAGTTTTGATGCTAATAGTTAGGTTAAAGATCCACTTTGAGGTCATTTTCGCATGGAGGAAGTAAGGGCTGAGGTTCACATTTTTACATGTGGATGTCCAAATGATACAGCACCACCGGCAGAAGTATCCTTTTCCATTGAATTTTCTTTGCACCCTGTTGAAAACTATTTGCCTATAAATGTGTTTTTAAAATACAAAAAACTCTATTGGCACAGCATCTCTGTGTCTACATTAATAATAATAGTATGATGCCTACACTGCTTTAACTTTATATTAAGTCATAAGTGACATAGTGAAAGTCTAGAAATATTACAATAAGCCTGTTAATTTCTATATAATATATTTTGCTGGGTTTTTGATTGTGATTTGGTTGAATCTATCACTGAATTTAGGAAAAATGGACATCTCAACTATTAAATCTTCTGATCGTGAACTTCTGCTTTATTTACACCTACATTCATGTTTCTCAGGAATATTTTCTAGTTATCAGTGCACATGTCTTGTATATATTTTTTTTTCTTAGAAAATTTCCCCCTAACATTTATAAATTTTGAATCCACTGTAAATGGAATTATTTTTCATTTTAATTTCCATTTGTTCACTAGTAGTCTAATAAAACAGAATTAACTTTTTCTATTATTTTTTTCACCTTTATTTATGTAGTCTTACTGAATTCATAATTTCTAGTACAAATTTTGAATTCCTTAGGATTTTCTACTTAAACAAACATTTGTGAGTAAAGATGGCTTTTTTTCCTTGATTTCAAATATTTCTGCTTTTTTGTTTCTTTTCCCCTTACGCTTGGTGTAGGGTGTTTAGTACAATGCTGAAGAGAAGAGATAAGAAGGGGTACCCACTATGTGTTTTGATTACAGGAAGAGCTAATGAAGTCTTCCACCATTAAAATGATGTTAGCAGTTGATTCTTCATGATTACCCTTAATCAAGTTGAAGAATTTGTCTTTTACTATTTTGGTGAATTATGTCAGCTTTTTTTGCATTAATTGATATAATCATATTTTTTGCACATGAATGTGGTGAATCACATTGATTTTGAATACTAATTTGTTCTTCTTAGGATAAACTCACTCATTTATGATTTATCTTTTTGGTATACTGTTGGATTTGGTTTGCTTACATTTTGTTAAATTTTTCTTTTGTATTCTCAAGGGATATTGATCACAAGTTTTCTTCAATTATTTTGCCTTATATTGGTATCAGAATGATAATGTCATAAAAGGGTTGAGCAATGTATCTTCTATATTCTGGAAGACTTTCTGTACAATTGGTACTATTATTCCTTATATTTGTAGGAGACTTTGCCAATCACACTGTCTTGGTCACAAGTTTGGTCTCTGGGAAAGTTGTGGGTAGGGATTTATTTTATTTAATAGATATAGGCAGGCGCCTGGGTGGCTCAGTCAGTTAAGCATCTGCCTTCGGCTCAGGACATGATCTCACAGTTCATGGGTTCGAGCCCTACATCAGGCTCTGTGCTGACAACTAGCTCAGAGCCTGGAGCCTGCTTCAGATTCTGTATCTCCCTCTCTCTCTCTCTGACCCTCCTCTGCTTGCACTGTCTCTCTCTGTCTCTCAAAACTAAATAAAAAACATTAAAAAAATTTAAAAATTTTTTAAATAGATATAGGGCTATTTAGGTTATTTCTTTTTTTTTTCATTTTTTAGTTTATTTATTTATTTTTAAAATATAATTTATTGTCAGATTGGCATCCATACAACACACAATGCTCATCCCAAACAAGTGCCCTCCTCAATGCCCATCACCCACTTTTCCCTCTCCCCCACTTCCCATCAACCCTCAGTTTGTTCTCTGTATTTAAGACTCTCTGACAATCTGCCTTCCTCTCTCTCTGTTCGTAACTTTTTTTCCCTTTTGCTTTCCATGGTCTTATGTTAAGTTTCTCAAGATCCACATATGAGTGAAAACATACAGTATCTGTCTTTCTCCGCCTTATTTCACTTAGCACCCTCCAGTTCGATCCACGTTGCTGCAAATGGCAGGATTTCATTCTTTCATTATTTCTTCTTGGATCAGGTTTAGTAGTTTGTGTCTTTTAAGAAGTTTTCCCTTTCTTCTAAATCTTTGACTGTATTAACATATGTTTATTCATAGTACTCCCATGCCAACCTTTTAATGTCTGTGGGATCTGTGGTCATGTTTTTGTTTTTATTTCTCATACTGCCAATTTGTATCTTTTTTCTTTTATTGTTTTGAATTATGATTCACAATATGGTCTATCTTGGTGAATGTTCTATGCACAGTTGAAAACAATGTGTATTTTTCTCTTTTTGAGGTGCTTGGTTTTGAAAATGTCAGTTAGGTCAATTTGACCAATGCACTTGGTTAATGGTCTTTGAGATACTGATTTTCTGTTTATTTCTTTTACCTGCTGTTTCCCGAGGAAAGCACTGAGCTCTCCACTTAAAGTAATGGATTTGTCTGCCTCTCTCTTCAGCTCCCTCATATTCTGCTTCCTGGTCTTTGATGCTCTACTCTTAGATGCATACATATTTAGGTTTGTCCTGTTCTCTTGATGAATAAAATATTTATCTCATCATTATGAAATATCATAATAGTTGATAGTTGACACTATTTCTTGTTCTGCAATCTACTCTGTCTGATATTAACAGAGATACTTCAGCTTTTTCTTTTATTCATATTTGTATGGTACAGCTTGTTCATCCTTTTATTTTAACTATTTGTGTTTAAAGTAGCTTAACGTAGGTGTTTTTGCAAACATTGTATGATTTGGTCTTGCTTCTTTATCAAATCTGATCATCACTGTCTTCATGTGACTGTGTTTCTTATTCTTACTGGTTTATTTTTATGTCTGTCATTTTGCTTTTCTTCTATTCTCTCATTTATGTATCCTCCTTCTTCTCTGTGTCTCTTTTCTCCTCTGTTTCAAAAAGAAGGAAAGAAATCATCAGGTGTCTCATTTCTTTCCTTTTTTATTGATTAATAAAATAGTTTTTATTTTATTTTATCTCTGCTATTGAGTTTTTAGGTATAAAAACTATTCTGTTTTATTTTAACTGTTTCTCTAGAGTTCACAGCATACCCCTTAATTTACTAGTTTTCCTTTACAAAAGATTGTACCACTTGTTATACAGAATAAAAACCCAACAGAGCATGCTCTATTCTTAACTCACAAGCGTGCAAAAATTAGTACTCCATCAAATCCTCCTTTCTCGTGGCTTTCATGACCTCTCATTCTGGATAGTGGTCTCTTTTTCCATGCTTTGCCTTTCCATGCTTCTGCCTCCTCAACTCAATGAAACCTCTGGACTTTGTATAGGTTTACACTTCTGGTGCTGTGGCCTATTAATTCCCAACCAGGTGAGGTTTGCCTCTTTGTTTCCCTTCCCTGAGGGTTATTCTTTATGTTCCTTAGTATTCAATATCTTAAAATACTCATTTTATATATTACATTAACAGTGTTTCAAACTTCTGTAAATTGATGCTTTAACATCTGCCCCACATGCATAGACTGGATATGACTTGTTATAAACAACCTTAATAATTTGCCTTGTTCACCTTGCCTTTGCCTTGACTTCCTGTCTACCTTGTTACCTCCTACCCCTCTTGAGAGAAGTCCTCTTCCTAGGGATTCATTTTTCAGATAGAAACCACCTCAATCCAAAGATCACATTTCAGACACCTCCATCTTTCTCTCTGGACCAATATCCATGTGTCCTAATTACCTAGAACCACTTACCAGAGAACTAGGAAAATTTTCAGGCCCTAGAGCACACAGAAGTGATCTAAGTCAGCCAATTCTAAGTCTCCTTACCCCACGTCACCTGTTTCTTTCTGAAGAAACCACAATAAAGGCTCTTACAGCTTCTCCTCTCTAGCTGCCACCTTACTGACTCTGGTGCATCCCCATCTCCCCCAAATCATCCAAACCATGTGGCATGACCCATCTTCTTGGGAATTTTGAGTAACAAACTATCTTTCCAGTGATGCTTAGATACTGATCTCTTGATCTGGCTATACCTTAAAATTTTCCATTTACTAATTATATTTCAAAACATACTTTTCATGTTTTCTAGTTTTTAAGATGTGTGTGTTGGGGGGCAAATCCAGTTACACCATCATGGCTGGATTTGCCACCATTTTAGGGTTAAAGAAAATGCTCTTCAGTCACCTTCCAAAGCCACACAATGAATTCAGAGAACTCAATATATTTGTTCAGTGTTCTTATTAAAAAAAAACATTTATCTACCATAGGTTAGGTCGTGTTATCATTATCAGTCTCCTAAGGATGCTGTAACAAATTACTATGAACTTGTGGCTTAAAATAATGCATACTTACTCTCTTATGAGTCTGGAGGACAGGAGTCTGTGATTAGTATCACTGAGCCAAAGTCAAGGTGTGGGCAGAGACACACTCCCAGTGGAGGCTCCAGAAGACAATACTTTCCTTGCCTCTTCCAGGTTTGGTGATTGTTGATATTCCTGGGCTTGTGGTTGAATCATCCCAATAGTCAAGGTTAGCTTTTTTACTTGTCTCTACTCTGTCTGCTCATAGCCTTCTCCTTTCTGTGTATATTTAATGTCCCTCTGTGTCTGTCTTGCAAAGACACTTCTGATTGCACTTAGACCTCACCCTGCTAATTCAACATAATATCTTAACTTCTTTAACACATCTAAAAAAGCCCTTGTTTCATCAGACATTCACAGGTTTGAGGTATTGGGGCATGGGATTCTTCTAGAGGAATTGTCTTTTAGCCTAGCACAATTGTTTTGTTTTTATGTTTTGTTTACTTTTGGCAACATTTTGTCTTACCCACTTTCATCTTTAAATACAGAATAAAGCTTATTGTCTCCCTGAACAGGATACTGCTCAGTCGATAAATCTCTAGAGAGTTGATAAGAACAAAGTAACAGCTGAAAATGTTAATGGTTCCTCAACAGGTTAAAATAAAATAATATTCAAATCTCTTCCTCTTGCATTTCTCAGTTTTCTAAGTTTCAAGCTTTCTGCTTCTGGTCTGTGACTATTTTGGTCGCAGGGAGGTCAGGATACAAAGTAAGTTTTTCAGTTTAATAATAATGACAATAAAATTTAGAGTTCCTTCTCAAATGTGGGAGACTCCATGAAGGATAAAAATCCTTGAGTCACAAGACTATAAGCAAAAATCTGTGATAATTTCATAAGTTTTGAGTAAAATGAGAGCACAGTACAAAGTAAGCACTTAAATATATAGTTTAAAAAAGGAAGGTATAAATGAATGAATGTGTAATTGCTTCCTATAAAGAAAATTCCCTATTTATCAATCATTCACAGGCACATATGGGTAATAACATAATAAATATTTCCCTGGACTCTGCACTGAGCTTGGAATGTGCTTAAAATTATCTCTTTTTCTCCCTCTACCCATCTCTCCCATCTGTGTATACTCTTTCACTCTTAAAAAAATTTTTTTAAATGGGGTGTCTGGGTGACTCAATCAGTTGAGTGTCTGACCCTTGATTTCAGCTCAGGTCATGATCCCCAGGTCCATGGACTGAGTCCCTCATTAGGTTCATGCTGATTGTGGATCCTGCTAAAGATTCTCTCTCTCTCTCTCTCTCTCTCTCTTTCTCTTTCTTTCTCTCTCTCGCTTTGTCTCTCTCTTACTCTCTCTCTGCCCTTCTCCCCTGCTGGTGCTTTCTCTTTTTCTAAAAAAACCCTAAACTACATAAATGAATGAATGAATGAATAAATAAATAAAAATATTTCCATAATGCTGTGATTCTAGAATGTGATTGTAGAATTTTCATAGTAAACCCATGATTTATTTGCAAAGTTTTCAAGGTATTTGCAAGCAGACTTGTGATTTACTTTTGTTTTTAAAGTGAGCATTCTTGAAGAGAATGCAAATGCTTTCCAATTAGTATTCACTTTTCTTTCAACAACATTATAGCTATAGACAAAAAGGTATAGCACTGATAAATTTAATCATTCTCACCAATTGCTAGCATAGGCATATAACTAATTGTGCATTTGGACATTCACAGTTTCTAGGAACCAGAAAAGATGAACCCAAATATGACATAACTAGTCAATGTGTGCTCAGAATTACAATGTGATGGCAACATCTCCCTTGACTTAGTATGGTTTGGAGATAAGACTTTGCAGTGGGCTCTAGGACATGACCACTGACCCCACAGAGCTGTTTGTTGGACATGTGACCTTACTCTATGGTTTAACTCTTTTTAATCAATCTAGATCATGGTGAAAATTCAAGTCATGTATCTCAGAAGATTGTTTCTAAAACAAGTGGAGAATAATGCATTATCAGTTTTTCGAGAATTAACCATTGGTATTTCTGTACGCTGAGAATATTGTACAGTACTTGAAGAATAGTAGTAAGGCAATATATGCTAAATAGGGATGTTCTTAAATGATTATACAATTATAAGCTGTGATTCTCAGTTGTTCTAAAGCAGGTTGGAAAAAAATCATCTCTCTGACTTTCTTCCACTTTTGGCAAATCTGACAGCAAGGCTTCAAAACCAAAACCAAACAATGGACTCTCAGTGTGGAAAGCCATTCAGTAATAAGCAGAGAGGGGAGCAAAATGCCTGGGTCTTTGATGAGGAAATAGGAGTGAAAAAAAATGGGTGAAACAGATGCACATATTAAATGAAAAATGCAACAGCTTACGTTATAAATGGCATTTGGTTCCCAAAGCCAGAAATCAGATGAAAGCTAGCTGAGACAGAGGAGACTAAAACAATTAAGGACAGACATTGAAAACTGGTAAAGAATTTAGAGATTAGTTATGGCTAATCCGTAAGAGCTGGTAGGTGTGATGTTCCTGCGGTTCTGTGGGGCCAGACTGAAAAACATGGTGTCAAAATGGCAGAGAGTCTAGATTAACAACAACCATGAAAATCTGTGGAGCCAAATTAGTCCTTGAAAGATTAGAGTGATTAGGGTTTTAGAGAGAATTGAAGTATGATATTCCTTTCAAAGCTCAAGAAGCCACAGGATAAAATGCTTGACAAGGTGATATTATAATAGAAAGTAGTATTTCTCTTAAGAGAAATCTCTCCCCTCCGCCCATACAATCTCCTTTACAACTGGAAATGGATAACCCCTTGTAGAGACATTTTGAGTGGCAGGTTTTGTGGTGCTATTGTAGATGTAGGGGGGGAAAAAAGAAAAAAAATGTCAATTCATGTAATGTTTGGTTAGCACATAATGGCCTTGCAGGTGAGCAAAGAGTGGGAGATCAATAAGATACCCTGTCATTGCAAAAACTGGGATAGAGGGTAAATTTCGTTTCTCCACCACATGGATTTCAAGTTCATTTCTCTGTATGATGTGTTAAAAAAAAATCCTGGTGCAGTAACTTGTATTGTATGTACATCCTAGAGGGGAGAAACTTACCAAGAAAATGAATAGTTTCCAAATTTAACAAATGACTGGTTGTGAATAGGGCTGTATTTCTAAAGACAAAAATGTCAGAAATTTTAATACTCAATTACTGAAATAGAGCATAGTTCATAATTAAAAAAGCTACTTCATTCCCAGTAAGCATAAAAAACTCATAGAAATGTATATATGGATATGTGCTTATGTGCATATATTATTTTGGTACATGTATGTATGGATAAACATTTTATTTAATTGTCTGTGGTTAGAGGACTTCAACTATGAGGAAGCTTGTTTATTCTTATAGATTAAGTGAGGAAGAAAAATATTATCACCATGCTCATTAATATACTTGGGAGAGGAGTTATTATAACACCAAACATGTGTATTAGGGTTATTTATATTTTAATTCACTTCATTGAAAGCCATCAACGTTTGAAAGTCACTTGAAAAATTGCAAAAGTGACCGAGATACAAAAATAAATTTGTGGACTTATTTTCTTGGTGCAGTGCTCATGTAGGTATGCAAAGCCTTTTGTGTGAAACAAAGCACAGGCTCTAGGACTTCATAGTTCATCCAGAATATGGTCCCTTGTACAATGAGCAAAATGCGATGGTTTCCAATGTGAAGATGGAACTGAATCTCCAAAAACTGGAAGGATTTTTTCTGATGTGATTTCTGATGTGATTAGTACCACTTGTGTTGTGTTGAATTTTAAATAATCATGAAGAAGAAATCAGGTAAATCCAGACTCTGAGACATTCAACAAGAAAACTGGTACCAGATATTTAAAATTCTCAGTGTCATGACAGAAACAAACAAGAAATGATGGAGATGGAGTGACTTAACTTAAAGACAGATAAATAGAATAAGTGATCCTCGATTGGATCCTGAATGAGGGAAAAATATTTTTGGACAACTAAAGAAATTTGAATATAAATTTAATATTTAATAATAATATTAAATCAGTGTTAATTTGTCTCGTACAAGATTTGTTTTGATTCACCTAGGATGAGAGTTTCAGATTACAATTTGTGCATGGGTAGTTTATTTTATTTTATTTTATTTTTTATAATTTTTTAATGTTGATTTATTTTTTTATAATTTTTTAATGTTGATTTATTTTGCGCCAAAAAGAGAAGGGAGGCACAATCAGAAGCAGGCGCCAGGTTCTGAGTTGTCAGTACACACAGAGCTTGATGCAGGGCTTGAACCCACAAGCTGTGAGATCATGACCCGAGCTAAGTTGGATGTTTAACCAACTAACCCACTCAGGTGCTCCTGGGTAGTTTATTTTACAGGTGACCCCAGGAAGACAAATGGGATGGACACAGTGAAAGAGAGAAGTAGAGTCCTCATATGTATGGTGCAGCTTTAACGTAGCTGTTCATGCACGGGCGTAATTATCCCTTCAGGAATTCTCTGATGAGCAGCTGTGTAGAATGCATTCCAGAAACATAACTGAAAGACAAAGGGCTGGGATAATTATCCACTGCTTCACGACTTTTATTGGTTAAGAGTAGCTTACTGTGGGTGTTTTGTCACCTGCATTTCTAAATACATAGGCTAAGGTACATTCTGAAGGAGGAGACCATCAAGATATGTGGCAAGGTGAATAAGACAGTAAACTTTTAGTGTTATCAAGAACTATCTACCATAGTAGTGACTAAAATTAAAACTGGATTGACAGGTGTAATAATATTATTGTGGTAATATAAGATAATGCCCTTGTTTTTATGAAACAAATACTGAATTATTTAAGGGTGAAGTGTCAAAATGTCTATCACTCAGTATCAAGTGGATATTGAGGGTGTGTGCACATGTGAATGTGTGTGAGCGTGTGTATGTGGGAGGGTGAGAGCAAAGAACATTAAAACTGATGTAATAAAGTCTTTTGTACATTCTATCATTGTTAGTGTAAGTTTAGAATTTTTCAAAATTAAAAGCTGTGGGGGGGGAAAGAAAGGATGGATTTTTTAACAGATGAATTTGGAATAGGAAAGTATATTCCTTGAGAAAACCTAAGAGTAAAAAGATGGGAACTCTCAAAGTAGGAAAGCATATAACTGGGTGTATAGAGTGTTTTGGATTATCAGTTTAAAGTTAAAGAATTTCAAATTCATTTTGTAATTGATAGTAAATACTTGGAGTTATAAAGGACAGATGAAATGCATGTATATGATATAGGATGTCTTCTCTCTCTCTTCCACTCCCTCTCTCTCTGTATGTGTGCTGGTGAAGGTCAGAGGTTCATTTATAGTACCAAAACAAAGTGGAGCCTACTGGAATACTAAAGAAGTAAAGAATTAAAGCCCTGAGCCTGGATAGTAATAGTAGTTAAAAAAAAAAAAAAAACGAAATGAATGCTAATGGAAAGACACCATACACAGAGGACTGATGTCTTATATCTAATTAGACTCCAAGATAGTAAAGGAAAACCATCTCTGTTAACTAAACTTAGAAATATTTTAATCTTTGTGTCCCCTGTTCCCACTGTATAATTAGTGACTGAAATTGATAAATAAAGAATTAAGGTATACCGTATAATAAGGAAGAGCTTTATGGCTTCAAAAAAATCATAAAAAAGAAGGAAAGAGGGATTTGGGGGGAGAGGAGAAAGTCAATGAAATGGTGAATTTTATATCATTTTTCAGGTGATGTCCATTCCTTTGGATTTATTTTAGGATTAGGGTTTTTATAAAGCCTTTTGAAAGAAAAATTATGCATAAGAATAGGAAGATGCTACTTAAACAGTATTTTAATGGACCCAGAGCTTTGGTGATAACCGACTCAGGAACTTATTTGATGGCTGGGCTAATGAATGGCAGGCTCCAAAGGTGTAAGATGCAAACACTTATTAATACTCACACAGCAGAGGATACTGAATTGAAGAGGTGTTTCCACACATGGAGACTGAGGCAAAAAGGAAATCAAGCTAGATGCAGAAGCAAAAATATTCACGTGGCTGGGAGAAGAGAGGACAATATGGGTAAGGTTGCAGTCTGATTAGTTTATGTGAATCTCAGTTGTGTAGACAGGTTTGTGATGGTTACTACATGTCATACATGCATCTCAATCACAGGATACCATCAGGGTTTCGCCAATTAATGCACTAAGGAGCAGAGAAGATCAGGGAGGGCTTGGGAGAGAGGCAAATGGGAAGGATTTTGTGAGGCTTAAGGCTCTTGGGTCTGTGTGAACCCAAATGAAACACAGTTTATTTAAAACCAAAATGGAGTATATAGGGCATCATAGAAAGATGGCTCCTCTCATTACAAACAGGACTGAGCTTTTCTTTATCATGGTAACCAACTGTCAGGAGTGCAAAAGTAGAAAAAACAAGGGAGATTAGCATGATAACACAAGGATCCAATAGGAAAGAGAGAGTATTTGGCACTGTGGAAGGTGGCAAATAGGACCACTTCTTCACCATACCCCTTGCCATGTATAAGAGACAAACTTCAGAAGATTTTATGCCACCAAGCTCATTCTTTTCTTTAGAAGGTTTCCCAGAGTTGCTTTTCATCTTCCCCCATGGACTAGTGCTTAAGTGAGTAGACTTTGGAGTCACGACATTTTTGTTTGAATCTTAGATTATCCACTTACTGCTGTTGCAGTGCTAAGTCATACTAATGCTATAGACCTGTGTTTACCAACATGTACAGTGGAAATAATAGTAGTACCACACTAGAGGACAAACATATTACTTACTTAAAAAATAAAACAAGCTGTGAAGCAGGCACAGTTGTTAAAAGTATTTTCCATGTAAGATGCTCAGATATGAAGAGTTAAGTTACTTTTCCAAAGTTTCAAACTTGTAGTTAGCAGAAGTAGGATGTGAAACTAGGTTTGCCTTGTTTCAAATGTCACTTTTAAAATTAATATATGATACGGTGTCCTCTTTTAAATAATGCCAATCAGTGGAGGATTGCTTAGGAAAAAGAACAAAAAAATAAAGAAAAGTCAAGGATATCAAGGTAGACAGTACCCATTCAAAGACTACTCTGGGAATAGAGTGCCTTGGACAATGCGAGGCAAACATAATAGTCCCATTTCAAGGCAATTTCTATGCAGAAGCAGCTGTACTAGGTTTTCTTAGCCAGATCTCATGAGAATAGAAATACATAACCCATCCTCCTCTGCCCCTCATTTCTTATCCACCAGACCCTTTTCGGATAGTAATTTGGCTTCTTAAAATAAGCTTGCCAATGCAGAGCAGTATTGAGTTATCTAGGTAATTATATGTCACAGGATATACAAAACCATTGGTATTCAGTTCCACACATTCATCTGAGAGTTCTTGTAAGTGGGAAGCAGTCTGTCCGTTCTGACACCCAGCTAGAATAATGTTTCTGAGCCAGAAAGGCTTTGAGTCAGGCTCTGAAGGCAGCAAAACCCACACTCTCGTTTGGGAGGCTTCTAGTCAGCCACACACACCAAATGCAGTTTTCCTCATTTACTTTTTCATTTTCTTAAATTTTACTTAATCCCAAATTAGTTAACACATAGTCTAATAATGGTTTCAGGAGTAGAATTTATATATATATTCATCACTTACATATAACACCCAGTGCTCATCCCAACAAGTGCCTCATTTACTTTTAACAAAAATTATCCCATTTTGCAGATGAATAAAGTATAGCAAAAACGGGTAAAGGAACTCGCTCAGTGTCACAGGGTTGTTGCATGGGAAGAATTGTGTTTTGGCAACTTCTCTTTGGACCCCAAAGTCCATCTTCTTTTTACTGCATCACAAGAGTACTTGTAGGAAAATACAAGTTCTCATCGTCACTTTGGAGAGAATGCTTTCCACTTTCTCTTTTTCATAACACCAGTAATAGCAGATGGAAAGGGCTTCAGCTATGGTATAATTATTTTGTCATAATTAGAGAAGATTCATATGAAATGTAAATTCTAGCTGTTATGTTGTCTCTGGGTTACTGACTCTCTAACTTGGACACTGGAGGGGACCAAGGCAGTTCATGTGATGAGGCTGTGTCCACACTGATGCTAACTAATCCAGTCACATATGCAGCCACTGCCTGGCTAGGATCGTAGTGAAATGTCATGACTTCGAGCTTCCAACTAATTATACTCACCTTCTCACTTGTCTCCCTTCTCAGTCTCTTTCCTCTTGATGTATTTATTTCTCCTGAGGCTGTCTCCCTCTGTCACCTCCTTCAATACAGTTGCCTCTTAGAACAATGATTCCTTTGGGTTCTCCAGTTCTGGATTCTTCTGACTAGACTTACATGCTCTGGGTACAAATGTAAAGGAGAAATGTACAAAAGTAACCTTCCTTTCTCTTCCTTCCTTCCTCCCTCTCTTCATTTTTATCTTTCTTCTTTCTCTCTTTTTTCTCCCTTCCTATCATCCCTATGTTTCTAACCCCCAACAAAGGAATGTATACTCCTCTAAAATAAATATTAGTTTCTTGGATAAGGGCTGTGGTTTCTACCTGGAATGGTGTGTATAGTTTCTACCTAAGGATTACCATGTATGCTTATTCTTTGTTTATTATCATACCCACCTGTCCCAATTTAGTGGCACCTGACTGCATTCTTTGTGGTCCTAATGCCTCCATCAGGAAGTTATAAAGCGGGGGTGGTAACAGTATAATTGGATTGAAGATAAAAGGCTGGTAGGAGACCTTGCCTACCCTAATTGTTCTCATCAGTATCACCTGGAGAGCTTGGGAAAGCCAGATCGCTGTGCCATGCGCCCGAGAATTCATGATTCAGGTATAGAATGGGAATTTCCATAGAATTTCCACATCCAGCAAATTCCCACAGGGTGTTGATTACCAATATAGCCAGAAGGATACCAGTTCAGAGTAAGTAATTGCATTCTAGAAGGTGAGTCCAGGGTCTTAAGATTCAAGAGCAGTCCCCACAGCTGATAAAGATTATAATCTGGTAGTGGAGTGGCCTGGTAGTGGAATGCAGAGTGGGGTAGGTGGCTAGAGAAGTAAATCTTCAGGACTTGTGTTATGAGTATTTATTTTCACTTTTAGGTGATTCATTAGAAATGATCTACAGTATTCAAAAAAGTGTACTAAAGTCAGTTAGCAAATATGCAATATAGCCAGGCAGAAGAAATCAGCATCAGCTCAAAGAAAATCAATGAGAGAAACAACAGCAGAAGCCCGGAGCAGGTGAATCAACTAGCTCTTATTGATGGTGAGCATGCGAGCCGGGAGGGTCACGGGCAGCCACCAGCCCAGCGGGAGCGAGACCTCTCTCCTGGTTTGCTATTACTGCGGGCGCACTGAAGACACGCGGCGTCTCCTCCCTGTGGCGTCTGGAGCTGCAGCAGTGCCGAGAACGTGAGTATTCATGAGTATTTGTGAGCAAGCGGTGGCTCACACTGAGTGTGTTAGCCTCACTTTTAGAACTCCTGCAGAAAAGCTATCACAGACTGTTCTGTTCTGTGACAGAAACTATCATCTCTGTACCTCTCTCTCAGTGCCTATGGCAGTGAGGGTTCTCTGGGCCACCTCTCTTTCTAAGTTTCTTGGAGGTTCGTCAGAATGAGAGAAAAAAGGCCTGACTGCCCCCTTGCAGAGTGGTTTCAAGAAGGATTGTCTTCCAATTTATTTCCCTGGGTCTGACTTTCCAGAAAGATTGTCAAACCTCTTGGTGCCCATTTTCAGTAGCTTATTCAGTGTGAGAAGTCACAGGGTGTCCTCAATTCCGAGGAAATTGGTGATATGACTCAGAATGATACCTCAGAGTGTGGAGGGGCAGTGATCTTGAAAGTAATGTAAAATTCACAATTTTCAACGTTTATAGAAATCATTTCTCACGTAACATCCAAACCGTTCACTGTTCCTTTTCCTCTGATAAACAATGAAAATAGAAGAAAAGCCTTCCGAAGAATTCTCTCTGGCAGTAGGGGTGAAAATAAAACCTACCTAAATCAACACTTCACAGTGGGACCCTACATTTACCTGGCTTAGGAACAAGCATTGTAAGAACATTTTGTACCTGCCTGGCTTCTCGGGACTTTTAATATTTACGATCTGACGTATATGTGCTCAGAATGACATTTCCCTCCTTATTGTTAATCTTTACATATACCAAATGACAACTTTTAAGGTGGAAACAAAAGATAAGTAAATAGGTATATTTTATTTCGAAATGATGCCATTTTATAGAAACGATGATGTACAGAATTTCAGCCTGTGAAAGATCATCCTTTGTTCTATGTCTTTGCGGGGTTCTGTGACCTAAAATGTGCTTCACGTATAGAGGTGTTTATTAGAGTAACTCCTTTTTTCTCCAAAATTTTACCTTGTAAAATTTGAAAATAAATTCACCCAATCTAGGCACATGTTGAGGAACCAACAGTATTTCTAACTCTGAGAACTTAAGGAAAAAAGTGAATTACGACACGTTGGTAAAATAATTCAGATGCTTTAAACTGAGACCAATTGTTAACCTGAATCTTGAGTTAGCATGATTTATTTTTTAAGCTTATTCTGAAAGAGAAAGTGAGCACATGAGTAGAGGAGGGAGAGAAAGAGAGAGAGAAAGACAGAAAATCCCAAGCAGGCTCCTTGCTGTCAGCACAGAGCCCCATGCAGGGCTCAAACCCATGAACTGTGAGATCATGACTTGAGCCCAAATCAAGAGTCATATGCTTAAACGACTGAGCCACTCAGGCAGCCCTTGAGGTAGCATGATTTTTTTTAAGTTTGTTTATTCTGAGGAGGAGGGTGAGGGTGTGTAAAAGCGGAGGAGGGGCAAAGGAGAGAAGGAGAGGGAGAAACCCAAGCAGGCTCCACACTGTCAGCACAGAGCCTGATGCAGGCCTCTGTCTTGTGAACTGTGAGATCATGACCTGAGCCAAAATCAAGAGGTGGGTGCTCAAAAGACTGAGCCACCCAGGCACCCCTTGAGTTAGCATGATTATTAAAAACAACTAATTGTTGAGTTTTGCACTAAAGAATGTCATTACATAAAATTACAACAACACTAAGCAAAAAAAAAAATTGTATACAACTTAGTAATAGCTTTAGGATTTATGTTTAATCTTTTGTGAAGAAACTTCACCAAGAGCCTGCTATAAAAATTTCAATAGACTTCTGTTTTCTTTGTGACAATGAGTTTTCTTGCAGACATTGTTGTGAACACGGGATCAGTGAGTTTTTAGAGAGCTGTTTTACTCTTACCTAGTAAGAACTATTATGTAACATTTGCATATATTCCAACTAAGGCTTACATTTCTTTGCTGTGCACATTTAAAGTTAACGAGCTTCTGAGGAAAGAAAGCACTCTTTTGTCATCACAAAGATTTCAAGGGCCTCTTGAATGTTTTTGTCACCTGCTGGAATATTCTGTGTCTCAGCAATTGTATGGCTCAGCAAGAGTTGAACGTGAAGTTCTATGAAAACCAATGTGTGATACTCTTTTAATGGTTTCTACTCTTGATAGACTGGATTAGAATGGTTGGCCAGGGGCCCCTTGGGTGGCTCTGTTGGTTAAACATCCAACTTTGGCTCAGGTCATGATCTCACAGTTCGTCGGTTCGAGCCTATAGACAGGTCCTATGCTGACAGCTCAGAGCCTAGAGTCTGCTTCACATTCTGTGTCTCACTTCCTCTCTGCCCACTCCCTCAAAAAATTTTTAAAAAATTGAAAAAAAAAATGTTGGCCAAGTGTGGTGCCTCTTAATGCTGAGAACATTAATTGATCACCTAATAATATCAAGCACAGTATTCTGAAATCTCTGGAAAACACAAGGACATATTTGGGCTTTACAATGGGGGGGGGGAGGTGAAGAAAGAACAATTTGTTAAGAATCTAATATGCAGCATATACTTTCTGTATATTCTTTCCACGTATCAAGTCACAATGATTGAAGTTGGCTTCATCAGAATTTAGGGGCCTGTTTTACAAACTTCAGACTTGATGAATGGGGAGTTATTGAGGTTTTGATGTGAATATTACAGTCATGCATCCAGCATAACTTTAGTTAGTAATTATTACCATTTTTAAACAGTTTGTTCCTCTTATTGAGGTTCTGTAACTATCTCTGTGAATTTGTTGATTAATTGGTGCTGGAACTTCGCAAGGTAGACAAGATATATATTGTAGGGTGGGTTTTGTTTGAGTTTGTTTCATCCTTCTTTTTTGTGAAGAATAATAGGTTACTTCTGTCACCAGCACTCAGAGACCGACTAGGTGTCCCACAGTTTATTTTATTTCTGACACTAACCATAGTTAGCGATGACCCCACAGGTTAGAGGCCCCACTGTATAGAACTCTGCCCACTTCACACACCAGCATCAAGTCTTGGGGGGCTGCAAGCCACCTGCACTCTTGCCCAGGTAGGCTACAAATTCAGGGGTTCCTGCAGTGTTTCTCTTGGTTTGATGATTTATTAGAATAACTCCTAGAACTCAGGAAACTGCTGTAGAGTTGATCCTTGAACAACATGGGAGTTAGAGGTACTGACCCCCTGTGTAGTCACAAATCCATATGTAACTTTTGATGATGCAAAAACCTAACTATTAATAGCCCATTGACCAGAAGCCTCACCAATAACCTAAGCAGTCGAATAACAGGTATTTTGAAAGTCATACATATTATATGTTGTATTCTTAGAATAAAGCAAGCTAGAGAAAGTGTTATTCAGAAAATCATAAGGAATAGAATTTATAGTACTTTACTCTTTGAAAAAAGATTGTATGAATGGACTCATGCAGTTCAAACTGATGTTTTTATAGGATCAATTGTACTTACAATTTGCCATTTTATTATAATAAATTTAAATGAATAGTCAGAGAAAGAGACAGCAGCATGGCCTGGAAAGGTCCTGCGAGCAGTGCTTTGTTTCCTTGTGGGGGAAGGGTGTGCCACTGTCTCCATGCCTGTACATCAGTGTGGTCACCAACCGGGAAGCTTTCTGAGCCACATGGCTCCGTTTTTATCAAAGTTTCATTGCATAGAGACAGTTGATTAAATCATTGGGCGCATGATTGAACTCAGTCTCCAATACCTTATTCTGAATGTGTAACTCTTAAATCATTTGCTTGGTTTCTGTCTGCCAGCTCTCATTGTGATGCTATCTCTGGGCCCTGGAAGGATCACCTCATTAACATAACAAAGACTTACCATCACTCTGAAAATTCCAAAGATTTGTGAAGCTCTGTGCCA
>NC_043715.1:21936144-21937528 GCF_006229205.1 Suricata suricatta
TGGTGGGGGTGGTTATGTTTAAATGAAGTTGCTTTTACAACACCAAAGACTTAATCATCCATTTCCTATATAAAAGGTAGCTACTTTTTTGCATGGACCTCAAGTATATTGTAGTATAGAGGTGGAATTGAAGGAAAGGTATTAAGCAGGCTGTGTTGTAGCTTATGGGCAAGTAATAAATTGTATCATTTATCTTGAATGTATCATAGATAAGCTGCTATAGAATGATTGCCACTTCAGATAGCTGTGAAATTAGGTGACTAACTAGTTGTTACATAACCTTCTAATTTCTGTATAAGTCTAATTACATGAAATAGAAGTTGGGGTTTTGATTTTTTACTTTGCTTTTCTGTTTGGAGTGTATAATTGTAACTACTGTAGTGTAAATGATGGAAAATAATTGCATATGTTAAAAAAATAAATAAGCAGGAAAAAAAAGATTGACACCAAAAATAAATAAATAAAAAATATGGATAAAGAGATACCCTAACTCCCAGAAAATGATGATCCTAGGTGTGGGAGGAATTAGATAACTTGTCAAAGGGATTCTCTGTGTCTCACTTATAACCTGTAGGAAAGGGACCTAGAGAGAAAATTGTGTATGAGAGCACAGATAAGACCATTATACTTTGACTTGAGAATAATTAAAATACAATTATAACTAATAGATAATTATAGCACCATTAAGGTGATGAGTTAATTATTATATTAATTGGCAGGTTAATGGAACTCAAAATGGATTTTTAAAGTCTGAATTTAAGTAACAGGGAAACAATATGTTAAGAATTTTCTCTAGATAATGTATCAGTACAAAAATGATTTTTCCCCATGGATTCCTGATGGCATATTTATTTCTCTCAACTGAAACTTTGTAAACACTTAAATAAGAAAGCATAGTAGACACCAATGATATGTAATGAGTACAGAAACTTTAAAGACTAAATGTGTAATTTGATGTCAGCTGTTTTAACTTCATTTTTATTTATCAAAATAAAAGATTAAAGTGAATTTATCATATTTTTCTCATTTGATATCTGTGGCCTTTGAGTGTCTTCTGAGGTGGAATTACACTCAGTTCTGCCTGGGACTAGTCATTCTAATACCTGTTAATATTTGCTCTCCTTTTGGGTGGTCTACCAGAAACTGTAACCTTAACAAAATCAATCCTGGGCTAATTCTGCACCAAAAGGGCATGATCAGTAGAAAGCATGGGATTTAACGTTCCAGAGCCTAAATTTCCATACAGTTGTAGAATTTGGGGAAAGCCACTTAACCACCGTTAGCTTGTCTCCTCATTTATAAAAATAGTTATCTGAGACTGCCAGCATAGCCTTTACCATAGTTATGCCCATTGAAGTTCACAAATTCCCAGGAAGGAAAGACT
>NC_043715.1:21937628-21949813 GCF_006229205.1 Suricata suricatta
CAATTTTTCTTAAGCACTACTAACTGCTTGCTTTTCTTGAAGCCACATATTTTTTAAAATACAGGAGAATTTTAAAGATGAAGCCCTGAGCCATTTCTTTACCTGGTTATGTCTCTCTCCTAACCCGGGATAGAGCTGCACACTCTCTCTGGGGAGACCTCTGCCTTCCAGGTAATGCTGCCATGCAGTTTATTGAGTGAAATCAGGACGAAAATATGAGGAGCTAATGACTTCTGTCAGCTTTCTGGATTCATCTCTTACTTTTCTGGTGTCCTAAGCATGCTCATTTGACTGGTTTGGTAATCTAGCCCCAGGGTTTAGACAAGAAGGGGAAAAAAATAATAATGAAGATTGATTTAGTACAGCTTAACATAAGTAGAAGCTCACATAGATCTTTTGGGACAAGGCCAAATATTCAGCAAAAGTTCATTCTGCTGTGTCCTAAGAATAGTGGACACATGCATAGCAATTACTGAGTGTGTTTTAAATGCTAGGTGCTGATTTCTTTAGATGATTCCTCTGGTCTTGTAAGAACTTTATAGACTAGTTGTGATTATTATCTCAATATTACATGCGGGTCTTGGGAAAGTGATAACAATTTCCCCAAATCCTTGATAGAGCTTGGTGGTGAAAGACATCTACACATGACTTCAGATTTTTAGGCTTCTGTTTCTATGTATATCTTTGTCAAGTTGGCAATCTATATAACTTCGAAGTCCACATTATTTTCTTCAAAAATTAACTTCATTTCCTGTTTTCTTCTTTAACCACCTCACCCCAACCCACACCACAATGAGTTACCTAAAAGATTAGTAATGTAGAAGAACCACTTTTGTTTTTAGTCAAGAGGATAAGAGTACCATTAGAAAAAAAGGTTATTTGACAGTTGAGTCAGAAATACATAGTTGGTCCAAAGAGTGCAGGGACTCTAAGGAATAGCTGAACTACTTCATTTGGTATTTCACAGACCTAATGATACATTTTTAAGGGTTTGCTCCACAGCAGTAAATTTACAGATTCTTTAGCTGTGCCCTGATTGAAGTCTTGGTTGTAAAAATGGTATTAGCTAGTCTAGTTGGTTGCCTATTATTGAGTGTATCTACCTCCTCTTTGGGCACTGCTACAGGCTATATTGTTGAAAATCCAATGAGGTTCATTTGAGGTGGAGATGATTGTTGGAATAGGCTGTGAGAGACAGGATCTAGAGGACAAATTAAGAATGCTTTGATTATTCTGAGTTCCCCTTTTTTCATGTCCAACTTGGTTGCAGGTTGTGCTTGGTGAGGAGTACAACGTACCAAAACTACCATGTCTTTTGGCCATACCTTCTTCAGCAACCTTATTCTTAATTTCTTACAAGACAAAGTTCAGAAAACAATTAGAAAGTATATTTTTAATGATAGTGAGCAGCAAAAGTAGACTGTGTCTGTTTTGGAAGAGCTAGTGACTTCTTCAGGAGATTAAATAGTGGCAGTCTTACTAACACCAGTGCCTGTGACTCCAGGCATCAGCCATTGTGACAACATTGATGGGTCTCAGCTGCAGTAAAGCCTTCAAATTGCATTGGGGGCATAGCTTCTGTGTTTGGCATTGTCAATGACAAAAAAAAAAGTCACTGAAAGTAATCAGAACACAAATTAGAAACAGGTTAGCCAAAAGGAACAGTTTGTGCACAGAGCTAGAAAATGCAGAGCTGAGATCCACACTTACATGTACTTGACTTGAAAGCTCATGATGTCCTAACCAGGGGCTTTCAAAAACTTAGTAAACAACTCTGTCTCTCATTTTTTCAGCTCTCCATTGTCAAATGCAAAAGATTTGAAATGCCAGCCTGGGTGCTGTGTGCTTTATATGCTAGTGGTCAAACATAGTGGCTGATATTTGTAATATTAGAATAGTAAGTCTTACAGGCTCGGGATAAACTAGAAAAGGTAAAAATCCACCCCCTCCCACCCCACTAGCTTAAAGGGAACCACAGAATACCAATCCGTGAGTATAATTGAGTTGATATTATTTATTCCAGCATATAGAAGTTAAGACTCTCCTTTATCTAAGTCAGTCTCTTTCAGCTCTAATAAGGGTTTAATTCTTTGGGCTTCCCCTAGGTGGCACATGTTAAGTGTATTTCCTTTCGATTCTGTCAGGTCTGTGTCCCAGGTTGTCTTATGTGACTGAACATTTCTCGTGACTCAAACAAGATAGCTTGGTGCCAGTTAGGAACAATTAGGGTCTAACAGCAGTTAAGTGTTGGTTTTTTTAATGATGTGAAGCTGTTTCTCATTTGCATTAAGTGATCCGTGAAATGATGGTTGGCTAACCTAAAGTAAACGAAGTAGTTCTACATTAGCACCTATGTGCTAGTCAAATAGGCAGCTCAGTGAAAAATAGAAAAGTTGTAAGTTAGTATAGAATGCCATGGATAAGTTAGGTTGAATGGATGCCTCCTTTGGAATTGAATTTCACATAAAGCAGGAGGTCGTCATGCTCACGCGGTCCAACCATTTTAAAGATAAGTTTGTGAGAGGACCTTGCATTACAAAGTGCTTTGGGAGGCTTATCTTCTGCAAACCACAAGTTGACAGGACTGTTATATCGTCTGCTACAGGATCATTTGGAAGAAAAATAAGACATCAAGGAGTAGTTAAGTCAACACCAGAACAAATTTGTGCAGTTGCCCTTGAATAAAAACATAGACTGTTGTGCCAACCTTTCTAAAAATGGTTATATTTGGTATTTATCAATGACCTCTGCATGTGCCCATGAGCTAATGGATACTTCTTTCAGAATACACTTCACTCTTGCAAAGTCTAAATGGTGTCAGAGAAACAATACAGATCTATCATAAAAGGCTATCATCCTATCAGGTGAAATTACCTCTTCAAGAGAGAAAAAGTACCCGAATGTAACACTTCATCTCTGAGCTCTCTCTTCCGTATTAAGCAGTATGAGATCAAACATTAAATGTCTACTGTTTAGGGTGTTCACTCTGTGTGCACGTGTGTGTATATAGAAACTTCAGAGTTTATCAAGTCTAAGACAAAATCCAAATATCCCTTCTTTATGTAGCTTTTACACGCCTCTCCCGTAACCATGACGCTGAAACACCTTCCCTCTGATGCACAGTCAAGGTCTCCAGTCTGGAATTGAGAATTATCCGTCCATATTATAGGAGCTCTAGGTTAAGCTGTCAGCTCTCAGCACTCATTGAGGAACTGTGTTAGTTTAAAAAATTTCTTTGTTCAAATTCATGCTTCATTTCAGAGGCAGCTTGCATCCAATGACTGGTCAACATGGAAATATAAAATGTGTCGCTTTCACCCAAATTCTGTAAGAGCATTGCAGCTCCAGGGTTTCTTAGGGGCTTGGTCTACACTGGGGACACGTTGCAGCTCAGGGACTTGTGACTGATCCTGTGTCTCCACAGGTATAAATCCACAAACACGCTTGAGCAAATATGCTGAGTGCTTATTTCTGCTGTGTCAGCTTCCTCAAGGGTGACTCAATTGACAACATCTTTGTGCTCCCACACAATGCTTGTGTACTTGCGTTTCAGTGATAATAATCCACTGTTTTGTAATGGCTTCTCTTTTCCTGCATGTTAGCTCATCGAATCTCCCTGATGTCCCTATAAGGTATATATTATTCATTTCATCTGCCAAGTGAAGCTTGGAAGAGGTTAAGAGCTTATACCCAGGCAGAATTAAAACGTAAAGAAATCTTAATTCTATGCACAATGAAATCACTCAGTCTCAAAATATTCGTTGTTATGCATGTCCATTTCTCCCATTAGGAAAAAGGCCATACTTTTTCCACCCTGTGGACCCACTGATGAGCTCAGTGCCTGACCCAACAACTCCTTGTGTGTTTTGTGAACTTGAAAAAATTAACAACTTTGTTTATCTGTACTTGCTTCATCTTTAAAACCGATAATATAGTTAGTTATTAGGCTAAAACCAGACACATTATGTAAAAGGTAGAGCATTCAATGGAACTGTAGTTTATAGCTTTAAATTCAGCTAGCTAATGCCATGGTAAGTATAAGGTTGGTATAGTGTAAAAATTACCAGCATAAGTATTAGGGTCAGGTAAGTCTCAGTTCAAACTCCATCTTGAGTAAGGACTGACTCAATCTCTGACCTGGGGCAGTTTTCCTCATGTATCTGAAACTAAAATTGATCAGCCACAAAGCTGTTTAATTATCATAATCCTGTAAGATGATCCATGTAAAATCATTAGCAGCATGGCTGAACTATCATTAGCCCTCAAAAATCAGAAGCTATCCTGTGTAGACACCAGCTCCCCCCGCCCCCACATACACGTATACACTCATGCATATGTTTATGTCAAATGTGCAAGGACAAAAGAGGCATCAGGTTAGGGAAGAGATGGGAAGGACACCTAATAGGTTTTGGGCACTAGTTGGTTTTGATAAACTATCAAATTTAATTGCAAACTCTGCTATTTAAAAAAAAAAGGAAACTAAGTTTCAAGAAGTTTAAACAACTCCTTCAAAGTCACAAACTTGATAATTGATGGGGCAGCTGTTCAAGTCAGGTCTATTGACTATTGAGATTGAGAAGAAGAAAAAAGGGATAGAAAATATAAAGGAAATAAACAAGAGGGGGAATAATATAGTTACTTTTAAAATAGGTATGTCTGATAAATGTAACAAATGAATCCCTAAATTTTTGTAAAAAGGAGAATCTTAACTCTTTACTTGATTATCAGCTTCATAGAATGTGCACATCAATTGTTTATATCTCCACTGATAATGTCCCTCAGTATAGAGAATATGTTCCATCTCAGATCTCAAGATACAAGTGTGGTCTCGATTGATTGAAGATACCAGAATCTAATTTGCAGGAGAATCCTTACTTCCTCATTAAACACACATCACCCTTAAATGTTCACTGTCAAGATTTCTCATCAGGCTTTTAGAGCTTTTCTGTACTGCCTGTAAGATACAGTATTGGAGCTTACCAATAAAGGTACTTTCCTATCTATAAGAATGGTTATGGCCAACAGTAGAAATGTACTTCCTGGCATAATTAAGAACAGGAGAAGTGTGCTTTCTGGCATAGTTAAAACAATTATCCATGAACTCAATTCTAGGTAATGTGAAGATCATTCCCACTACAAGTTATTCTTATCGAGATACAATCCTCTGTTACTGCCACCCCTCAAGAAAAAAAAGCTGATGAAAAATTACACATCAAATCTAAAGTAACTTTTATTGATGCAGCCTTGCAAGACATGATAAAAATTGGTCATTCAGTGGAGATTTAGTTTGTAAATATTTCTAATCTCTCTACAATGTTTTCCATTCTTCTTATTCTAAACACAGCTTGTAAGACATACCTACATGATCAAGTTAATGACTAAGATGATAACTGGAATTTGTATTATACTTCTGTTAACCCGAAAAAGTATTTGTTCAAATACTTTTACTGTCAAAATAAAGGGCATGTTATAATTGCCCTCACTAGGGGTTTTTAGCAAATCAAGAATAAGCCTTCCTAAAGAGAAATAGTACATTTGGTATGTGGATATTCATGTTTAAACCCTAAATAAGCCAAAGTATTATAACTGAGAGCATGAACAATTATTAAGAATTCTATACTTCTTTTTCAAAAACTACAATCATTTACTATATAAAAAGAGTCAAACCTGTATGACTACCTTGAATGGATTACTACCAACAAAGAAATTCATTGTAGGTACACATAGGAAAGGCTTGCTGCGTAAGATATATATCTTCAATATCAAGCTTTACATATAGTACAGGGTTTGGAAGTTCATTTTGTGTTTGAACAAGGATTAATTATAGGTCTATAAAATAACATACTGTGCTACTCAGGAATTGACAAATAATGATAGAAATCCATTCACCTAGTCATATATTACTTAATACTTACAAAGAAATCTGACTACTGTATGAGACAAACACTATCTTGTTGGACAAGGCAGTCTTGTGTGAATGGATTTTATATTCTCAAGAGGGTGGGTATAAACAGATTAAAAATAAACACATAAAGATGCCATGTACACAGCAAATGGTAATAGATATTTCATTTTAATAATATGAAATTCTTATTAAATATATATGTGTTATTTACAATGGATTATTTTTTAAGGAACTTTTCCAATGTTTGTTTTTGAGAGAGAGAGAACAAGCAGGAGTGGGGGAGGGGAGAAGGAGGAGGGGGACAGAGGAGCTGAGGTGGGCTCCATGCCGACAGCAGAGAGCCCAATATGGGGCTCAAACTCATGAACTGCTAGATCATGACCTGAGCTGACATTGGACGCTTAACTGACTGAGCCACCCAAGTACTCCAAGAATAAATCATTATTTTAAATGATAGTGATAGAGGGAACACAGGTCTCCTTGGAGATAAAGAAATGGAAGCAAAAAGATGGTGATATTTAACCTGAACCTTCTTTCATGACTTTCCCAACAAAATAATTATTTCAAGGGGAAGAAACCGTGATTCTAAAGCTACCGCCTTTAGAAAAGATGGTGTGTGGTGGAATTGTACAGAGTTCAGTAAGACCTGTTATTATAGTCACACCTTCACAAAGATTCAGGACCCCTTTGTTCCTGCCTCCGTCTACTGCATTTATCTGGTACATGTCCCTTCCAAGGATCAACTTCATGGCTGCACTGAGCAAGTGGGCTCTGCTGCCGAAAAGCACAAAATTGTCCTAAGTAATCTTACCTTCAATTTATGATCACAAATGCCAAATGACTATAGTATTGCTCAGCAATCCGACAATCTTATGTTTTCCTTCCCTCTCCACAATCACTTCTTCACACCCCTTCATCTCTCCTCAAAACTCCAATCCCAGTCTGTCTTCCTTACTCCCAGCTAACAACCTAAGTCATAATAAGAGAAAATAGAAACCAACAGAAATTCCATTCTATTTGGCACCTTGTAGGTACTAAAATGTCTTCACCTGTACCTGCACTCATTGCCTCCCCTTCTTTCTTTGAATGGAAGATTTTCATCAAAATTTTATCAAAAACCAATCTCTCCACTATGTTTGAATTGCATGCTCTCATGGATTTAAGGAGAAATTCTAATTGTGCCAAGTAAGGTGTGAGGTAGCGAATATGTGCTAAATATCAGGAGGTAGGCAGTCAATCATCGTCTATATTAACTTATGATGAAAAAACACTAGGTATGTCTAACCATATGTATGTGTGAACAGAGGGAAACCAATAAAAAGTAGACACCAGTAATTTTCTCTAATAATTATCTTTTTACTCTAATGCTTTTGTATAGATTTTTGTTAGATCAGTTTTACCTGCAGAGGTATATTATTGAAGTTGAAACTTCAGGACCATTCACTTGTATGGGCCTTATTAAGACATTAGGATGGACCCGAACTTATTTATGCACATACTCATAATCAAATGTGTATTAACTTTACATTCTTCTCTTCAAAGCAAATTCTCCAAAGGCATAAGCCTGAGATCCCACAAATCCAAGATCTACATGCCTATGTGTCCACAAAGCTATGACTTTGATTGAAACTAGACTGTTCTGTGACCCAGAATGCTTCAGTCAGATAGAGATTAGGCACTGTATTAGACACAGTGATTAGCACGTATTGGGCACTGACTTTTTAAATTTTTATTATTTATTTATTTATTTTTAATGTATTTATTTGTTTTTGAGAGAGAGATAGCATGAGCAGGGGAGGGTCAGAGAGAGAGGGAGACACAGAATCTGAAGGCAGGCTCCAGGCTCTGAGCTAGCTGTCAGCACAGAGCCCAACACAGGGCTCAAACCCATGAACTGTGAGATTATGACCTGAGCTGAAGTCAGATGCTTAACCGACTGAGCCACCCAGGCGCCCCTTATTTTTATTTTTAAGTTTATTTATTTATTTTGAGAGAGTGCCAGTCAGGGAGGGACAGAGAGAGAGGGTGAGAAAGAGAACCCCAAGCAGGCTCCACACTGCCAGTGCAGACCCTGATGTAGGGGCTCAAACCCACAAAGCCATGGGATCATGACCTGAGCCAAAACCAAGAGTCAGACACTTGACTGACTTAGCCACTCAGGCACCCCAGGGCACTGGACTTTTTATTTTTTTTAACAAAATTTAATTTTTAGAACTGATTACATTTATATAAAAATGGCAAAGAGAGTGTAAAGAGTTCCATAGAACGCACACTCAGTTTTCCCTATTAATATTTTATATTAATGTGTTTTTTATTTGGTACCAGTCAATGAACCAATTGCTACATCAGTATTAACTGAAGATCATACGTTTCAAGTTTCCTTTGTTTTTCCATAACTTTTTTTTTCTCTCCCAGGATTCCATCCAGGGCACGATATTCTAAATGCTGTTATGTGTCCTTAGGCTTCTCTTGGCTGTGACAATTTCTCAGACTTGTATTGTTTTTCCTAAGCTTGACACTTTGGAGGAGTACTGGTCAGGTACTGGGATTTGGCTGATTTTTTTCTCAGGATGAAACTGGGGTTATGGTGTATTGGGGGGGCAGAAATAAATTGCTATTTTCATCACAAGGTCAAGGGTACATGCTACTAGTGTGACTTATTGATGATGCTATTAATGTTAAACTTGAGCATTAGTTTATATCAGTATGGACTCATGTACATTTATTTTATACTTGGGGTTATAATATACTTTATTTTGTTGTTTAAAATGTTCTAGCTTTGCCCATTGGGAGTTCTTTGACTCATACGTTCCTTGACATACCCCCATCATTGTGGTTTTGATATTGTGGGGTTTTTTGGGGTTTTTTTTTTTTTTAGCACTTTCTTACTTTCTGGCACCCTATGGGGTTTATACTATTATGATCCCAGTTCTCATATGAAGATTCTGAAAGACTTAAGAAATTTCCTCATAACCATACAGTTATCATAATGAACAGAGGGAGATTTCAGGCTCAGGTTCTGTTCTGGGATCCTATCCTTTACACTTTGTTAAAGGGATTTAGAAAAGAGGGAAGATGAACACATAACCAACCTCACTGAAATCTGAAAAATAAAAGAATATGATAAAACAAGTGTATTCAAAAATCTGTAGAGTCACAGATCCTAATTGTGGGTACCAGCTTTTTAGAAGCTGCTGTGTTTTTGCCTTTCTGGAGTTTAAACTTGGCATATTTGAAAGCAATTTCCTGGAGATATAAAAATCCATATTTTTGGAGTGCCGGGGTGGCTCAGTTGGTTGCATCTGACTTTTCAGATCATGATCTCATAGCTTGTGAGTTCAAGCCCCACACTGGGCTCTGTGCTGACACTTCAGAGCCTGGAACCTGCTTTGGATTTTCTGTGTGTCTCTCTTTTTGTGCCTCCTCAAATCATGCTCTGTCTCTCTCTCAAAAATAAGTAAACACTAAAAAATTTTTAAAATCCATATTTTTAAAGGAAACTTCCTATATGATGGTCCCTCTGAAAATACTGCCAAGAGATCCAAACAAAGGGAGAGTTTACATTATGTGGCACATGGATGGCTTCCAAATTCAATACTGTTCTCAATTCATCAGTCCTGAATTACTCTTCAATGTGTTTTACACGGGAACTCCAATCACCAGGTATCTAAGGGCACCTGATCTTAGACCTCTTCCCAATCCTGCCTTTGCCTTGATGACCATGGAACTGGACTCTGGAATAGCAGTTCAGACTTTCATATATTCTTCCTACAACTGGTCCCATTTAGTTTCCTATTTTCTGCCCAGATATTACCATGACGAGTAAAAGGGCATTATCAAAATTTATTAACGAAGGAAATATTTTATTGTGCTGTTGTTTATATGCTAAAACTTAGGAAATTCATATTAAAGAAGCACCAATCTCTCCTGCATCTGAGGACAGTTAATAATGTCACATCGCCAATTATAAGGGGCTGCATTTGAGAGCCTGCAATTAATTGCATTCTTGTAAGTCATTTGAAATAAATAGAAATAACAAATGGGTTTAGTTGCCACTTTTACACCAAACAAATTCCATTATTTATACCTACTAAAAGATTAATTATCAACTAAGAGCTGCATAAACTATGTTTATTTTAGTAATATATCTGTATTACAAGCTTACCAAATTCTCCTTTGCTGACTAATTTATTTGTGTAAACTTCAGATTATTGTCAAAGAAAAAATATTCACACTTATAAGCATCTAATAAAATGAATAAAAGACTTTTTCTCAGTTTTTTTTTCTTGAGTTGAAGTAAAATTCATTTTTTTAGCAAAATTAGCTTCCAGTACACTTAGAAATGTCTAATTGGAAATCTGAATGTGATTAATATAGAGATTGAAAATGTTATTAGGCATTGCTTCTCTAATGGCCATTCATCTTTATTTGATTATTTGACTATTGACCATATGTAAATTATACATATAATTTAAATATATGAATTACATGTAAACTAAAAAGTACAATTTTCTAAGTGTTCTAAGAGGACCAACCTTTACCTAAGTAAAACAGTGGTATTTGCTACTGTTCAAAGATCAGGAAAGGTTACTGTCAATCATTCATGTTTTTATATTAACTATAGTTGCAGGAAATTTTTTTTAATTACTTTGTACTATCAATTTCACCTTCTATTGTCTTCTAAGCCACTCCATCTATATCTGGGACTAACGGCACAAAGTGAATTTCTTTTGTCTTCTAGAGGACCATATATGAATAAATTAATTTGTTTCAACAAAATATTCCAGGAAATATATACTGTAGGAGCACAGACTGACTTAGGGGTTGGTGCTTTGAAAAATATAAAGCAGGAAAACGTTCAACTGTTTCCACTAAGCAGTTGAGTGATCTTCCTTTTTTTTTTTTTCCTTTCTTTTACTGACTATTAAGACTGGGCAATTCTCTGCTTGAGTATTACAATTGAAAGTGCATTTGACCAAGACTGTATTACATACATATGTAGATACATGGATAATATAATTGGTCAACAGACCCAGTTTATAGGGAACTTTTCGTAGGGGTATATATTTTTGAGCTAAAGCAAACAGATCTTGACAGTGATTCAAACTTGGGTCTATGTGCACATATGTGAGAGCAACCTCCCATTAGAGATTTTACCTTGCTTTTAATTTAATGATTTAAAGGTATAAAGATGTACAAGCACACATATCCCTACATTGTGTAATAAGAACCAGTGGAGGGTGTGAATGTTAACACTCTGATACTTAAATGTGAGAATTAGCTTCTCTTGTATATGAATTCCCGTTTAATCCTCGCCTATTACCCTTTTCATTAAGATGGGCAGATTAATATGCACAATATTAAGGGTTTAATTCTTAGTAACATTTATTGTTTTGGGTTGTATTTTTGAGATAGTTCTTTGGGATAACGTATTTATCCAACTGGCCCCTGATTATGCAGTGTTTTCTTCATAGAATTCAATATAAAATCATATAATGACTTACAAACTCAGAATCTGGAATTATCAAGTCTCAATATCCTGCCTACCCTTGTTTTAAAAGGATCTTTTTCAGGAGTCATTTTTATGATCCTCTGGGCTTTCTGGGCCTTCATTCAACATGGATTAAATATGAGTTGATGATGAGATCTTTCTATTAGGCTTTCATGAAAAATGCATCCGTACTAGGCAAGGGCATTGCTGAAACTCATTTGACTGAGCAGGATCCTACGGTTATGGAATGCAGAGGGACAGACCACTGTGTTCCAGGGGTTATACATTCAAGGCAAGGATTGATTTATCATAAATCCAAACAAAATTTCCTTTAAAAAATGTTCCCAGTTTTGCAGTTTTCACACGTGTGTTAGCATATACATTTTAGGGATCAATTTAAATGCTAAAACTGTAAGGATGCAGGTCTGAATCAAACTGACTCCATGACAGGCTTCAAGTTTCCCCTCTGACCTTGGAGGCCTAGGTGTAGGTTTCTCAGAATCATTAGCCAATAAAAGGGCAAACATTGCCCAAGGCAGGAGGGACCACCCTTATAACACCCAATCAGGAAAGGCCAGCTAACACCCATAACATTTCTAAGGGCGGGCCTAGAGATAGAAGCTATAGATAATCACCTATTGCTTAAGGCTAGTCTCGCCCTATGTGAGGGTCCTGGGTCCACTCTGTGATTGGTCAATACTCTAAATGTTGTGACTGGGTCCCACCAAAAGTAACAATGTATATGGTTAAAGTTACTGTCAATAATGATAGGCGATAGTGATTGGGTCA
>NC_043715.1:21949913-21958462 GCF_006229205.1 Suricata suricatta
AGTGGTTTGAGCCATGTTGGCAAATCTTTATATATCACAAGTTTGGTACGTTACACCCAATTTAGTTTTTCAAGTCATCTTCATCACTTCTCTATCATGGACAGAGATTCCTTTCTGTGTTTCCTTAGACCTTCAAATACATTTTATTTTATAACACTAGTAAGAAAACAGATTCCCCTAATGAAAGAAAATGGAGTAGATCCCAGCACCAAAGGCAGAAAGCCCAGGAGTGGTTACAATTTATTTTCCAGCAAACTTGCTTTGGGAGAAGAGTCCTTCCCTATTAAAAACGGTTCTGGTAGAGATAGCAGTGAAGCCTCCTATCCCCTTTCAACAAGAGTTTAACCCACTAATCCATGAGCTGATCTACTTGAATACAATGATCAGTGTTAAGGTGCTCCAAAGCAGGACAGATACCTTGCCTGCAATTTGATACCTGGGAATTTGGAGAGATAAATGAGGACTCTTCTTTTGCATGACAAACTGAAATGTAGCCTCACAGCTTTCAGGGACCACTGTTCTTACCTTTGTTCTGTGTGTTGCCTTTATTGGGAACTGTGTTCTTATCATTGATTAGATTAGATTAGATTAGATTAGATTAGATTAGATGGTTGGATAAATAGGGAGGTAATAGATAAATAATCATTCTCAGAGACAGGGAGGAGGAGAGGGAAAGAAAGGAAAGAAGGGTGGGAGAGACTTGATAAATTTTAATTACTGGACTCAGCTATACCTGAAGGCAGACCTGCCTTCAGACCCCTCAGTTAGAAGAACTGGTGTAAATTATTTTTTGCTTACATTTGGCTGTTTTTTCCCCTTGCTTGAATTGAATAAACATTGGCGTTTATATTAGATCTAGGTCCATATCCACCCTAGAATCCTCTTTATTTTAGTGTGAGTTCTCTTGAGAAACAGAAAAGAACAAAAACTGTGTATGTGTATATAATTTTTAGTTTATAAATATATTTACTATGAAGAATTGACTTATGGAGCACCTGGGTAGCTCAGTCAGTTAGGAGTCCAACTTCATCTCAGGTCATGATCTCACAGTTCATGAGTTCTAGCCCCGCATCAGGCTCTGTGCTGATAGCTCAGACTGTGGAACCTATTCAGATTCTATGTCTCCCTCGCTCTCTCTGTCCCTCCCCCACTCATTGTCTGTCTGTCTGTCTCTCTGTCCCTCCCAAAAATAAATGAACATTAAAAAATTTTTAAATGGAAGGAATTGACTCATGCAACTATTATGGAGGTAGAGAAATCCAAGAAATGCAGTCAGCAAGCTGGAAATTTAGGAGCACTAAGGATATAGTTCCAATCTAAATATTTACGACTCAGAATTAGGGGAATCCATGGTATAAGGTTCAATCTGAGTTCAAGTCCAAGCTTGATTTGAGTCCACAGGCAGGGGAAGACTGATGTCTCAGCTCAAAGACACTCAGGTAAAAAGAAAAAAAAATTTTTATTGAGGCGTTCATTTTATCCAATCTTTCAATAAACAATGTCCATCCACCTTAAAAGTACCATTTACTTCACTGAATCTACCTCTTCCAATGTTAATCCCACCCAGAAACCTCCTCACAGATGCACCCAGAAGTAACGTTTAACCAGTATTTAGCCAAATATCTTGGCACTCATGGTCCAGTCAAGCTCATCTGTACATTCAACCATCACAATTAACATATGACCTTTTTCCTGGCTCATGGCTCTCCCACGAGATTTCACACCTATATTTATTACCAATATTTTGAACTCTTTTTCAAGTTAACCACTTAATGTCTGTTTAATTAAGGTCAGTTTCTGGAGATTTATCTTATCCTTTTGTTTGAAATATGTCCTCTGTTTCTTCATTTTCCTTGACTCTCTGTGTTGGCTTCTGTGCTTTAGCTAGACCAGCCACCTCTCCTGCTCTTGACCGAACGGTCTCCTAGGGGAGATGAACCTTGTCAATCAGCACAGTCTGAGCTCCTGGATGTCTCTGCAACCTTTGTTACTGTTCAAGATACCTTCTTTGTTCTTAGGAGCTCACAGCACTTGCAGGTGTGCCAAAACATGTCAGCATACCAGTGGAGAGGATCACACTCAGCACCTAGACGCAGGCTGATTTGAAATGATCCTCAGGCAGCAACTGGGAAAGCGTTGAGTTAAGCATCTTCCAAGTAGAATATGGAAGATGGGCATTTTGCCTGCACTGTGCTGGACCTGGGTGTATAGCTATGAGGGGGTGTTCTGGTACCTATTAGGAGCGACTGCTTTGCTATAGTCCTAGATGATGTGTTAGTGTAAGCCCCATTGGCCATCAGAACCAGACAGCCTGGGTCCTGTCCCTCCCTCAGGCAGCAGTCACAACTATGAGGTGCTTCGTCCAGGGAGACACTGGCAACTGGGAGCAAGCTGGAGAGTTGGACAGGTGTCTGCCAGTTTTCCTGGTCTCCTTGGAGAATCATAGAGAGCCCCTAGATTTGTAATAAATTAGAAGCTTGACCTTCAGGTAGCTTTTAAAGTATGCAGATAGACCTCCTTCAGGGAAAAGCTAGAGCACAAGTGGTTTGGGCTGCTTCCTCTGTGTTGAGTCCTGTGGAGACAGCTGATGAACTGTTTCTTTGCGTTCTGCAGGTTTGTGGAACTGGTAAATGGAAATCCTATTAGCTATCAGAACTAGGTATTCTGGGGACTTGTCCCTCAGGCAGCTGCACAAAAGCCAGGACGCAGACATTCATACAAGCTTCTTCCAGAGAGATACTGGTAACTGGGAACAGACTATGGAGAGATGGCAGGGGAACTGTCTGCTCGTTTTCCCAGACTCTGGGAAGGATCATAGCCAACACCTAGATGCATGCTAAATTAGAAGTCTGACCTACAGCAGCAGCTTTTAAAGTATGCAATAGACACTTTCCAGGGAAAAGCGGGAGATGGACAATTTTGTCTGTTCCCTGCTTACTGCTGGGCATATAGACTTGATGAGTATTAATGCGCCTTTTAACACTACTCCTTTGTTTCTTATGGTCTGTGGTTCTCCTTGATACAAAGCTCATTGGTCTTCAGAGCTAGGTATTTTCAGGTCCCATCCTTAGGTTGGCAGTTGTAAAAGTTGGGGCACTGAATATAAGGTTCAAACTCTTCACTCCTTAAGGAATGGCTGGCAGTGGGGAGTCCCCTCCAGATTGTACGGTGTTGTGCTGGAGGTAAAGTATATGGTCAGAATGTTCTTTGTTGCCAGTTCCATTATAGGTATTTCTCATTTGCCTTATGTATAGGAGTCACTCAATTTCTGGTTTTCCTCCAGAGATAATTTCTCCGTGGTTAGCTATATATCGAAAGCGTCTGTGGAAGAAGGAAAGTTCAGGGACCTCTTATGTCACCATCTTGACCAACCTCCACCCTGGGAACTTTCTTAAAAGTATAATTTGCTGGGGTTTCTGGGTGGCTCAGTCAGTTAAGCGTCCAACTTTGGCCCAGGTCATGATCTCACCACTCGTGGGTTCAAGCCCCGTGCTGGGCTCTATGCTGACAGCTCAGAGCCTGGAGCCTGCTTCTGATTCTGTGTCTCCCTCTCTCTCTGCCCCTCCCCCACTCATACTCTGTCTCTCTCTCTCTCAAAAGAGAATACATGTTAAAAAAAAAAAAGAGCTCTAAAAAGAGTGTAATTTGCAAAGACTAACCACCAGGGTTTTTGATCAAAAGCCATGTCACTTGTGAACAGAAACAAGTTTACTTCTTCCTTTTGAAATCAGGAAGCCTTTCATATTCTCTTAATGGCTGTGCCTAGCACCTCCAATAGTATGTTGAATAAAAGTGATGACAGTGGGCACTCTTGTCTTGTTCTTGATCTTAGAGTAAAGGCTTTTAGACTCTCCCTATCTGAGTATGATGTTAGCTGCAGACTTCTCCTATGTGGCTTTTATTATGTTGTGATTATTCCCTACTGTTCCAAATGTGCTGAGTGGTTTTGTTTCTGTTTCCATGAAAGGGTGTTCACTTATTTTTTCAAATACTTTTTCTACAATAGTTGAAATGATAAAGTAATTTTTCTCTTTTATTCAGTTTATGTGGTGTGTTACATTGATAGATTTTGCATATTGAACCATCCTTGCTTCCCAGGAATAAATCCCACTTGAACATTGTGTAAGTATTTTAATGTGCTGTTGAACTTGTCTTGCTAGGGTTTTGTTGATGATTTTTGCATCAATATTCATCAGGGATATTGATTCCTAATTTTCTTTTGTCTGGCTTTGGTATTAGGGCTATGCTGCTCTCATAAAATGAGTTTGGAAGTACACCCTTCTCTTTCAGTTTTGGAAGCATTTGAGAATGAATGATGTTAATTTTTTAAATGTGTGTTTAGAATTAAACAAAGAAACCAGTTGTGCTTTTTTTGTTGAAAAATTTTTTTAATATAAGGGTGCCTAGGTGGCTTAGTCGGTTAAGCATCGGACTTCAGCTTAGGTCATGATCTCATAGTTTGTGAGCTTGAGCCCATGAGATGGGCTCTGTTCTGAGAGCTCAGAGCCTGGAGCTTCTTTCAGATTCTGTGTCTTCTCTCACTGCCCCTCCCACACTCGTGCTCTGTCTCTCAGTAATAAATAAAAATGTTAAAAAATTTTTTAGAAAAGTTTTTGATTATTATTTCAATCTCCTTAAACTGTATGTTTAGATTTTTAAAAATTTTTTTAATTTAAATCTTGTTAAATTTTAGGTTCCTAGGAATTTTTCCATTTCACCTAGCATCCAATTTAATTCGTCTCTTTTTACGCTTTTGATGTCTGTGACATCAGTTGTAATGTTTCCTCTTCTATTTTTGATTTTACTTGAATTGTCTTTTTTTTTCTTAATCTACTTCAGGGTTTGTAAATTTTGTTGACCTTTTCACAAAAACCAATTCTTTTGTTGTTGTTGTTGATTACTGTTTCTTTTTATTCTCTTTTTCTGCTCTAATCTTCATTAATTTTTTTTCCTTGGCTAACTTTGGACGTAGTTGTTGTTTCTCAAATTTCTCAAGGGGTAAATTTAGGTTGACTATTTAAAGACTTTCTTTCTTAATTTTTTTTAAATATAAGTGTTTACTGGCATAATCTTAACTCTTAGTAGTATCTTACTACCTCCTATAATTTTTGGTATGTATTTCTGTTTTCATTGTCTTAATATATTTTCTAATTTCCCTTGTGCGTGTTTCTTTGACCCATCGGTTATTTAAGAGTGTGTTGTTCAACTTTGACATATTTGTGAATTTTCCAGTTTATCTTTTGCTATTGATTTCTAGTTCCATTCCATTGTAGTCAGAAAAAAAAAAACCAACACCTTGATATGTTTTCAATCTTCTCCTATTTCCCATACGCACTTGAGAAAATTGTGTATTGTCTTCTTGGGTATAATGTTTTGCATATGTCTCTTAGGTCTGATAGGTCTGTAGTATTGTTGCAGTTTAGCATTTTTAGTTTCAACTTGAAGGATTCCCTTCAGCATTTCCTGTAGCATTGAACAATTGGTAATGGACTCCCTTAGCTTCTGATTATCTGAGAAAGTCTTAATTTCTTCACAATTTTTAAAGGACAGCATTGTGAGATGAAATATTCTTGGTTGTAAAGTTTTATTTTCATTTGATAGCTCTTTGAATGTATCATCCCACTCCATTATGGCCTCCAGGTTTTCTGCTAAGAAGCACATGGATAATCTTACCCTCTTAATTCTTTCTATGTGATGAATCACTTTCTTTTTCTCCTGCTTTCAAGATTCTTTCTGTGATGTTTGGCTATTTGGTTATAATGTATCCCAGTGTGAGCTTCTTTGGGCTTTTTCTATTTGGAGTTCATTGGGGTTTTTGAAATTGTATATCCACTTCCTTTCTCAAATTTGGGATATTTGTGTTATTTGGGATTTTTTTTTCAAATAGCTCTCTGCAATTTCCTCTCTCTGTTTCTGAGACTCCTGTAATACATATATTGGCCTAATGGTTATCTTATTAATTCCTTTGACTCTCTTCACCTATCCGTGTTCAGAATACTTTTTACTCAGTTGCCTCAATTTGAAAGAACCACTCTTCAAGTCTACTATTTCATCTGCTTAATCAAGTCTGATTTGAACTCTCCCAGTGAATTTTTCAATGTACTTACTGTATTCTGCAGCTCCAAATTTTATCTTTGTTTTTTTCTTTATAGTTTCTATATTCTTATTAATATCCTAATTTTGTTCTTGCACAGTTTTCTTTATTATGGTAGTGATCTGTGTTCTCTTTTAGCTCATTGAGCATCTTTAAGATTAATTTTGAATTCTTTGTCAAGGAATTCATAGAGCTCTGAATCTTTAGGGTCAATTCCTGGAAATTTATTTTGTTCTTTTGATTGGGCCATATTTCCCTATTTCTTTGTATGCCTTATTTATTGAAATGTAGGTAGTTGAAAGATAATCTCATAAGTCTTTACTAACTGGCTTTGTATTAGGGAAAATCTTTACCAGTCAGCCTATCTAGAGATTGTAGGGACTTTCAAACCTTTTTTAGAGATACATCTTCCTTCAGCTGTATGTGTAATTTCCCAGCCAACCTGTTGTGCCATTTATTTTTCAGGAGTTCATAATCTTTTACTCCTCCCAGTATCTTTCTACAATTACAGCCTCTCTGGTGCTTCAATAATACACTGTACTCACTCTTCTTTTCAGTAGCATCCAGGCATCCAAACTGTCTCAGTTTCCATTAGTGCTCCAAATCAGGAGAGACAGAAACCAGACCCTGTGAAGCCCTTCAGAATGCCAAATTTTATGTACACATTCTGCTCTCCTCTTTTACTTCTAAGGGAGTAGCCAGGAGTTGAGAGTTTTCTTGTGATTATGGTATGACGAATACTTTGAGCATAGACTATGGCAAGTAAATACAGTGAAGTGTTTTACCCACTTCAGTGCAATAATTTTTGGCTTTGCACTGACGTTGAGTGCTGCAACCTCTTAACTGTTCTCTGGAGTTCCCACAGAGGTAGTTGGCCCATCTTTTTAATTTGATGTCTCCATGCAGTATGAGGGCCTGGGTGGGTTCCCGATCTATCATCTTAGTGACATCACTCTGGACCACTGGATTTCGATTTCACGTATTGGGATGGCATCAGTACATGAGATGACGTTGACAGAGACCTACTGTTCTATACTGATAGTTCTCAAAATAGATGGCACATTAGAAACCCTGGATAGTGCTCTGATGCATAGAGTTTACTCCCAAACCTGCTGATTTACATGATGTCAGAGCTCAATATCAGAAGTTTAAAATGCTCCCCAGTGACTGTAATATGCAGCGAGTGTTGAGAACCAGTGTTCTCATGCTCCCCAGATTAACTGATTAACTCTGGGAATCCATCAAGGCAGCACATCTATCCAAGGAGTTAAGTATTAACTTAGATATCGTTTGAACATCTGTGAAAACTCCATAGAGTGCCAATGCCTTCTTCAGCCCAGATCTTTATCCCTATGTTAGTAACTACTGTCAAAACATTTAAAGATGACATGTGCGTTTGAGAAGGGCTATGTAAATCTAATAGCACTAGTAAAGGAAGCTGTGACTGAAACTGACTAAAGGTAAAGCAATGCAGTCTAAAAATTTTCAGTAGCAACGACTGATTGTTCTGTTAAAATGAAAGGCAATCACAACTCTTAGTATACCCATTTAGGTTTATTAGATAACACAATTAAGGCAGATCGTGTAGGAAGAAGTATTCCCTCTCTGGTGCCTTTTCAGAAGATTCCCAAGAGATATTTGAATGGAACTCCACACCTTACTTACTCTCCTACCAAATCCAGAGTTCCTGTGAGGTTTATTTAACTCCTTCTAACTGAGACTTTTTCCAAGATATTTCAAAACATGTAATTTGCAGTTTTTTAAAAACTTCTATTACAGTGATAAAGAAATATAAATATTAATTTAGATGTAGCTTTTAACTTAGAAAAATTCAGCAATATTGAAAGAAAGAGAAGATAGATGCCTATTCATACAAGAGTGAGTCCTTTAATCAAGCAAATTAATCTCTAGTTTTTTCCCTCTTACCATACTGATGAATAAATTATCTAAATTGTCTGTCTCCCAAATTAACAATGGGAGAGCTGAAGAGAGAGCCGGAAATCTTCCAAGGTTTCCTCGTATAAACTCTTTGAGGTGTTTTATGTTATGAGAAGTATCGAGAGTGCTATAATAATCTGGCATGTAGAAGAGATTCCGTAAGCATTTCACAAATTATAAACTGCATGTGGTTATAGATGTATCTGTAAAGAGGTTTGCCAAAATTAACCAGGACATCTTCTATTTCCAAACTGTGCTTAATTCATGGTGGCTTTCAGGGCACTCTGGTCTTTTTTCTTTTTCTTTTTCTTTTTTAAAAATAGTTTATGGTCAAATTGGTTTCCATATAACACCCAGTGCTCTTCCCCACAAGTGCCCTCCTCCATCACCACCGCCTCTTTTCCCCCTCCCACTCCTCCTTCAACCCTCCGTTGGTTTTCATTATTCAATAGTCTCTCAGGTTTTGCATCCCTCTCTCTCCCCAACTCTCTTTTATTTTCTTCCCCTCCCCCTGGTC
>NC_043715.1:21958562-21998130 GCF_006229205.1 Suricata suricatta
TTTTTTTCATGGAATTCATTCAAGATCATATAATAGCCTCAACCAATTTCTTAGTAAATTCTCAAAGATCTAATCTTGTTCTCTGCTTCATTACATAACACTATTACCTAAACAAATTTTCCACAAGTCCTTTCAAAGTTATTAGACTGGAAATATTTTTCTATGACTAGATCAGAAATCTTTGCTGCTGCCCATACCTATCAGGGATTCTTTGAAAAAGTGGATGAGGGGTGAGATAAAGACTTGGAGCACAGGGTTATTTTTAACTATTTTTATTTCTTCATTTCTCCTAATTTTGTCTTTCTCTTCTAGCCCTGCCTCTAACTAGGTTGTAGTTTGCCTGTCACAAAAGTCCATGACCTAACCTGGCCAAGAAGGCTGCAATCATTCCTATATAAGTAAATCTTGACGTGGGCAAAATGAGCAAGCAAACACCCCTAGAGCCAAATCCAGCCAAACTTACGCTTCCTCTGTCCCTTTGCCATTCTATCAATTTTGCAGTTTTTAACCATTGAGTTACCATAATGAAATTTTTATGCTTACCAACAGTGATTTTTTTAAGGCTTAAAAGCAGTATAAATTGCAACAGATTATATAGCTCCCTGACAGATTATTGAAACTTCAATTCAAATCAAACTGACAGTTGAAAGAAAGCAATCTTTTACACGAGCCTACAAAAACTCATCTAAAATGACCTTACTGGATAATTCATGAGGACTTTTTGTTTTTGTTTTGACTGTATAAAGTGTGCACATCACCCTCTAGCCGGATTACTCCAACAGCCTTTGCAGAGCCTAATTTGCAACCATTTCTGTCATCTTTTCTGTGAGTGGTGACATCCGTTAGGCAACTTCACTACGGCCCAGATAGATGAGGTAGGATTAGGACATATTCTATCTGTTTCACTTACTTTCAAATTAAGCCCACTGCTTGAACAGTGGTCACTGTGTTGTGGAACTAATGACGAAGGTCAATATATACTGTTCAGTTTTCCTATTGCCACCGCTTGGAAGAATATTAATCAAAGGCAAATTATCAAAGGTCAGAATTCTTATAATCCTTCATATTTGGAGATAATGTGCATTCATACAATCTCTTAATGATAAAATCGTTTAATTCTGAGGAGTGAATACAATTGCTAGTACATTCTATGATCTGTATTCATCGTACTCTGCACAACAAACCAGAAAGTAGCAAAGTAGGTCATTTATGGTCACCTAAACTAATCTGAAAACTGTGCCTATAATCTCTGTCATGTATTAGCAACTTACTGTGTTAATCACATTTCTGATAAAATGTAAAAATTAAGAAGGATAAGAAGAATCACACATAATATTTTTCACCCTGCTCAAGGAGCTTTTTTTTAGTAATTAACAGATATAAATGTACCAGGAGTTAATGATCTATACCCATGCCATTTCTTCTATAACGATATAAATTGTTAAATGTGCCTTCACAAAATAGCGATCATAATATATTCATAGTTTATATCGTTAAAATTCTTTTGTGAGATATTTCAAATATACAAATACTCAATTTCTAATTACACTGAATCTTAACATTATACCATGTTGACTGCACTATTATTGCTTTAGAATAATCAGATATTTGAGACACAGTTGAAACTCCCTTGGAAAAACTTTGTGATTCTATTACCCTCTACCAAGGTAATCACAAACATGAATTTATGTTTATTATTCCTATGCATGTTTTAATATTTAATACATATTTATGTATCCCTAAATGTAATATCTTGTGTTAGAGGATTTAAAAGTTTAAATAAATTACACCATCCTTTATATGGCATGCTGCAGCTTGCTACTCCTGCCTAACAGTAGGTGTGGAAATTTATCTTTGCTGATAGATAGACCTCTAATACGGGGTTCTCATACTTTAGTGGGTATCAGAATCACCTGGAGAACTTGGAGAAAATACAAAGGTCCAATTCCTATCCTACTTCAGTAAGCCTGGATCTCTGATCTTTGTTGTCGGTGCTCTGTAGGTGATTCTGGTACCTTTGCCAAAATTCATTCTCCTTTTGCTGAACATATTTTTTCTCACTCCTTCTCTCCCCCCAACTCCCCTCCTTTTCTTCCTCCCTTTCTCCTACTCCTCATCCTGCAAGTTGCAATACTTAGCATTCCGGTATTAAGCATTGCAGTATTGCCTTCTGAAATTGTTGTAATAATTTAAAACCCACTACAGTGGCCAACCAGTTCTGATTGGTCTGGAACTTCCCCAATTTTAGCTCAGAGGATCTCAGGACTCATCTAAGCAAACTGACGTAATTGATCATCCCAATAGGAGCAGATATTTTCACAACCTGAAATACATTAGGTTGTCACACTTTTAAAAAAGAATATTTTTTTGGCCACACTGAGCAGTGTATAATAAATAATACCTAATATTTGTTTTAATTTGTATTTTGTTGACTAAGGAGGACTGATTGCTTTTCTATATCTATTAGCCTTTCAGGTTTCCTCCTTGCCATTTATCTAATAGGATGTTTATTCATCCATATAGATTTTTATGATGTTTTATGGAGTTTATTAAATAGTTATCGCTTACATTTGTTACAAGTATGTTCTGTTATTCTGTGCTTGTCTTTTACTCATCATTTATTTTTTAAATTATTTTTTATGTAAATGCCATTTTCCTTTTTAAAAATCTTTAAGTTTATTTATTTTTTTTGAGAGGGAGAGAGGGAGGGAGGGAGGGAGGGAGAAAGAGAGAGAGAGAGTGCGCAGTCAGAGGAGGGGCAGTGAGAGAGGGAGAGAGAAAGAATCCCAAGCAGGCTCCATGCTCTCAGCACAGAGCCAGATGCAGGCTCAAACGCACAAACCAGGAGTCGGACGCCACACTGTCTGAGCCACTCCGGTGACCCTTAACTCATATTTTGTTTTGTACAAATTTCATTTTTGACATAAAAATCCTTAATATTTGATGTTTTATGCTCTGTCTAGTCTAAGAATCCATTCTATACATAAGATAATTGTATTTTATACATATTTTTGTAGTAGTTTAAAATTCTACTTTTGAGGGACACCTAGGTAACTCGGTTGTACGTTCGAATTCAGCTCAGGCATGGTCTCATGGTTGATGAGTTGGAACCCTGCATCAGGCTCTCTGCTGTCAGCTCAGAGCCTGCTTTGGATCTTCTGTCTGCCTCTCTCTCTGCCCCTCCCCAACTCATGCTTCCTCTCTCTCTCTGAAAAATAAATAAACTTTAATTTTTTTTAAATAATATAAGTTTACTTTTGATATTAGACCTTTAGTATACCTAGAATTACCTGTGATCTAAGAGCTAACTCTACTTTCCCTATATAAGTAATCAATTGTTTCAACATTATATATGAAAGTCTGTATTGCAGTCATTGATTTATGGAGCTATTTATGTCGCAATCTAGTTTTTAATAGGTCTTCTGCTTTAACACATGGTTTCTGTACTTAGAGTCAGTCTGTGCTTTGAGCTCTATTCCTTTCTTCCTCAACTAATTAGAAATTAACTAATTTAATTACTATCATTTTAAATTTATCATAGTATTTGTTAGAACAAATGATTTCACACTCTTCTTTTTTGGTGGTCTTCTTGCAAATTGACCCTGGGTTTTTCCACTTATATTTTATGGTATGCTCACTCCCTCAGGTGCATTAAAATATGTTATTAAAATCACATTGAATTCATAGGATAATTGAAAAAATGGTATCTAAAGAATTCAATCTTCTCATCCATGAGCATTATATGTCTCTTCATTCACTCAGTTCTTTTTTTATTCATTCAATATCTTCTATTTCTCCTAGAAGCTTTACTTGAATTTGTATATTGTTGCATTATGAGTGGAAGTTTTCTTTTTTCCCCTCTGTATTTTCTAATTTGTTAATACCAATGTCCACCACAGCATTTTTAATGCATGTTATATTTTTAGTATAAAGAGAAATGCCTGAAGATAAGTAGACAATCATACACTCTAAAAATTAAAAGCATTTTTAATTTTCTTTCCAATTCATATAGCTAAGATTTATTTTACTTATATTGCCCAGCATATTCTGTAAATGGGGAATAGAAATAACGATGGAAGCCAGACTTTTTTTTGTTTTCTACTTAGAATGCTTTTAAAGTTTCCCCATTAAAAAACAGATGAGTGCCTATATATATGTGTGTGTATGTATGTATATATATGTTTATATATAGATATATATATATGCAATATGCATATGCCTTTATGGTTTAAAAAAATCTTCTACTTCAGATTTTCAGATAGTAAAAATACTCTTTGTAAATCACAAGTGAATATAGCATTTTGAATATTTTGGAACATGGATTGAAATTGTCATATTTGCCTTTTAGCTGCTATGGTGGGCAGCTGCAAAAATAGCCCTCCACGATTCCCACCTCAAAATATCCAGGCACTTACATGAGCTATTCCCTTGAGTGTGGGTTCCACCTGGTGACTCCCTTCCACCAGATACAATGACAAAAGTAATGGCATATTACTTGTGAGTTTGTGTTGCTCACAATCTCTCTCTGGCTCTTCTTACTTCTTCATTCTGATGAAACTGTTGTCCTATGAAAACGTCCACGTGCTAAGGAAAGGAGAGCTGTCTCTGGACAGTATTCGTAAAGAGCTAATTTCGGTGTGTTGACAAGTGTTTGTTGAACTGTTTGCAAGTTCAAGAATATATGGGTTGTGGGCTTATTTTGTTAAATATATTCTCGACTGAGTCTTCTGAATTTTTGTTGCTGTTACTATTATTTTTAATTACTAGTTTATTATACATTTACTATTTTTATATTGACTTTTTATCCTGAGAGTTTGCTAAAAATCATGATCAGTTCTAGTAATATTTTTTGCACATCTCTTATAAATGTGTAAAGACACAATATTGTTTCCAATAAATTATTTATTTCTTCTTTTCCTCATATGATATTTGTATTTCCTTGACTGACTACTTTCACCTAGCAAAATACCCTCTACCCTCTCGTTCCATCCATGTAGTTGCAGATGGAAAGATTTCATTGTTTTTGATTGCCGAGTAATATTCCATTGTATATAAATACCACATCTTCTTTATCCATTCATCTGTCAATGGACATTTGGGCTCTTTCCATACTTTAGCTATTGTTGGTAGTACTGCTATAAACATTGGGGTGCATGTGCCCACTTCAAAACAGCATACCTGGATCTTGGATAAATACTTAGTAGTGCAATTGCTGGGTCATAGGGCAGTACTATTTTTAATTTTTTTGAGGAAATCCATACTGTTTTCCAGAGTGGCTGCACCAGTTTGCATTCCCACCAGGAGAGCAATAGAGATCCTTTTTTCCTGCATCCTTGCCAGCATCTGTTGTTGCCTGAGTTGTTAATCTGAGCCATTCTGACAGATGAGAAGTGCTATCTCATTGTGGTTTTGATTTGTATTTCTCTGATGATGAGTGATACTGAGCATTTTTTCATGTGTCAATTCGCCCTCTGGGTGTCATCTTTGGAGAAATGTCTATTCATGTCTCTTGTCCATTTCGTCACTGGATTATTTGTTTTTTGGGCGTTGAGTTTGATAAGTTTTTTTATAGATTTTGGATACTAATCCTTTATCTGATATGTCATTTGCAAATATCTTCTCACATTCCATTGGTTGCCTTTTAGTTTTGCTAATTGTTTCCTTCACTGTGCAGAAGCTTTTTATTTTTATTAGGTCCCAATAGTACATTTTGCTTTTGTTTCCCTACCTCTGGAGACATGGTGAATAAGAAGTTGCTGTGGCCAAGGTCAAAGAGGTTTTTGCCTGCTTTCTCCTCTAGGATTTTGATGGCTTCCTATTGTACATTTAGGTCTTTCATCCATTTACAGTTTATTTTTGTGTATGGTGTAATAAAGTGGTCCAGGTTCATTTTTCTTATGTCACTGTCCAGTTTTCCCCACACCACTTGCTGAAGAGACTGTCTTTATTCCATTGGATATTATTTCCTGCTTTGTCAAAGATTAGTTGGCCATACATTTGTGGGTGTCCAATTCTGGGTGCTCTGTTCTGTTCCATTGGTCTGAGTGTCTGTTCTTGTGCCAGTACCATACTCTCTTGATAATTACAGATTTGTAATGCAGCTTGAAGTCTGGGATTGTTATTCTTCCAGCTTTGGTTTTCTTTTTCAAGATTGCTTTGGCTACTTGGGGTTTTCTAGTTTCATACAAATTTTAGGATTGTTTGTTTCAGTTCTGTGAAGAATCCTGAGGTCATTTTGATAGGGATTGCATTGAATATGTAGATTGCTTTGGGTGCTATTGACAATATTTGTTCTTCCTATCCTGGAGCATGGAATATTTTTCCTTTTTTTTGTTTCTTCAATTTCTTTCATAAACTTTCTGTAGTTTTTAGCGTATAGATTTTTCAGCTCTTTGGTTATATTTATTCCTAGGTATTTCATGGTTTTTCATGCAACTATAAATGGAATCAATTCCTTAATTTCTTTTTCTGTTGCTTCATTACTGGTGTATAGGAATACAACCTATTTCTGTGCATTGATTTTATTTCCTGTGACTTTGCTGAATTCATGGATCAGTTCTAGCATTTTCTGGGTGGAATTTTTGGGTTTTCCATATAGAGTATCATGTCATCTGTGAAGAGTGAAAGTTTGACCTCCTTCTGGCCTATTTAGATGCCTTTTATTTCTTTGTGTTTTCTGATTTCTGAGGCTAAAACTTCTAATACTATATTGAATAACAATGGTGAGAGTGGACATCCTTGTCATGTTCCTGACCTTAGGGGAAAGGATCTCAGTTTTTTCCAATTGAGGATGATATTAGTGTGGGGTCTTTCATCTATGGCTTTTATGATCTTGAGGTATGACACTTCTATCTCTACTTTCTTGAGGATTTTATCAAGAAAGGGTGCTGTATTTTGTCAAATGCTTTCTCTGCATCTATTGAGAGGATCATGTGGTTCTTGTCCTTTCTTTTATTGATGTGGTGAATCACATTGATTGTTCTGTGGCTATTGAACCAGCCCTGCATCCCAGGTATAAATCCCACTTGGTTGTGGTGAATAACTTTTTAAATGTATTGTTGGATGTGGTTGGCTGATAGGATGATTTTTGCATCCATGTTCATCAGCAAATTGCTCTATAGTTCTCCTTTTTAGTGGGGTCTTTGGTTTTGCAATCAAGATAATGCTGGCTTCATAGAAAGAGTTGGGAAGATTTCCTTCCCTTTCTATTTTTTGGAACAGCTTCAAGAGAATAGCTGTTAATTCTTTTTTAAATGTTCGGTAGAATTCCCCTAGAAAGCCATCTGGCCCTGGACTCTTGTGTTTTGGGAGAATTTTGATTACTATTTTGATTTCTTTACTGGTTATGTGTCTGTTCATATTTTCTATTTCTTCCTGTTTCAGTTTTGGTAGTTTATATATTTTTAGGGATTTGTCCATTTCTTCCAGATTGCTCATCTTATTGGCTTATAATTGCTCATAATATTCTCTTATTATTGTTTGTATTTCTGCTTTGTTGTTAGTGATCTCTCTTCTTTCATTATAGATTTTATTTTTTGGGTCCTTTGGGTCCTTTTCCTTTTTGATCAAACAGGCCAGAGTTTATCAATTTCATTAATTCTTTCAAAGAACCAGCTTCTGGTTTTATTGATCTGATCTACTCTTTTTGTTTGTTTGTTTTTGTTTTTTTGTTTTGATAGTATGGATTTCTGCTCTAATCTTCATTATTTCCTGTCTTCTGCTGGTTTTGGCTCTATTTGATGTTCATTTTCCTCTCTTTGAGGTGTAAAGTTAGGTTGTGTATCTGAGGCCTTTCTTCCTTCCTTAGGAAGGCCTGGATTGCTATATACTTCCCTCTTAGGACCTCATTTGATGCGTCCCAGTGGTTTTGGGCTGTGGTGTTTCATTGGCTTCCATGTACTTTTTAATTTCCTCTTCAACTTCTTGGTTAGCCCATTCATTCTTTAATAGGATGTTCTTTAGCCTTTAAGTATTGGTTATCTTTCCAAGTTTTTCTTATGGTTGATTCGAGTTTCATAGTGCTGGTCTGAAAATATGCACAGTATGATCTTGATCCTTTTGTACTTGTTGAGGGCTGATTTGTGTCCCTGTATGTGATCTATTCTGGAGAAGGTTCCATGTGTACTCGCGAAGAATGTTTATTCCACTGGTTTAGGATGAAATGTTCAGAATATATCTGTTAAGTCCATCTGGTCCAGGGTGTCATTCAAAGCCATTGTTTCCTTGTAGATTTTCTGTTTAGATGATCTGTCCCCAGCCGTAAGTGGGGTGTTGAAGTCCCTTAATATTATGGCATTATTATCAAAGAGTTTCTTTATGTTTGTGATTAATTGATATATATATAAATATATAAATATTTGGGTTATCCCACATTTGGAACATAAATGTTTACAGTTATTAGGTCTTCTTGGCAGATAGACCCCTTAACAATGATATAATGCCCTTCTTCATCTCTTGTTATAGTCTTTATTTTAAAGTCTGTATTGTCTGCTCTATGTATTGGTACTCCAGCTTTCTTTTGGTGACCATTAGCATGATAGATGGTTCTCCATCCTTTTACTTTCAATCTGAAGGTGTCTTTAGATCTAAAGTGGGTCTCTTGTAAACAGCATATAGATGGATTTTGTTTTCTTATCCATTCTGTTACCCTATGTCTTTTGATTGGAACATTTAGTCCATTGATGTTGAGAGTGAGTCACATTTAGTGGTCCCAAACTCCTTTAGTTTTTGTTGGGGAAACTTTTAATCTTACCTTCTAATTTGAATGACAACCTTGATGAATAAAGAATCCTTGGCTGCATATTTTTCCAATTCAGCACATTGAATGTATCCTGCCACTCCTTTCTGGCCTGCCAAGTTTCCGTAGATAGGTCTGCTGTAAGCCTGATCTGTCTTACCTTTTAGGTTAAGGACTTTTATTCCCCTGCTGTTTCGTGATTCTTTCCTTGCCTGAGTATTTTGTGAATTTGAGTGTGCTATGCCTTGTTGAAGGTCGCTTTTGTTGAATCTATAAAAAAAATTGAATAGCTGGACTTGTGAGCAAACTGAAATACGATTGAAATTACTTTGTTTTCCCCTAGAAGACAAACAATGAAGCAAATTATAGTCCATAAATTAGGCAGGTGGAGAGACTTGGGTTCCTGAAGAGAGACGTTGGCCCATTTGGATGGGGCTTAGTGTAACAGCTCTGTTCTCCACTAGATGGCGCTGCTTAGCTTGCTGGGGTGGATTGTTCCGGCCCTTGTAGGTGTGTATGAGCATGCATGGGAGGGGTGAAAATGGCATCACCAGCTACCCAGTCTCTAGTATCAGAACTCTGTTCTCCTTATCAGCAATTGCACACTTGTCCTTTGTCTACAGCTTCCATCCATTCCTTGATTTTACCCTGCCCGTGACCAAGCCATCAAGTTGTCAGGCAGCACTTCCTTCCTGAATTTTATCTCAGATGCAGCTGTGTTTCCCAGCCACTCATTTCTGAGGGACTGTGGTTTGACCGGTTCAGACCTTCTGGCGGAGGGTCTCACTGAGCAAGGCCCGGGCTCTGGCCGCACCCAGGAACATTTGCGGGACCATGCTGCTGCCAATGCCCAGAGACTGTGGCTGGGTGCCAGCCCGCCCCAGAAAAAGTTCACACGATCCTGTAGCAGCCACGTTTCAGGGATTATGGAAAATCACAACACACATCTGGCGCCAGGCTTCCCCCTTAACATCCTTGTTCCAGCACCAGCAAATGTGGTTGTTCTCTGGGGTCTGCTGGGACCTTTGCTTGTGGGGTGGCCGCACAGCCTCTACCAAGTGTTCTCCCAGCAAGGGAACTGCCTCTCCCCACGTGGCCTGAGTCCCCCCGGACTCACTCTGCACCTGGGTGTTCGCCTTTCCCACTAGAGCACCTCCAGGTATCAAGCTGCAAGAGTTTCAGACTCTTCGATCCCCGTTTATAAAGTCTTAATGGAATTTAAACCCGCTCCTGTCTCCTTTCTCCCTTTTTAGTTCAGTCCCTGCGGCTGTTTCCCCTTTCCCACTTTCTCTCCAGCTGCTTTTCCCATACTCTCCCCTGGTGTCTGTCCTGTCTCCGAAGCAAAATTAGCTCCCTGCCCTTTTCAGCTTTTCTCTCCCCCAGTTCACCTCTCTATGCCACGCACCTGCTGAGTTCTGTGGTTCAGGTTGTGCAGATTGTTGTGTTAATCCTCAAATCAGTTTTCTAGGTGTGCAGGATGGTTTAGTGTTGATATAGCTATAGTTCATGAACATGGGATGCAAAAAAAAAAAACAAAAAAAAAACTTCCATGCTGTTCTGCCATCTTGGTTCCTCCCATTGATGACCATTGTAAATAATAAGGAAATTTCATTATATTCCAAATTTGCTGACATATACATACATATATATGTATGTGTGTATATATATATGTACACACACATATGTGTGTGTGTATATATATATACATATATATACATATATATATAATAAAAGGTCACTGAGTTTTGGCAATGTGTTTTCTTTATATGTTGAGATGATATGGTTTTCCCATGTATTCTGTTAACATTGTGAATTACTTTAGTTGATATTTTTTAAATGCCAGACACACCTGCGTTCCTGGACAAAATCCCACTTGATCATGATATGTTAAACTGCCTATACAATGACAGATTCCCTTTACAATTTTAAAGGGATTTTGGATCTATGTTCATGAATAAGGTTGGTTTGTAATTGCTTTCCTTGTAAGGACTTACCCTGGTTTTCTGAGTATAATGGTGGGTATCATAAAATGATCTGAGGAGTGTTCCTACTTCTATATTCTGAGGGTGTTTTATTGCTTGATATCATTTCTTCCTTAAATGTCTGATATTAGTCTCCACTGAAGATATTGAGTCATTTTGTTTGCTTTTATCATAAGCAGTTATATATTTATTATAATTAAGAATTGATTAAATGTCTTTTTCTCACTATTTCCAGCTCTCTCATGCTTTCCATTTGAGTTTACCTTCATTCATGTTGAAATATATCTTTCATGTTTTTTTTCCTTTTTAATTTCTATGGTGAGGAAAACTTTTTTGTGTATATGCCTGCAAATGTCTTTATTTTGCACTTTCCCACAGTTACTGATACAGAGGCTGTATTGATAAATCTCATGAAAAGACTGTCTCCTTTCCTTTTTTGCCCTATCTCTCTGGAATCAGGAAACTTCTGTCTTAGATCATGACTTAAAGCAAATGAAACAATTTTCTTTTCCCTTGACCCTGTAGAGACTAAACTATCTAATATTGCATGGTTGTAGACATAGAGAGCAGAAAATTTAATGTGTTTCTTTTTCTTATTTGTTTTTATTAAGTGCCTGGTACAAAAGTATACTTTACTTGAATTTGAGTGTAATTATATAATTTTTCCCTCATTTGGAAAGTCATCCATCATTGCTAGGTGTTTCAGTTAGGAAGTCTATATATGTACTTTGTTTACCATTTAGACCCAATGGCAGATCATATAATTTAACACTGCACTACAAAAACTCATTATCTGCATGTCACTTCTATTTGTTGTTATAGCCTAGTAACTAGGCTATATCTTTTTAAAATTTGTTTAATGTTTATTCATTTGAGAGAGAGAGAGAGAGAGAGAGAGAGACAGAGCCTGAGTGGGGCAGGGGCACAGAGCAAGGAAGACACAGAGTTCCAAGCAGGTTGCATCCAGAGCCCTAAGCAGGGCTCGAACTCCCAAACTGCAAAGTCATGGCCTGAGCTGGTCAAGGTGGACGCTCACCTGACTGAGCCACCCAGGTGCCTCTCCAGGTTATGTCTTTTATTATAAATGTTTTTGCAATTGCTACTGACTGTAAGGTGCAAGACACTTACTGAATGCTTACTATATAGTAAGCCCTCGGCTGAGGTTTTCTTTTGCATGTATTAACTCATTTAATTCTAACAAAGACCAATTGAGATAGCTACTAGTATTATCTCTATTTAAAAGTTGAAACACTGAAATACAGGAAAGTAGGTAATATTTCCAAGACTGAGGCGGAGTAAGTGGCCTAGCTTGTGTTCAAACCTAACTCGTCCGACTTAAATGTTTGATGAATAGGAAACAACAGACGCATATTGGAGATGACATCTGTCCATCCTGGTCATGTGTCACCCTGTACTGCTGCTGCATGAGTGTCCCAGGTTCTTGAAAGCAGTGACATACTTTGTCTCATTATTCCAGGGCCTAGCACTGAACTTTGACCTCTCTAGGTACTGTAAATGGTTGTCAAGGTTAAATCAGATCTGAGTGGGATTCTTTCCTCAGAGTTTAGTCTTTATTTTGGTTAAGTGGAGACAATGCCTTTCACTGTTTTCTCAAGAGGCTTATCCATAGTTATGAAATATTCTGTTAAAAAATGTTTTTTTAAAAAGACTGGCCTCTGGGAAAACTCTAAGGAGAGAAGTCTTCTATTTTCTTTTTCTTTTTTTCTTTTTTGGGTTTTGGTTTTGGTTTTTGTTATTATCTGTCAGCACTTTATGAATTACTATGGGAAGAAGCTTTGGAAGGACAATAGTTGAAAAACATTCATCGATATTAAAGTCTCTTTTTGAACAAATGTGCAAGAAAATGAAACATGTTTCTGTTTCCCCCCAGATTGGCCATTTCTCAGCATGAGCTCCATATAATTTTATACATAAGACCCTCGGGAAAAAGGGGACAGGCAATTTGATCAAACCTTGGTCTTAAAATATAGTTCCATCCTGGTTATTTGTAAAAAAAAAAAAAAAAAAAACAGAAATATGAAAATTTTTAATTCTTTCCACTATCATCAGGACGAAGGGACAAGTTCAAAATAGCTTTCCCCAACTGGAAATAAAGTCAGTGGGATCTTCCTGAGGGACAGCAAGGAACACCCACGGCAAGCGGACAGGATGTACAGCTGTGTGAAGCTCTGTCGTATTTTAAGGAAGGAAAGAAAGGACGCTTCTAGAACAGAGCAATTAGCAACTGCTCCTTCAGTTTCCCTGTGGAGACAGTAGCTTTGTCAACTGCAGAAATACTCAGTCTTGATGGTCAGCGCTGGTCTCCAGACTGATAGGCTGTTCTGCCCTAAGTGATCCAGCCCTGAGAGAGCCTTGGGTTCTGATCTCTGATGCCACCTGACCAGCATGGGAACGAGGAAGATTTGCAGGGTGGAGAGGGTGGTCTGCCGGCAAGTGAAGCTGCACTTTGGAGGCAAATCATGTAAAAAGAGCTGAATATTTGGACAGCGAGCATGAAGTCACCATGCTGTCAGGGACGCCGCACGTACAAATTATAATCACGTTTTTCATTGCATCGAGTTCCAGCGTAGCCCAGGGAATTGAATAGGTCCACCCTCTCAAGTGTGTCCTGAAAGAACACACTTCAGCTGGGGGTTTGTCTGTCTGCAAGTAAGTGGATGTGTTGGTATGAAGAGTTGTGCAAAATCAGTCAGATATATTTCTCTGACCTGTAATTCGGGCAGATAGTGGAGATTCATGCAGAATTCTGTAGATTGAGCCCAGTGGGAAATCTTGCCTCCTTCATTTCTGGAGACTTTTATTCTATATGATCGGGGGTCCTCAGTCAGTTCAAGCTGTAACCTAGAAAGAGGATTATCCCTCAAATATTTAATAAATGGAATTCCGAAGTCCCTAACATATGACATAATGGATAAAAAATTTTAAGATATCAAATGTAAAAAGAGGCTGTAATTTACAGACCTTTGCCAGTGAGGTATATTAGGTTAATAACTAAGATTAATACAGCCTTTAGAGATGTTGTATATCAAAATATCTTCTAATCTTAAAAAGCTTAAAATCTAAAAAAAAAAAAAACTTCTAGTCTTAAAAAGCTTGTTAACACAAAATTTTCAACCATAGTATTAGGATAACCTAGGTCATATGAACTTAACAAAAATGAACACATGGAAACCTTTAGTTGAAGCATACCTTTTCTTATAGGTTTGCTTTTCTGCCCTACCTCCTTCATTTTGCTCTCATAAAGCAGATGCTGAAGTGTAACATGGTACTCTGATGCATAATGCATAATGGTTAGGAAATTTAAATGGCCAAATTACCAATCTGGAGGATGTGGAACCAACATTATGATTCCCATAACACTTCAGATTTGATATATGTCCATTGAAAAAAAAACCCAAATTTAACATGGATAGATGCAATCAGGCTCTACTGAATCTCTGTACTTTGGGCTGGCACTAGATTAGGTTGGAGGGAAAAGAAAGAAGAAAAAGAGGGGGCAAAAGAAGAAAGCTTATCAGAGAGCTAAAATCACAGAAGGAAGTGGAGGGGTGTAAGGCAAATAACGTAATGCTTTACTTGTCAGACGGTGCTTTGAGGAGTTACTATTCCCTGGAGCTTCTCAATGACAATGTGAGGTAGCTCTGGACGGATGCCACTGTCAACATGTTATTGGCAAGAATACCAGTGTTCACAGGAAGGGGAGTAGAGCCCAAGCCAAAGAGTAAGTGGTGATCCCAGAATGAAAATCCAAAACATCTGAATTCTAGTCCAAGGATAGTCATGCGATGCCTCACAAAACATGTAGTATGTGAGAACCAAAATTATAATTGATAGGAAACATAATTGTGGGAAGGAAGCCCAATACTATCACAGAGTATCAAAGCAGTTCACTTATATCATTTTGTCTCTTGTAACTGGGATAGATACCTAAGAAGAAAGGGAGTTGTGTCTACTTTGTTTATTGTAGGTGATGAACAGTATCTAGAAGTCTTATAGTAAATACGTTTTGAATGAACATTTTAATTAGAAATGTTAATGTTTCCTCTGCAGCAGAAATGTTGAAGCACCAAGGAGTGCTTGGTACATCACATCGCATAATATTAAGACTTTAGATAATAGTTTGATAACATGACGTTGCTTCTAGCTCACCTTGAGCTTGGGTGTATCACTTAGACATTCCAGGCCCCACGTGAGGGAAGAGCAACTGCAAAATACTTGATCTGATCCCTTAAATGTTTTCAAAATGAAGTGAAGTTTTATTTGTAAAATTATTTTTACTATTTGAAAGTGTTAAGTAAGACTATGCTATATTATCTGAATAATGATAAATATTACATATTCTAACCATGAGTGATGATGTATTCAGATATTTGCTCTAAACCAAATCTTTCTGAGTCGTATTGTGGCATATCTTCACAGTAGTAAAATATTGGAAATGTATCACCAAACAGACCAGACAGTGAGTTTCTCGGAGTTTTGTGCTGTGTCATTCATTCTTCCATCCCAAGCACCTGTTCCCTAAACTATATTGATAATTATCATGGTGGTGATCATGTGTTCTCACACCCACACACACATATACTCTCACACGCTTTAGTACTTTTAGAGAAGTTAACTACTTTGTGTTGTCTAATTTTGGACAATTCAGATTCTCTTTTTATGACAGCGCCAATATATTAACAGAATTCCTGAATGTAGGACACATGTGCTCTCTGTATTGTAATTATTCATAACCTAATATAAACTCAAGTATCTGACACTTTCTGTTTGGTTTTATGCTGTGAAGTTCTCCCTCTTTAGCATGGTTGGAGCCAAGAACTAGTTTCAGGCACAAGTTATTTTATTTTAAAGCTTTTTATTTTACCATTTGAAAGTAATATTTTATTTTCCTTTTCTTTAAGAAGAAAGTGTACATTTTCATGATGAGTAAAATGTGTCTGAAGCTTCTCAAATAATTTACTCATGGTCGAGAATAAGCAGGAGTGATTAGAGCTTCAAATCAGAAACTTCAGAGAGCCAGAAGCTATCAAAATGTGCAGCTTTAATGAAAGATTTCTCACTCATTGCTGTGTAGCAATCACCACCGATACACTCTAGTTTTTTTTTCAAAGCATATATAATTGGGCAAATCATCTAACCCCCCACAAGCAGGCAATTATTCAACTACATTGATGCAGAAGCACTGGGTCCAATGCTTCATTAGAATATACCATAATCCCTTGTTCTCGTGTTAACCTTCTCTGTGAAAAATCTAATTCATCCAAAGATGACACAGTGTCCTGTTGGTTATGCAAATAGTGGCTGTGCAGGAGACGGAGTTTCAAGCCACTTTGCTATCTTCAGTCCCATGTGTGGGGCTCTTATCCAAATCTTTAAATAGAGCCTACGAGTTCTAATAATTATTCAACTAACATATATAAGCTCCCTTTGTGCTTCTTTTTGAAAATGTGCTTATCTTTTTCTCTTATAGAAAAGAGAGAGACGTTGACAGATTGAATGGCACTGCCAACACCAGAGGAATAGCTAGAGAAGGGAGCAGGAGGGCACCGCAGTGCAAGGGAGATGATAAGAAAAGTATAAAGCTGCCAGGAGGAGGGTGTTACCACCATCCCTCTCCTCAACTGTCCTTTCTCCCGACCTCTGTCTTTGTGTTACATTGGGAAGAGTACAACTTTGGGTCATTCCCTCCTAGGCTCAGATGTCGTATCTGCCAGTGACTAGAGTCCATCCTTGACCATGTTATTTACTGTCTCTGAGCCCAGGAAAGATGAGGATCGTGTGGCCGGAAGTCTGGCACAACTTCTGCAATGACAGGCATGTAGGTGCAGCCACATAGACCAGCTAATTGGATTTAAACATCTTCTGTTTCTGAAGGAATATGATTTGAGAGGCATGACAGGAAGAAAATTTGATAGAAATTTGATTGTTGCATGGGTCCTAGGATAGCATTCTTCTGGGAAAGCACACTCCTTTGACCCTGAATCATTTCAACATGCTTTTTCCCAACGTGGCAGCTTGTGATTCAAGGTCAATGAAAGCTTCATAACATTAATTAAAGATTGCTGCTTTACACATTTACTCTGTTTTCATGTGACCTCAAGAGGAAGATTAAGAGACCAAGTGGTAAACTGTCCCTCTACTTTCTTAATAATAATAAGAATAATTATACATTTTAATGTATACATACTATATGTATACACATCAAGCATACTATATGACTTATGTTAACTAATACAAATTATTTCATGTAATTTTCACAACACATTTGTGACCTCATTGCTATATTTATTCTCTCTTTAAAAAATGGGGGATTGAAGCTTACACTCAGTAAATAACGTGGCCAATAATACATGGTTATTACATGGCTGAGCAAAGAATCTGCTTCAGGCACACTAAATCTTCCCTAGCCAAACTCCGCTCCCAGATAGCTTCCCAGTTTCTCCCTTCTCTCAGATGGTCTACTCTCTGACCTTGTTCTCTGTTACCCTGAGCAAACTGCCACCATAAAGTGAACCACAATCTTTCCAAAAGTAGGGAGACAACTCTCTCAACTTCCTTTTATCTAGAACTAACATTCTCTTTGGATGTGTGTATAATGGTGATTCTCAATCTTAGCTGCAGAGTGGAATCACCTAGGGAACTTTAAAACAAATGTTGGTGCCCCACCCTCAGACGTGGGTGTACTTGGTCTAGCCTAGAGTTGAGAAGTCTTAGAATCTCCTCAGGTGATTCCAACATGAAGTGATGTTTGGGAAGGACTACTCTACAAATATGAGCATCACATAATCTCCTTTTTAACTCTGCAACCAAGTGGAATCCTGCAGGCCTGGTCCTCAATTGGAGATGTTTGACATTTGACTTGAATAAGAATTCTGAATTTGGAAAAGAGGAGGAGGAGGAGGAGGATGATGATGAAGAAAGAAAGAAAGCAGAAAGAAAGGTCACCATTTACTGAACATTGCTCAATGCTATGCGTTTGCATATATTTACATTTAGTATTCAATTATATTACCCCTCTCTTTATTCAGAATCAAAGGCTAAGGAATTGAAATTATTTGACCCAAATTCAAGCCAGGTGTGCCACTTATTGTGGGTGACTTCAAACCTCTGCTTTTAATTGCATGATTAAGGCCATGAAGGAGGAAAGAACGTGTGGGTTTGGAGGCTGATGATAATTATTGCATGTGAAAGGAGCAATTTTATGCATGGGCTTACTATACCTATAGCCATCAATGAGTTGTACATGGCAGAGCAAAGTGGAATGGAAGGAACGTATTTTAGCTTTAGTCAACTTTCCTTTGGAGCAAAGCCAGTTACCAAGAAAGAAATCTTGTCTCAAGTGCTGTAAGCCAAACATACCAGAGCTGGTAGGAGAGAAATTCCCAGAAGAAGGGCCAACCTACTAAACCACGACAGAGACCAGAACTGAGAGGGACAGGTAATTGGGGAATGGTAGCCGTGCCAGAGAGTCAAATTCTAAAAAAAAAAAAGGACCTGTAGGTTTACGAAGGCCAAAGAGAAGAGTTTATTTTAAGATTAATTGTATTTTTAAAATAATCATTCATTGGTAAGTCAATCAGCGAGCTATCAAGGAGTGAGGCAGTGTTTACAGATATTCTCTTATGTATTTTTTTTTAAATATCTTTCTGTATGTGGGTTCACTGCTCTATTAACACCAAACAACAACAACAAAACAGTTGAAAGATGAGGCAAGACAGAAAGTAGAAGCTTTGAAATTGAGGGAAGTGAAGAAATCTGTTCATTAATTTCAGGCTGTGACCATGATAGTTGAGAGAAAATACAAATCTAGTGCCTTATCTTTGGGGTCCAGAAGAGTGAGATCAGATAGTCACCCCTGCAGAAATATCTGGAATTCCAGCCAAGAGAAAGTTCATGAGTAGACCTACAGGGATACCTATTTCATCACTGGTCATGAAATGATCACCTCTAGATGATATTTTTAAAGAAGGAGAGATACTAAAGGAAGGAAATTTAAAAAAATAGTCATTATGACAGAGGTATTTTTTAAAACCATTCCCACCCTTTTCATAGTATTTGTGTACTTATTATCTAATTACAACCTTTAGTAGATGGGGGGAAACGTCTGTGAAGACAATGCCAACCTATAAAGGAATTAAAATGAGCTTTGCTGGAATTGTTTGTTTGTTTGGTTGGTTGGTTTTGTTTTCGTGATTGCCATTGGCAGTGTATCATCTTCCGACACAGAGTTGTCCTTTATGGGTCTTAGGAACATGAGATGACATTGGGGCGGCAGGTGAATTCATTGTGGGCTTGGTAATACTGATGTATATTCAAGGGCCTTTCGGGTCTCTATGCCTTTCTCATTGTATTTTAGTGTGAAGCCTCTCAGAGTCAGAATGTAAAATATGAAGCCACAAGCTAAAGCTTGGGTTTTTCTTTTTTTGATAGATAAGAGTATCCAACATTTAAGCCTTTTAAGGCCTGATATTTATAAGCAAATCTTGCAGAAAAAAAAAAAGTTAGTGAAAAAGAAAGGATGTTGTAACAAATAAATGATCTGAGCAAAGTGCAAGCTTATTATTAGTACTGATAGGTTGACCTGAATTCAGTTCTCATTATTTCTTTTATCCCTTTGTGATTTTGGTGTCTGACCTAGAACCTTCTTGGATTTGCCTTGAAGTATTATGCCCTGTATGTCTGCAGGGTGCCTATTATGCATCCATAAATACTGATGCTGTGAGTGAAGAACAACCTGACATTAAGATTGATGTGATCAACTGCACAGTCTAACTAGGCAAACTCTACCTCTTTCTTTCTTCATTCCCTTCCCTGGACTCAGCATAACCAGTGATCATGGTCACCAAACTCTGAATGAGTTCAGTACCAATGGGTTTATATTCTGTTCAGATTTCCCCATTGTCTTCATTAAATTCTTGATCTTTGCCATCAAAGAATGAAGCTACAAAATATCAGTAAAGGTCTCTTTCAGATTTTGCATTATATGTCTTTATAAATACAGAATTGACTATTAAACTTATTGATATGCTAAATAGTGAAAACACAGATGCAGTTAGTAATATAAAACGTGGACTAATGATTGTAAGACTCATATATTTCATATTATATGAGAAGGGGACTTCATCTTTCTATGAATTTGCAATGAATTGTTAATGTCTTTTTAATAATCAGATTTTCCACTGAGCTCCTGACCAAAGGGCATTCTTAAAAGTAGAATGGATGCTATTTTTTACCTGGTAGAAGGTCATGAAATGTCATAGGATCTCATGTGCTGATTGTGCCCTGAAGGCAACAATGACTCAGATTCTTTTCTGGGTTTACCAATGTGGGACTCGAGAAATTAAGTGTCCCGTCCAAGGTAGCACAGCAAGTAAGTGTCAGGTCCATAGCTAGAATCCATGTCTCCTGATTCACATTTTCGTATATAGGCACTCCATGTGTTACATTACTGGATAATTACTGTAACATTATTATAACCTCTGCTTTAAAGATAGAGATGTAGGTCTCAATAAGTTAAGTAAACTATTCAAAGTGTTAGGGATGTTATATGAAGCGGGACCCTTTTTCATTTCAAAATGTATTTACTTATGAAAGACACATTTACTGTATCTCCTATATTCTCTGAAAAATAGGAAATGATAAACAGTTGTCTGGAGATGTGTGATAACTTCCCAACTTCAAAAAGACACAGGCATGTAAACAAAGAATTACTTTATTTTTTCTTCTTGGCAGACTAATTCTTTAAATTGAAATTAACTTAAATCCATTCACCTAGAAATTTTCCTCGATTCTACATTTTGCTACATTGAAATATTTATGAGCACCATTTTTTCCTGTCACTAACATACTCAGAAGCTGCTTCAGCTCTCCAAGCCTCAGTTTCCTCACCAGTAACAAAGGCTTTTAGGTCACGTGGGTGGCTTTCTAACTGTGACACACAGAGATTTGGCATTCCTGGAAGCTGCTTCGGAGCCAGTGTGAGGTAATCCCAAGTAGTTTGGGATCTGGATCCGCCTCTGTAGTTCTGAGCACATCATCTGCTTCATATAGCTTCAGTGTAATACGTTATTTACAACATTCACTGTTACAAAAGCAGTTTGAAAGCCGCATGAATTTATTCTTATGATCATCTCAGTCATAAGTGACTTTTCGGTATTATCCCTTTAAGCCACCCATTATATCTGCCATACAGAATATGTGTAAGACTTTGAACTGAGGCGCATTTCGTGAGCACTCCCTGTGCTCTCAGGGAAACACTTTATTTCTCTGTAGGAAGTCACCTGCTTCATTAGGACAACAATAACTCCCGCTTTTCAGCTTTATTATGGTATAATTGACAATTTTATATATTAAGATATACAACTTGAAGTTTTGGTAAATGTATACGTTATGAAATGATCACCACAATCAAGCTAATTAACATGTATCCATTACCTCCCATGGTTATAATCTTCTTCCTTTTTTCCCCTGTGGTAAGAATGTGTAAGAACTACCATTCTAGCAAATTTCAAGTGTACAGTACAGTACTGTTAACTATCTTCGCCACGCCATATGGTAGATTTCCCCAGAGCTTACTCATCTTGTGTAACCGAAACTTGGTATCCATTGACCAGCATCTCCTGACTTTGTCTTCACTGGCTTCTGGTCACCACTGTTCTGCTCTCAGCGTCAACGAGTCTCGCTACCTTAGATTCCATTGGATGCTCTGTTTCAACATATTCACAATCTTCCTTGAAGTGTAGAATATTAGAAGAAAGAAATTAATTGGAATCAGCTTAGGCCTGAGGTTGAACTATGCCACTATCCTGTACTAGTGGTGAACGTCTGTATCAGTCACCTAAACTTTTAGAGCTTCAGTTTCTTCATTTGTAAAATCAGCAAAGTACAAATAATCCCATGTATCATAGGAATTATATAATGTATTTTAAACCTTCAGTGAATGGCTGACCTGTGTTGGACCAGTAGGATCTTCTAAGTCTGTTGTTTTCAAGAGCAGACCATGTGCTAATTATGAAGGCAACTAACCAATAAAATATCAAAGATTATTTGTTGATAGCTACCATATGTTGGCAAGTACTTGACTCTCATGCTGATTGCTATGCCATGAATAATAAACTCCTGTGTCTCTGATCAAGGTGGCCCTTGTCTTGTGCCAGCACCCATAAGTCTATGATAGGCTAAATTGTTAGCTGTTAAGTGAGGTAAAAATCTCAGACCCTTCAGGATTCTTGGGACACCCTAATATGATTATACTAATTAAAGCGTGTTAGAGAAAACAGCCTAAATATCCATCAGCTGATGAATGGATTCACAGGAAGGTAATATATACATATAATGAAATATTATTCAGCCATAAAGGGAAATGAAGCAATGTTATATGTTACAACAGGATGAACCTTGAAAGTGCTGTTACATATTTTATGATTTCACATAGGTGACGTTTTCAGAATAAGCAAATCGAGGGTACCGGGAGTAAATTACTTATTGTTAGTAGATTAAATGAGGCGGGGGGTTGGGACTGACAGATAATACGCACTGAATTTTACTTTTGGGGTGATGGAAATGTGCTGGAATTACTGGTGATAGTTGCAAACCATAGTCAATATGTTAAAACCACTGAATTGTACACTTTAAAATAGTGAATTTTACACTATATCATCTTTTTTTTCTACAAAAATGATTAAAAAGGGAGAGGAAAGATGGAGACAAAAAGGGAGAGAGAGGTTTTTCTGTTCCTGAAGGGCCTAGACAAGGGTCAGCTGATGTAGGTTTGAACCCCCACTCTCACCATGAGCGCCCACTGCATCGCCTCTCTGCCATACTCTGCACATCTTAGGTGTTCAATACAATAGAGGCCTATCATGGAGATTATGTGACGTGTGTGATGCCATAACGGCTCACCCAGAGATGATGTTTACTACTTGGTAACTATAAATATGGCAGTGACAACAAGTTTTTTAAGAAAAGAAATAAATTAACAAAGAAAAACTAAGTTGCTCTTCTAGAATGTGCCACTGTGTGGTTATAAACATTTTGCAGTAAGTCTACTATGGTTATTATAGAAGTATTCTCCCACTGACACTTAAATAAATACATTGAAAAAATAGTATTGTTTATGTTTCTGCAACTAATTGGAAGTGTCCTTCCTTGAGCACAAGTCTATAGTAAGAATAATACACTGTCAATGGAATTTACATGCTTATAACTTCTTACTAGTGGGGAGATGTTGGATAATTAAATCATCCTGAGAATACATTTCTAATAGCTGCTCTGGCTCTGGACCATGTTCATTTTTAAGAAGTGGTATATCATTTTGTAATCAAGATGGCAATATTGGACAGCCTTGTTTTATAAACTGTTTTCATTGTGTTTCCCTAAAATGATGAAATTTTTGCAGACCTACAGTTCTTTGATGGAATGTATTTCATGATGATTAATTATTAGTGGAAGGAAATGACAAACAAAAGTAGTGTAGGGAGTGTCAGAAGGTGGTGCCTTTTAATAAAGCAATCCAGAAGACATTGAGATGCTGATATGGCATATGCTGTCCTATGCCCTGAAGCCAGCCTCCCCCACCTTCATTCAAACCGAAACACGTTTGCATAGTTGTGCAAATCCTAAATGGGCTTTAGGCAATCAATGCTTTTACAATATTTAGATAGTATTTGAGGGGATTAAAAATGATAGTTATTCCCCCTGGCATTGGAATGAGGCCATTAGAATCCACTCCTCTTTGTCTTCAAACATCAGAATGAAGAGTGAGGTGGGAGCAAGGGAGGAAAAAAGAGTCAGAACCTGGCATGTCCAGTTAGCAGAAAGTTGAGAGAAAGGGCATCAGCGGAATTTCAAAGGTGTGGAGGCTAGGAAAGATCAGCATATGAAAGAGAAGTTGTGGTATAAAAAAAATTGAAGAGAATATGTGTCTATTTTCCCCCTCTGGCTGTTCGCATTCAATTCCCTTTTTCTATTCATCTTCTGTCCTTTAGCTTCAGTTTTCTCCCCGTGCCTCCTGTGTTACCACCTGCTGTCCTTGTTTCTCTACGTATCATTTTTCACCATCTCGTCTTTTCTTTCTGTTCCATTGTTCTTGCCTCAAGCCAATTTCCCAAATTGGATCCAGGGGCCCAGTTTCTCAACATGTCACTTGGGAGTGTCCAGGCAGGGGCCCAAGATGGAGGGGAGTAGGCATTCCTACCTCAGCTCAATGCTTCTTGGATGCAAACAGCCCATGGCTCTGTAGGCAAGGTCCTTGGAGAGACGTGTACCAGTTTTTACTGTGCCAGTTAAAATGCTGGCTAGGCGTTGGCATTTCAGTCCCTCATATGATGAATGCAGACCCTTGACACCGTTCCAAATACACTCAGTGTGTGAATGCAATGTCAAAGGAAGAAGCAGCTCCTTGAGAAAAGGCATTGTGGCCTCGATGCAGGTCTCCAACTGTGTGTAAGCACTTATTTTCATAGATGATGTTCCAAAGCCCTCTTACTCAGCACGCACTGTAGAAGTCTGAGAGTCACGAATATTTTAAGTCCTTCAAGGTACTAATTTCAGTTTTAGTAGATTTCATTTTTATTAGCTATTTTCTCTATTGCAAGTAGAAGTGATTTCACAATTGTAGTAGTGTATTTGTTTTCTAGTAGAGCTGCTGTAAGAGAGTACTATGGACTTGGGGACTTAAACAACAGAAATTTTCTTTCCCTTGGTTCTGGAGGTTCAAAGTCCAGGATCAAGGTGTCAGCCGATGGGAACCAAACTGACAGCCACAGGGAAGGACCCCCAGGGAAGGATCTATTCTAGGTCTCTCACCTCAGCTTGTAGAGAACTGTCTTTTCCCTGTGTCTTTGTATTGTTTCTCTCTGTAAATGTCTGTGTTTACATTTTCTTTTCGGATAAGGACAAGAGTCCTTGAATTGGAGCCCTCCCTAATGACGACATGAGGTCACATTCTGAGGTATTGGGGGTTAGGATGTCAGCACAAAAAGCTGGGGGAGGAGATGCAATTCAGCCCATAGCAGTTAGTGATGTTACATTCATTTTAAATTGAAATAAATTTTATTTACAAATTAAGTCAGCATTAAGCATATATAAAACACCTTTATTCCTGCCTATCAGGAAAGAACTAAGAATAGCTTCTCTCTTTATTGTTTGAATCATTATATCAGTGCTGCAGCAGAAGAGAAGTAATGGAAGTTTTGGGATATGATCTAATCAACTATATTTAAAGTCACCTCAGTGCCTAACACGGTGCCTAGCACACAGTTGGTGATCAAAACATATGTGTTGAGTCAATAAAAAGATTTGTTGGGGTGGGAAGAAAATAGAATAGTGAAATTAGGGAAACGTGGTCTGAGATAATCAGAAAAAGTCACCCTCAAAGTTCCTCAACTTGAGTGGGAGAGGAGACATCAAGGGTGTCCATAGCATATGCATCCCCTTCACTGGACTAGACATTAGCAATAAAGACAGAATTTTTTTTAATGTAAAAAATTTTTTCTTGTCCTTGAAAGCTGTGCAATCTAGTGGAAGAGAAATAGGCTGTGATACAAGTCATCCAGGACTGCTTAGGAGGACAAGCATGGAGTTTACTCTTTAGAAGGAAGATGTTTGTCCCATTAAATGCAAGACCCACCCCCCATCTCCTAGAAATAGCCATTTCATTTTATTGTAGTTCATTTAAAAAATAGGATTGATGACGAGACACCAAGGGAATTTCTTTCTCAGGATCCCAGCCTCTCTTTATCTGCTTTGGTGAATGCCTTCTTACCCTACCTTTGCTTTTTCTTGCTTCATATGGATATTAACTAGAGATGACATCTCACAACTGCATTTTTACTCTTCCCTCCCCAAGTCTGAACTATGTAAGAACAAATTTCTGACTGTTACTGTATGACTTACATTAACTAATATTCTCTCATATATCTCATACATAATCTATATGATATACTTATATATGTGCTATGTAAATTTTATGTGTATATATATTATACAGTAAAACCTTGGTTTGTGAGCATAATTTTTTCTGGAAACATGCTTGTAATCCAAAGCACTTGTATATCAAAGCAAATTTCAAGAACCGTTTGGCTCACTTGTGATCATGTGACATTCATCATCATGTACTACTTGTATTGCAAGACATCACTTGTTTATCAAGTTAAAATTTATTGGAAACATTTGCTCATCTTGCAGAATACTCACAGACCAAGTTACTCACAATCCAAGGTTTACTGTGTATGACATACAGGTAAGTTTAACAAAAGGTGTTCCCCCACTCTACATGTTTGTAACAAATTTGAAATCTCTCATTTTCTATTTTAAAAAAGTAAAACAACTTACCACTTACTGAAGGAGAGAGTTTAATAATGCAGTGGGCAAATACATTATAAAGACAGTGAGAGCTATGGTTCACAGAACTCTGTTAGATTTTTGTGTGGAAAAAAATGGAATTTAATAGCTGAAGAGAAAAGTGATTTGGGTTTTCCAGCATAAAGTAGAAGCTAAAGAAAATTGTGGTTACTACAACAAAAAATTATGTTAAAAATTGTGTGTGCTATATTTTTAGGGCTTCCTGATGCAAATTACATTGCATCTTGGTAAATTATTTGTATTTTTTATGACACTGAACAGGAACTCTTGTATTCTGGTTGGTGCAAGTGTAAATTAGGATCACTCTTTGAGATACTATCTCTATTATATATATATAACACTTATATATAATATAATATAACAACATTTATATATAAAACATTTAAAAATGTGATGTATTTTAAAGAATTGGTACCAATTCCCATGTATGTCTTACCTGTGAAGAATGCATGTATTTGGGGGACATGTGCATAAAGATATGCACTTCAGTCTTGTTTATAATACCAAAAATTATAATAACATAAAGAGCATAAAATTAATGAAGAGTAAATATGTATTTTAAATTTAGAATTCTTCCCCTTTTTACCCAGTTCTAAAATGAACCTCAAAATAACTTAGGTCGCTCTTCTGCCTTTCTGGGTTTCCTAGATTTGGGAAATCCTGTAATTCTCCACAACTTTTACTCTCATTTCTTTTTAAAGTTTATTATTTTAATTCCAGTATAGTCAACATATAGTGTTGTATTAGCTGCAGATGTTTAATTTAGTGATACAACCGTCCTATACATTATTCAGTGGTCATCATGATAAGGGTAGTCTTTAATCTCTTCCACAAATTTCATCCCTTCCCCAACTTACCTTCTCTTTGGTAAACATCAGTTTGTTCTCTATAGTTAAGAATCTGTTTGGTTTCTCTCTCTCTTTTCCTTTGCTCGTTTGATTTATTAAATTTTACATATGAGTAAGATCATATGGTAGTGGTCTTTCTCTGACTGACTGACTTTGGTTAGCATTATACTCTCCATCTCTTTTTTATTACAGATGGCAAGATTTCATTCTTTTTTATGGCTAAATAATATTCCATTTTATATACCTATAGCATCTTCTTTAAATTTTCATCTATCAGTGGATACTCGAGCTGCTTGCCTAGTTTGGCTTTTGTAAATATTGTTGCTATAACATAGGGATGCATGTATCATTTTGAATGGTGTTTTTGTATTTTTTGGGTAAATACCCAATAGTGCAATTACTCAATCATAGGGTCATTCTCTTTGTATATTTTTGAGAAATCTCCATACTCTTTTCCACAGTGGTTGTACCAGTTTGCATTTTTATCAACAGTGGATGAGGGTTCCTTTTTATCCACATCCTTGCCAACACTTGTTTCTTGTGTTGTTTGTAGCCATCTGACAGGTGTGAGGTGATATCTCATGGTAGTTTCAACTTGCATTTCCCTGATAATGGGTGTTGTTACGTATTTTTCATATGCCTGTTGGCTATCTGGATGTTGCCTGGAGAAATGTCTGTTTCTGTCTTGTGCCCATTTATAATTGGATTATTTTTGAGGCAGGGTGTTGAGTTGTGTAAGTTCTTTATGTATTTTGGATACTAACCCTTTATTAGCTATGTCATTTGCAAATATCTTCTCCCATTCCATTGGTTACCTTTTAGTTTTGTTGATTGTTTGCTTTGATGTTCAAAAGCTTTTCATTTTGATGTAGTCCCAATAGTTTATTTTTACTTTTATTTTCCTTGTCTCTAGAGACCTATCATGTCAGAGAAATTACTGTCTGTGGTCTCTTCAAGTATTATTATAGTTTCTCATCTCACATTTAGGCCTTGAGGAGGTCCCAGTAGTTCATTTGTGCTTTTGTTTCCCTTGCGTCTGGAGACATGTCTAGTAAGAAGTTACTGTGGCTAAGGTCAAAGAGGTTGCTATCTTTGTTCTTCTCTAGGATGTTGATGGTTTCCTGTCTCACATTTAGGTCTTTCATCCATTTTGAATTTACTTTTGTGTGTCATGAAAGAACGGTCCTTTGTCATTCTTTTGCATGTGGCTGTCAGTTTTCCCAACACCGTTTGTTGAAAAGACTGTTTCCTACCCACCCCCTACATTATATATTCATTCCTTTTTTGTTGAAGATTAATTGCCCATATAATCATGGGTTTATTTCTGGATTTTCTATTATGTTCCATTGATCTGTATGTCTATTTTTATGCCAATACCAAACTATTTTATTTTTGAGACAGAGACAGAATATGAGTGGGGGAGGGGCAGAAAGAGAGCGAGACACAGAATTGGAAGCAAGCTCCAGGCTCTGAGCTGTCAGCACAGAACCCAATGCAGGGCTTGAACCCATGAAATGTGAGATCATGACCTGAGCCGAAGTCTGATGCTTAACCAACTGAGCCACCCAGGCGCCCCCCCCCACCCCCAAGCTATGTTAATGAGTGCTGCTTTGTAATATAACTTGAAGTCTGGAACTGAGATGCCTCTAGCTTTGCATTTCTTTTTCTAGATTACTTTGGCTATTCAGAGTTTTTTGTGATTCTATAAAAACTGTAGGCTTGTTAGTTCTAGTTATGTGAAAAGTGCTGTTGGTATTTTCATAAGGATTGAATTAAATCCATAGATTGTATATACATTTCAACATTTGTTCTTTGAACCCATGAGCATAGAATGTCTTTCCATTTCTTTGTGTCCTCTTTATTTTCTTCATCAGTATTTTCTAGTTTTCAGAGTACAGATTTTTTATCTTTTTGGTCAGGTTTATTCCTAGGTATTTTACTATTTTTGGTGTAATTGCAAATGCGATTGTTTTCTTAGTTTCTTCTACAGCTTCATTATTTGTATATAGGAATACAATAAATTGCTTTAGATTGATTTTGACTCCTGCAACTTTACTGAATTCATTTGTCAGTTCTGGTAGTTTTTCAGTGGAATCTTCATGTTGTTCTATATGCAGTATAGTGTCATTTACAAATAGTGAGAGTTTTACTTCTTCCTTACCAATTTAGATGCCTTTACGCCTTTTATTTCTTTTTGTTGTCTAATTGTTGTGGCTAAGACTTCTAGTACTATTTTGAATAAAAGTGGTGACAGTTGACATCCTTGTCTTTCTCCAGACCTTAGGGGAAATCTCTGTTTTTCACCATTGAGTATGATGTTGGCTGTGAGTTTTTCATATAATGTCTTTATTATGTTGAGGTATGTTCCCTCTAGATCTGCTTTGCTGAGGGTTTTTATCATGAATGAATGCTGTACTTTGTCATTTTTATTCATCTATTGAAATAATCATATAGTTTTCATCCTTTCTTTTAGTGATATGACATATCATGTTGATGGTTTTACAAATACTGAACCACCTTTGCATCCTGGGAATAAATTCCACTTGATCATAGTGTATGATTTTTTAAATACATTGTTGGATTTAGTTTGCCAATATTTTGTTAAGGATTTTTGCGTCTATATTCATCAGACATTGCTCTATAGCCCTCTTTTTTTTTTTTTTTTTGCGTGGTTTCTTTATCTGGTTTTGGTATCAGGGCTTTACGGAACTCATTGAATAAATTTGAAAGTTTTCCTTCCCCTTCTATTTTTTGGAATATTTTAAGAGGAACAAGTATTAATTCTTCTGTAAATGTTTTGTAGAATTCACCTGTGAAGCTGTCTGGTCCTGGACTTTTGTTTTTTGGGAGTTTTTTGATTACTGATTCAGTTTCATTGCTGGTAATCAGTAGTTCGATTTTTCTCTTCCTGTTAATTTTGGTAGGTTATATGTTTCTAGAAATTTATCTATTTCTTCCAAATTGTTCAATGGTTGGCATATAGAAAGAATAAATAAATGTTTATACATACAGTAAATAGGAGATTATATACCAGTAAAACTTAAACAATTGTCTTTATGTCACCTAAGATAGTCACTTTTTTTTAATTTCACATAAAAGATCAGTAGGTTTTACTAACCAAAAGTATATTTATTATAATCAAAATTAAATTAAAATGACAGACTAGGAACCACATTAATAGCATACATGGCAATAAAGAATTCTGCCTATACTTATAAAAATATATATCTGGGTCAATATTTAAAAATAAATTAATATTTACCTGTGAATATCCCAGAGAACAAAAATTTGCAAAATCTGTTCATGTTAAATTAAACTCAGACTAAAATAGGGATTAAAAGGAACTCTCTCAACCTAGTAGCAGCTATAAAAAACCCATAGCTAATGTCACATTTAATGATGAAAGACTATATGCTCCTTTTTGAAGACCAGAAGGAGGTAGAATATTTCATCTCCTCACCCTTCATCATAATATAGGATATACTGGTCAGTACAGTGATGCAAGGGGTAAAAAAAAAAAAAAAGGCATTGAAGTGTGGAAAAGAAGAAATAAAGCAAACTCTATAATCATGAAGAAAATAATCATCTCTGTAGAAAATCAAATGGAATCTGTAGAAAAGCTACTAGAACTATTAAGTGAGTTTAACAAGGCGGCAGGATATAAAAGAAATATGCAAAAATCAGTATATTTTTGTATATTTGCAATAAGCAATTGAAATTTAGATTACAAAATAGGCGCCATTAACAATAGCACTAAACATGTGGAAATAGTCTAAGATTTATTAGTCATTAAGAAAATGCTAGTTAAAACCATAATGATATATAATTAACTTTTTAGAATGGCTTAAACAGCTATCACAAAATAAACCTGAAAATACCAAATACTGGTGAGGATGCCAAACAACTTGAACTCTTCCATATTGCTGGTGGGAATTCAAAATTGTGTAGTCACTTTGGGGGAAAAAATGGTAATTTCTTTCACAGTTAAGCATACACTTATCATATAAGTGAGCAATCCCATCCCCAGTTGTTTAGCCAAGTGAAATGAAAACATATGTTCATGTTAAAACCTGTGTGTGAATATTTCTCGAGTTTTGCTCATAATTACCATAAACTGGAAATAACCCACATGTCTGTCAACTGGTTAAAGTACAAAGATAAAATTTGTAGAACATCATTTTAATGGAATACTACGGATACTATCGACCAACCAGTCAGCCACCCAATAAAGAAAGAAGTACTGATGTACACAATGGCATAAGTGAGTTTCAACTGAATTAGGTCAAGGGAAACAAAGAAGGTAAACGCTAAGAACAAACTCTGATGTATGACCCATGTACATGACCTTCGTATAAGGGTGGAACTATATGGACCACAAACAAATTCGTGTTTGTAGGATTTAGGGATGGGAAGAATTTTTGATCACAGGCATGAGGGATTTTTTTAAAAAAATTTCATTTTTATTTTTATTTTTTATTTTTTATAGTTTATTTTCAAATTGGTTTCCATGTAACACCCAGTGCTTCTCCCCACAAGTGCCCCCCACCATGACCATCACCCCCTCCCTCCCCCTCCCCCTTCAGTCCATGGTTTGTTTTCAGTATTCAATTGTCTTTCAAGATTTGTGTCCCTCTCTCTCCCCAGTTCTCTTTCCTCCTTCCTCTCCCTAATCAAGAGGTTTGTTTTTTTTTTTAATTATAGGACTGTTCTATATCTGGATTATTTTAGAATTCACAGAACAGAACTGTATGAGTTTGTCAAAGTTCATAAAACTCTATAAACAGAATTAATTTTACTGTGTGAATTATACCAAAAAATAAAAGCTAATTTAAAACAGTTAAAGAGCAATGACTATTTTGAAAATCAGGAAAAAAAAAAACCAAAAAAAACAAAAAATGAGCACTTCACATGTCAAAGGACATAAGCAGAAATTTCACAAAAAATAAAAGATCATATAAAAGTTGTTCAGCTTCATTTGTAACTGGATAAACTCAAAAATTAATATGATACTCTGATTTAGCTCACCATAATGTCTGGTTCATCTTCTGGAAAATCTATATTTTCATATTTCCAAAACAAGCACGAAATTTGTTAAAATGCTTAAATAGGGTAATACAGCAATATGCATCATAATTCTAAAACATCTATAAATAATTGTTGAGACCCAGCAGATCCACTGAAGGGAACGGCAGCTATAAATATTCAAAAATTTATTAATAATGATATTCATTTTAATATGAAAAACAGGAAACATATTGAAAGTCCAAAAATAGAGAATGAGCAATATTAGTTGAATGTGTTTATAAAATGGAATAAAATATCAGAAATCAAAATGAGAGTATAGATACATATTTCTTTCAATATTGAAAGATTTAATGACACTAATAGCACTATTTAATAGCATGTAAACTACATGCTCACATTATTTATTTGCACATTCCGTATTTGCAAATTTGTCAGCTCATGACTCATACTTTCATAGTTATTCATAGATATGCCCAAAGCAGTAAAAAAAATCGAAGTTGTCTTAGCATTTATTTCCAGCTGAGGTTAAACAAGGAAAAGACTGGCCTTCTTGTTTCTGCTTCAGTATTGTAAACAAGCATCTTTTTTATGGCCTGTTTAATGCTATATTTATTTTGCATTTATCACTTTATGTTGATGATTTCACTGTTTAAAATGATTCCCAAGTATAATGCAGAATTATGTTTAATGTTCTAAGGGCAAAAAAGCTACAATGTTCCTCCTGGAGAAAACACAGTTGACCCTTAACACATGTTTGAACTACATAGATTCAGTTATATGGGTTTTTTTAAATATAAATATAGTAAAATACTTAAAATACATTTTATCTTAATAACACTTCTTTTTTCTAGTTTTCTTGTAAGAATACAGCAATGATTCATATAGCATCAAGTGTTAATAAGCTGTTTATGTTATTGGTAAGGATTCTGGTGAACAGTAGGCTCTTAGTAATTAGGTTTTGAGGAAGTCAAAGTCATACATAGATTTTTAACTGGCATGGAACTATGGGTTTGAGAACACAACATAAAATTAAGTAATTGTTGTAATTTACTGAACACATCAGTATTGAGTGCTTAGAATATGCCCAGTACGATATTAGATCATGGCACAAAGGCCTGATATCACCCTGTCCTCATGGAAGGATGCTGTCGTTAAAGGAATCAACACAAAATACAGATGGAATGCTGTAAGTGGAACAAGTGGGTTAGTGACAGAAAATACAAAGGGTCACATGCCAAACCAAGAGTAAAAAGCAGCACAAAAGCCTGTGGAATGACGAGGTCAAGGTTTGATATTCTTCTAGGCCTAGAATGGTGGACAGCAAACATAGAATAGGGAGGAAGGGCACCCAATAATTTCCAAGAGTTAGAAGGAAATTGATCATGAAGGTCCTTATTATTCTAGGCTATATTCCAGCTAAGCATTTTTATGCAGCACAATATAATAAAAGCACTTTATAAAGTCAGAAAAGCTTGGTATCAGCCAAGGCATCACCTGAGGGAATCATTTGCTCCCTTTCCACATGATGTCAGGGTATTTGGGGAAGATACTCTTGAGAGATGTCAAATCCTCGTTTTTCATATGAGAAAAAGCTTCATAAAATAAATTGATGTTTGTCATAAGAGACCTAATCCCCACTTTTCTCTTCATATCTCTGAAGTACAATAGGTGAAATATCTTGCATGGATATCAATGGTAAATACACATTTTTCACAGAATACAAGAGTAAACTGATAATTCTAGCAAGGGTTATGTTATTGGGATGGAGGAGTATGGTTTTATCTTTTCTTAACTTCATTCTTACAGAAAGCTCAAAGGACTCCAAGATCAACCCAAAGAAAAATACAGTAAAACCTTGGTTTGCAAGCATAATTTGTTCCAGAAACATACTTGTAATCCAAAGCACTTGTATATCAAAGCGAATTTGAAGAACTCTTGGCTCATTTGTGATCATGTGACATTCAGCATCACGTACTACCCATATTGAAAGACTTAGCTCGTTTATCAAGTTAATATTTATTAGAAATGTTTTCTCATCTTTGACGCACTCACAGAGCAATTCCTTGCAATCCAAGGTTTTACTGTACTTGGAGACTCTGTATAATGAAAACGTTAAGTCAGAGACAAAGAGAATGTTGAAAGTAGCAAGAGAAAAACGCTTCATCACATATGGAAACCTTGCAGTTCAGGAGGGGGTGAAATGATAAAAAGAAAGCAACACAGTAACAGTAGAGGACTTCACTATCCCACTGTTAACATTAAAAAATCACTTAGAAAACAGTGACCCCAAACAGGATAAAAATCATCCTCTTGGGGTGCCTGGGGAGCTCAGTCAGTTAGGCATTTGACTTTGGTTTTGGTTGTGATCTCGTGGTTTGTGAGTTCAAGCCTCCCACATTGGGCTCTGTGCTGACAGCTCAGAGCCTGGAGCCTGCTTCTGAAACTGTGTTTTCCTCTCTTTCTGCCCCTCCCCCACTCATGCTTTCTGTCTGTCTTTCTCTCTCTCTCAAAAATAAATAAACAGTAAAATAAAATCATATCCTCTGAAAAAATACTGAAAAAGTATTTAACAAAATTCAGCCCTTTTCATGAAATTGGGCATATAAGGAATATACTTCAACTTAATAAAGGCCATAGATGACAAACCTACATATAATGACATGATCAATGACCAAAGTTTGAAAGCATTTTTATTAAGATCAGAATAAGATGAGTGTTTGCTCTAACTACTCATGTTTAACATACTATTGGATGTCCTAACCAGAGAAGTAAATTGGTCATGAGAAAGAAGTAAAAAAAACCCTCCAAACTGGAAAGGAAGATTGTGTCTTTTTGCAGATCATATGATCTTATATGTAAACAACCCTCAAGATGCCACAAAACCTGTAATAACGAATAAACAAATTCAGTAAAGTTAAAGGACACAAAATCACACACAAAAATGTGTTGCATTTCTATACACTAACAGCAAACTATTTGAAAAAGAAAGAAAACAGTCCCATTCACAAAAGCATAAAAAAAAGAATAAGATACTTAGATATAAATTTAACGGAGGAGGTAAAAGATCTTTACATTGAAAACTATAAGACTTTTGAGGAACTAATTTGAAGACAAATAGAAAGCTATCCTGTATTCATAGATTAGGAGAATTGCTATGGTTTAAATGTCCACATTATGCAAAGACATAGATTCAGTACAATGCCTACCAAAATTTTAATGACATTTTCACAGAAATTTAAAAAAAAATCAAATTTGTATGGAAACACAAAAGACTCTGAATAGCCAAAACAATTTTGAAAGAACAAAGCTGTGGCCCTCACATTTCCTGATTTTATATATATATTTAATGTCTATTTTTCTTTGAGAGAGAGAGAGTGCGAGAGTGCGTGATGTGTGGGAGGGGAGGGAAAAGGCAAGAGAGGGAGACACAGAATCCAAAGCAGGCTCCAGGCTCTGAGCTGTTAGCTCAGACCCCCAACACAGGGCACAAACTAACATCATGAGGTCATGACCTGAGCCGAAGTCGGATGCTCAACCGACTGAGCCACCCAGACATCCTGTATTTTCTGATTTTAAACAACACACAAAACTCTAGCATTCAAAACTGTATGGCAATGGCATAAAAATGGACATATAGGCCAATGGAACAGAATTAAGAACCGAGAAATAAATTTATGCATATACGGTCAGCTACCCTGTAAGTGACTTTCAAGTCAGCTCTTAGGTACCGGAGGGCGTCTGCACTCACACTGCTGTGTGGGACACATTTAACTTTGAGTGATACAGACATGAATTGTTTTCTGTCTTTGGTAAAGTTGACCATCCCTCCCTCCTCTCATCTGCCCTCTCCTTCCCTCTTCTCCTTCCTCATCGTCGTCCTCCTCTTCCTTTCTCTTCATGTTCTTCTTCTTTTCTCTGTCTCCCCTTCCCTCCTCTCCCCATTGAAGTGACTTGATGGGCAAAGTGAGTAGCATGAAAATGGACTCAGAATAACTTTATTATTATATACACACATTTATACAAACATACACTAATATACAATCTAATATGATTAATATAATATAATATGATATAAAGTGGATACAAACTGTGAACAACTAGGTACTTTGCAGACAGAGAATAAGGTTGTCTCATTTCCAAGACTTAATGATCAGAAAATATTTTGCTAATTATGCCAACTGAGAAGAGCCTTTAGTAAAAACTGAAGAGAGCGCTTTCCAGGTAGCAGGGAGCATAGGAGAGTGAAGAGGGGTCAAGATCACAGGCTCTGGAGTTACAGGCCTCCTGGGAGTCCCAGTTCTATCACTGTCTCAGGAAATTTATGTAATATGTTTTTGTGCTTTTTCATCTGAAAAACAAAAGTAATTTTTTAACCATAAGTATATATGGCATAAGTTACAAGACTTATATTACCTGATTGATACTTACTGATTGGAAAACTCAGCATAAACATCATTTATTCAAACACATCTTTTCTGACCAAGCAAAGCTTGGTTAGGGTGATCTCTATAAATCCTTCTGTTGTGAAATTTTGCATGCTAGCAATTACATATTTATTGTCTTCTTTCCTGATTTGACACTGAAACTCGGCTCTATCAGGGGGAGGCTCATGTCTGTCTTCATATTGGATGCTGGTCCCTAGCACAGGGCCCAACCCTTGAATCAGGCACCATTTGGTAGGCAGGGCACATTGTCAGAAGGGAAGGATAACTCCCTCTAGGCAGTGCTGGCCTGACATCCACGATAAATCAGTCTCGAATATAAATCTAGCTGACTTTTCCAGTGAAAGAGCAATAAAGCATCATCTTATGGAAATTTTTAAGTGACACCAAATGGTAGCAAAAGAAAGCCAGGTGAAGGATTGTTCTGGAACTGTGACAGAAGACCCTCCACTGCTTTCTCAAACAGCCTCAGAGAATTAAAAATAGCAAATCAATGTGCAACACTATTGGAAAACAAACAAACTCGCATCCCCATAAAGTTATGTTATGAGCTAGATTAGGGTCTGTGAGGAACGTGTCTAACACCTCACTCTAGTATGGGAGGAAAAAAGAAATGTGACGTGAATCTTTTTTCAGGCGTCTTATGATGTATAGCAGCGAGGCAAACATGTTTGTCTCAATATATCAGAGACGAGCTTGGTGACACTTTTCTGTTGGAGACAACTCATTACTTCCTTGCGTGAAGAAAGCACGGCATGATGGGCATTAGAAGTGTTTTAAGGACGTGAGAGCCTGATGTATGGTGAGATATCACAGCAATTAAGTGTGTGCTGTAAAAACTTGTAGGTGCTTAAGTGTCTAGTATTAAGGGTTGCAAATACTAAGGGGAAAGAAAGGAATTTTTGAGATGATAAAAAGGGTGTGATAAAGGAGAAGAAGAAGGTGAAATTGAGAGATTAGAGATGCTTTTGCCTGGGAACCTGTTCCAGCAGCTGTCTTCGGGCATGTACTAAGTTTCTAGAGGTCGTGTAATAATGTACAGGAAACTAGGTGGCTGAAAACAACCGAAATTCAGTGTCTCACATTTCTGGAGTCTGGAATTTCAAAATCAAATTATCAACACAGCCACACTTGATAGGACCAGGCTCTGGAAAATACTCTGCCCCACACCTTTCTCTTAGCTTCTTGTGTCACCAGAAGCCCTGGGAATTTTTTTACCTAGTGGTGATAGAATTCCAATCCTCACATCTGCTTTGACATGAATTTGTCTTTCTCTGTCTTCATGTCTTCATTTTATAAGGACACTAATCATATTGTATCAAGACCCTACTCTACTTCAGTATGAACTCATCTTAATCTGCAATTATTCTATTTCCACATAAAATCACATTCTGAGGTATTGGAGACTATGACTTCAACATATCTTTCGTGGGGGACACGATTTAATAGCTAACATTCAGGTATGTTGTGTTCCCCCCCCTTTTTTATTTTGGTCTCAAGAAACTTTTTAATTTCTCCTTTGATCTATTGGTTGTTTAGGAGAGTACTGTTTAATTTCTATTTTTCATAAATTTTTCAGGTTTCCTCTTGCTACTGATTTCTAATTTCATGCAGTGGTGGTCGGAGAGAATATGTGGTATAATCTCAGTCTTCTTGATTTTGCTAAGTCTTGTTTGCAGCCTAATACATGGTCTGTGCTAACATGTTCCATGTGTTCTTGAGAAGAACGAGTATTCTGTTATCAGGTGAAATGTTCTGTATCTGTCTGTTAGTCCCTTTAGTCTACAGTGTCAATGCAATCTGCTGTTTCCTTATTGACTCTCTGTCTGGATGATCTATTCATTGTTGAGGAGGTATTAAAATCCCCAACTATTACTATACTACGGTTTATTTCTCCTTTAAACTCTGTTAGTTTCTGCTTCATATATTTAGGTGCTTGATGTTGGGTGCATAAATATTAACAATTGTTATATATTCTTGATGTGTTCATTTCTTAATCATTGTATAATGATCTTCTTTGTCTCTTTTTGCCATTTCTGTGTAAAGTCCATTTTGTTTGATGCAAGTATAATTTCCTCTGTGGTTTTTCTGGTTGAAATGTCTTTTTTCCATCCATTTACTCTGTTTACATCTATCTTTTTTTTTTAATGTTTATTGATTTTTGAGAGAGACAGGCAGAGTTTGATCAGGGGAGGAGCAGAGAGAGAGAGAAAGACACAGAATCCGAAGCAGGCTCCAGGCTCTGAGCTGTCAGCACAGAGCCCAATGTGGGTTCAAATCTATGAACTGTGAGATCATGACCCGAGCCAAAGTCAGACATTTAACCAATAGAGCCACCCAGGCACCCCTGCTTATGTGTGTCCTTAAGGCTAAAAGAAGTCTCTGTTTGTAGGCAGCATATTCTTGCATCTTGTTCTTTTAATTCATTCAACCATCCTATTTTTTTAATTGAAGAATGTAATCTGTTTACCTTTAAAATGATTATTGATAGAGGGGGATTAACCGTTGCCACCTTGTTATTTTTCTGTTTTACCTTGCTTCTTATCCTGTTATCTTTTTTGTGTGTTTTTGACAAATTTGGTATCAGTGTGCTTTGACTTCTTTATCATGTTCTTTGTGTAATTACTATGAGGGTTTCCCCTGTGCTTACCATGTGGCTCATAGAAAACTTAAGACACCCTATTTTAAATTAACAAAGGTTTAACTTCAATGCAATTTGTAAACTTGACACTTTTACTTCTCCTTCCCTTAAATTTTAGGTTATTGCTGTTACAATTTATATGCTTTTTATATTGCATAACTCATAACAGATTGTTGTGGTTATAGCTTTTTTTCTCCTTTTTTTAAACCTTTGAACTGGAGTTCTAAGTGAGTTATGCACCACTATTGCCAAATTACAGAATCTGACTATGACCATATATTTTACCACACAGTGAGATTTACACTATCTCTTTATGTTTTTATGATGTTAATTAGCATTATTGAATTTACTTTTCCTTTTGTCCCAAACATAATAGCAAGCTGCATTTAAACATCTGGGAAAGATGCTATCAACCACTCCCATATTTTTAAGAAAGGATGCGCTTTTCCTCTAAGGCACCCTCCTCTTTAAATAGACTTAGTCTCCCCTCCATAAGGTCTTTATCATCA
>NC_043715.1:21998230-22109914 GCF_006229205.1 Suricata suricatta
TCATTTCAGTCAGTATTAATCCCTCTATCGCTTCTCCATATATCAGTAACATTCCACGGAGAGTTGCCCTCCCTGCCTTAAAACTCAAGCTTTGACTCCCGAAAATGTGTGGGGCTGTTGCCTATCAGGTTTTCAGAGAAGGAAACTCAGGGAAATCTGTCAGTTCCCTGTATGAGAAAAAAAAGTCTATTTTTGTCTAGTTTTTCTTTTCCTCTCTAAATGCTGAGAACACAGTGAAAGCAGATTTCCCTTCCAAAGGTAAAAAGCTTGCCAGTTCATAAGTAAACAAAGCAGGACACTGAGAAGTGAGTTCTCCATGGCCTCCAGAAACTCCTGGTAGTTTCTCTGTAGATAACATCCTAACTTTTTCATTGTGTTTTGGAATTTCTAATATAATTGCTATCAAAATTGAATTTCCAAATTGTGGATTAGGGCTATCCTGTTTCTTGGATAAAGGTAGCCCCTAACATCCTGGCCTATGAAGAGTTACTTACTATCTATTTTCTTCTTTTATTAACAAGTGAAATGTTCACAATCAGTAATCTCTACTGTGATAATACAGATTCTTCAATAATAAAGATGCTGACAAAAAAACTGCGTTTTGTGCTCCAATCCTGTGTCCAGCCCATGGTGACCTCTGACCAATAGTAATGGCTGAGCATGCAGTATGAACAGAGCATGTTCTTATTGTGATAAGTAATGATCTTTCTTTAGTAATGTTAAAATTCTATTATTTGTTTTGTATTCTTAAACCACATATATTCCTTCTTTATAGATTCGTAAATGTATATCTTTCTGCCAGGAATATCTATGGTTATCTCTTTCTTCAATTTCTTATTAAGGATATGCAATTAATTTTTTCTCTGCTTCACACTCTCAAGAAGCAGATGGCCACTGTGAATAAGTACTCTCTTTCTTTATAGGAGGACCGTCTCACCAAGATTTCTCTTTCATCAGCGATGACTGGAAATCAGAGTTGAAGAGTTGCATTTATATACTCTACTATGTTATTGTGTACATAAAATGAGAGGAGGTGGGGAAAGAGAGAGACAGACACTGTTCATCAGTTCATGTGCAATATTTGAAATCACTTGCCATGCAGATCTAGATTTTCATTTTTCATAATCTAGGATCCATCTGAAAACAGAGCACTAATCCACTCATGGAAGGAAAGAAGGCTTTTTATAGGTGATGGTTGAATGAAACATGTAGAGGGATGGCAAGACCCCCACCAGCAACTACACAATGCCATTCATAGTTAAACATATTACCATAATGTAGGTCAAATGCTGCTGAAACCTATGTCTTTGTCACAGTATCTCATTCTATCCAAATATCTGCAGACTTTGTCTGATGGATCATGGGTTCTCAGAAACTCATAGTGTTTCAGAATTCCTTAACATGGCAATAATAATAATCAGTCTTGTCCAGTATATGCTACTGACTTGAACCTTAAAAACAATGTTCTCAAGTTAGTGCACATTTTATAGCTTTTGGCTGTTGTTGTCTTGCCAGTAACATTTTTAAATATACAGAAATCTTTTCAGTATTTGAAATTTAAATGGAGAAGAAAATCATTAGTATGGGCTTGTGGCACAGGTCAAGAAGTGAATGAGAGGAAAAAAGGTAGAAGACATGTCACTGGCTGTGTGATAGGTCATCAGTTTCTTTATAACAAATCAAAATTCGACTAGAAAAGTAATTTGAGGGATGCCTGTGTGGCTGAGTCAAGCGTTTGACTCCTGGTTTTGGCTCAGGTTATGATACCAGAGTCACGAGCTTGAGCCCCAGGCTGGGCTTGAGCTTCGCCCTCTTCCTTTCTCTGCTGCTTCCACGTTCACATGTGCACCCGAGCTCGCTCGCTCTCAAAATAGACATTATTTTTAAAAAATGATAAGATCATTAAAAAAAGGAAATTTGATTGTGATTCTGCATCTCAGATCCTCTATTTTTGCCATGTATGTTTCCATTATCTTATGTCTTTGCTTCTGAAAATATACTCCATAAAAATTTACATGTCCACAATATGCTTCTTTATATCTTGTGGAAGCTGATCCACAGTTTTCAGCAGATGAGCAGAAATCTTTGCAAAGAAGGCTAAGGATCCTGGCAAGAGGACATATGTCAGAACCCTTTGTGGTAAAGGCTATTTAAAATAGTGAAATATGAGACCTGGGTGTCATTATCTTATGAGTTTGTATCCCACTTGGGGTATTAATAAAACATAGTGTCAGGCATCTACTACTTATTATCATTCTTACCGCTCACTGTTTATTCAAGGTGAAGCAACCATAGCATATACCTTTTAGAGTTATTTTGAAAAATAAGTGTATTAAAGTAAGAATAAATTTTAAAGCCATGGCTGGCAAATAGAAAGTCACATGTAGATGTTAGCTTTTATTCTATTCTATTCTAGCAAGAGAAAGAGAGAGAGAGAAAAAGGGAGGAGGGGTAGAAAGGAGAGAATCCTAAGCGGACTTCCTGCTCGGTGTGGAGCCCAACACAGAGCTTGATCCCATGACCCTGGAATGATGACTTAAACTGAGAACAATATTCAGACACTTAATCAATTGAGGTACTCAAGTGCTCATTATTTTGACAAACATCTTAGTTTTATCTAGTTTACCTTTGAATAACTCCAAGTATTTTTTGTAACCTTTTCTACTTCTAAGAGAGAGGAAGGCTTTAGCTATCACTTGCAAGAATTTGGGGAATGCACAACTCATTAAAACCAAAATTTTAAAAGATCTGTTTAGGTGGTTAAGTGACAATTACAGAAATTAGGGATATTTTTATGACCATAGGCTGTAGGCTGACAAGTTGTTATATCAGTTTTTAAGTTATGTCATAGTTATGTGGCCTAAACTAATACTTTAGCTGAATGAACTTCAATTTTCTCATCGCTGAGCAATGCTTTTATAATAGTAGCTATATGAGGTCACTGACACCTACTAGGTTGTCAATTCATATTTATTGATTCAAAATAATCATTGAGCTTCTGTTAAACAGCAGACACTGAGGGGGTACCATGAATACAACCATGAACATGCCCCTCATGATTCTTTCACTGAAGGAGCTTTTGTTGCCTAAATTCCTTTTTTGCATCTCTTGTCTATTGTTGCTATAACAAATGATTACAAATTTCATGCTTAAGATAACACAGAATTTTAATCTTCTAGATGTTTACATCAGAATCCCAACAAGGGATTCTGAGCTAAATTAAGGTGCTAGCCTGGCTGTATTCCTCCTAGAGGTTCTTGGAAAGAAGCTGTTTGCTTGCCTTTTCTCCTCCTAGAGTTCATCCATTTCTTATCTCTTGGCTCCTTTTCTCCATCTTTAAAACCCACCAATGATCATATCTCTGTCTATTCTTCAGATATCATGGCCCTCCCTGACCATAACCTTGAAGATCCTTGCAATTGCCTTTGGCTTATCCAGACATTCCAAGGTAATTTCCTCATCTCAAGATCCAAAAGCTTAAAGACATCTGCAGTCCCTTGGGCAGTGTAAGGTAATATATTCACAGGTCCCAGAGATTAGGCTGTGGACATCTTTGGGAAGGGGTCATTGTTCTGGCCCCGCCCCAGGATCATTCCTCAAGTTTAAACATTTCTGTAAATGGCTTTTGTTCTGAATTCAGGAGGCCAGGAGCGTACTTAACTGCTTTGTCACCAAGAGGTAAAGCACTTTCATTAAGTCTGCCTAAGCTTTATAGAGATGTCTGCTTGGCCAGGGCAAAGTATATTTTTTTTGTTCCAGTTTGTCCTTAACCCCCACTGTGAAAAAATTATCTCTACTGTTGATGTGCTTAATTACCCAAGTTAAAGGGCATTAGGCAACGATGCTCCGTAATGCTTGCCATGAGGAAGGCCATCCTTTATCATTAGCAAACTGCTTAGTGGTGAGCTCACAATTGTGCATCTTACCTAGCAGGTATTAGTAGCCCACTTATCAGTTTTCCTAATGAGATGAATCATGAGGCAGGGTGGCGATGGGAGGCTGGAGCTGGGGTAATGATCCAAGGGGATTAATTAGAATTAGGTGAGAAGCAAAGGAAGCAACAGAGGTGATTTCAGTCAGAACCCACGTGAAAGCTCTAATTAACAGGAGTGATGGACTTGGATTTAAGACCACTGGAGAGTACGTGATGCTCAATTTAACTTTCCTGACCTGGTGGCCAGATAATGTCAAGTCTCAATGTATGATTTAAAAAAAAAAAAAAGAAAGAAAGTAGAAAAATGCCCCTTTTTTGTGGTGCATTAACCATAAAGCTGTGTAAAAACCAATAACCTTAAAGAGATACACTCCACAGACAGAGAGGTCAATGACAAGAAGATAGTTATTATATCCAAGGTATTAATTTCGTTGGAGTAGATGACCACCAGTGAGCCTAACAAAGAACGTGCTAGGGCCAGAGGATTCTCGGAGGTCGAGGAAGCTGGGGACGCTGCTTGCTCATTGTAACATCTGTGTCTCTCAATATACAACCCACTTCAGGAATAATTTAGCTGAGGTGCCATCCTAAACCACATAAGCTTTAAATTTATCACTTCAGCAAAGTTATTGTTCCTTCAAAAAAAGGTATACAAGGTATTTTAGCTGCAGGGAGCATAACTAGAGAAAGCGTTTCCTGCAGTGATTCTCTGCCTTTCTACTAAATTAACTGCACAAGAGCCGACCATGTTACTGTATGACATTTAGTTTTTCTAATCTGTTTAATGCCATGGTTTGCACATGATGTATTCTGATGTGCTTTTATGTTTCAGATACTAAAAAAGCACATTAGAAGTGCAGTAGGGATTCTTTTACAGACAATATAACTTGTTACAAATTGCATTTTCAGAAAAATTATACCGAAAAATTCAATCTTATCTTATGATTTTTTTTTTCCTTCTCAAAATTACATTTTACCTCCTGTATGTCTTCTGTCTCTTGGGTCTGAGTAGCTTCACTTTGAGATCCTCCTGATTCATTCTTCTTTCCTTTGTGCCCTGTGGTAAATGAATTCAAATCTATTTTTAAGGTAAAATCGACCGCACTTGGAGATGCAGTCAGCATTTATGTGATGCTAACACTTGCACGAATGCTGGGGAAGAACTTCTGAACACATTTTTCACCCAGGCCTAGATTTGAGCTCTGTAATCTCTTTGTTTCTGGTAAAAGTAGACTGTTCTTCACTGGTCGGCACTCAGCATGTGTTTATAAAATGTCAAATTAGTAGGAAAGTAGTTCATGTCTATTTGTCTATATTTTCAATGTGCTCATTTATGAAATTATGATGAAAGAAAATTAGACCTCCCAGGAAAGCTCTGTCATCCAAGCTCTAGGCCCCAATGGGCATGTATCTGTGGGTTCCATGCACTGTTGACCCTTGAACAACATAGGTTGAGCTTAACAAGTCCGTGTATATGTGGATTTTTTTTCCATAAATAAAGTGCAGTCCTGTAAATGTATTTTCTGGTCTTATTGGTGTTTTTTCTTTTTTTTTCTAGCTTATGCTACTGTGAGAGTACAGTATGTAATACATACACAAAGTTTGTATTGATTAACTGTTTATATTATCAATAAGGCTTCTGGCCAACAGTATGCTATTTATTGGTAAGTTTCTTGGAGAGTCAAAGTTATACATGGATTTTTGGCTGTGCAGGAGTTAGCATTCCTAAGTCCCACCTTATTAAAAGTACAGCTGTATACATGTTTTCCATTTGACAGTATAGAATTACACACAGGAAAATGGGGAGTACTTATGCTTGATTTTTGTTTACTGGTTATACCATCTTCTGGAAATCATACCTGGATTAGGAATCTCCTATTTTAAGAGAGACCTCAGGTTTTGGATTTTAATAATAGTTATTTACCTTTTCATTCTGAGGAGTATTTCTTTTGCTTACTTTTATTTTCTCTTACTTTTTTTCTTTCATACTCATATTCTAATTCTCTCCTATTTCTGGAAGGTAGGGTTAGTATTTAGGTATCACTTTTAGTAATTTAGATGATATACAGATAAAAAGTCAAATTAAAGCCCTATATAATTGGCTACTTGACAGGACATTGCATGATAAAAATCTTTTTTTAATAACGAAAGTCTATATATCCCTGAAGAAGAGATACCTTGAATAGTTAGAAATCTTTTTTGGCCATTTTTTTTTTTTAAATCAAAGCCCTGCTTTCGCTGAAATGACTTTCAGCTACTCTCTTAGGTGATGTCTGATAATCCTGCCCTGACTTCAGCAAGAACTCTGTTAGGTTAGATTAGCAAGAATTCCTCTTTACCCCCTGAGGTTTCCTCTATATACTTTTATGTCTGTGTTATGTAGGTGGACCTTTGGTCTTGCTCCTTGGTTATAAATTACCACTTGCCCCTGCTGTATTCAGAGTTGAGCCCAAACTCTCTCCACACTGTAAGACTTCATTGCAGTGGTCCTTACTGCTACCTAGTGCAACAGCCCCTTGAATAAAGTCTTTCTTGCAATCCGCAATAAGTATCATGAATAATGTTTGCTTTACTGGCCTGAAGATGCCAAACTGCCTTTATCACACTTGACATGGTACCTGGAAGCAGGAGGTTAGACAGGCCACATTCAGGCCACAGCGGTGATTTTTGAACTTAGAAAGTCCTCAGGTCTTCTGGATCAAGTTTGTTTCCAAGAAAGTGCACTTATTCGGAAATCAGCCAGAGAAAAAGGTGGCTAGAAACTGTTCTAAAAGTATCAGTAAATAGAGGAAATACAAACTTATTGTGGAAGAATAAGAATCGCCTCCTGTGATCAGTTTTAGAGTAAAAAATGGTTGACATGAATATCAATTTATCCAGCTCCTTCAAGAGGAAAACCACTGGGACCAACCGTGTAGGGTGAGGGAAGTCCGTGAGGCCAGAACGGAGTCTGTCTTGCTCCCCCTCCCAACCTCAAGAGCTACACCCAGACCAATTTTCAGACAGACTTCAGCCATAACTTAGAGATACTTACTGGAATTATAAATGTTCCAAAAAGCAAAGAAAAACACTTAAATCTTATAAGACAAACTGACCTTTTTGTTTTTGTATGCTTACAAAGCTCAGCTTCTAGGAAGTGAAATTTCTCTGCTTGATGTTTCGAGGTGGTGTGCATACTTAAAACCATCACCATGGAACGGGTTCTATAGGTCAGGAATTAATTACAAATGTGATATTCAATTAGCCATGTGGCAAGAATACTCCAGTTTCATCATCAATGCCCATTGCTTTACTATCAAACATTTTTATGAAGGTTAAGATTCAATAAATAACAAGGATACAATTTTTAATTCCACATCAGCATGTAAGTCCAGGGAATGTAAATGCCAGAGGCATTAAAGCACCTGTGATTACTCACTCTACCTAGATACTAAAGCTTTAGAATAATATTCTTCCTCTCTGCTGCAAGTACAAACCTTGCACTGCTAATTTCCTTTGTGGTATTTCTTTGAAATCCAAGGAACTATTGCTTGGTGATCAAAGTTTTCTGGTTCCCAGGTGTTGGGGTCAGTGAGGAGAGTCCCCTGCTTGGATAAATGATTTCCCCAAGTTGAAAGCATTTTAAAGGAAAATGCCTCATTTGCAACTTGTCATCTGGGGACAAAGCACTAATCACATGAGAGGTTTCTTTGAAAGAGAACGCAAATGCATTAGAAAGTTCTTTTGGGAAGGCTTTGAAATTCTTAGGGTATTTGGAAACTGTGACAATTAAACTTCTTACTAGCCTAAACATCTTACCACCCCTTCTTGAATGTGTAGGATTAGGTGTTCAGAGCATGAATTTCAGAGAGGAATAATTATTCCCTAACAACAACACCAAAAATAGTGATTCAGAATAATCAGTTTTAGCAGAAAAAAATTTCCTCCTGGGTCAGTATCTTTTTCTGATTTGTTATTAGTGATGTCACTTGGGAAACTAGTCCCTCTAAAATGTTCCTTCCTTATAGGAAATATATATCATACGTAGTTCATAAGATTATTGTATATATGAAACAAGAGAGGAATCTGAATCCCTTATCAGAGAGACATTGTGGTGTGGTGTGAGACCAGCTGCGTTTGATTCTTGTGTTTTTCCAAAGACGAGTTAGTGGATGTCTTGGGAAAATTAACTATCCTCTATGGTCTTTAGTTTTCCTTTCTGTAAAGTGGATAGGATATAGATGCTTTTCGCACAGGGATGTTATGAAAATGGCATTAGACAAGGTATAAATAAGCATCTGATACCAATAAACTTTAACTCATTTTATCATGTGATGCATTGTTTGTCCTCCGCCAATTTTCATTACCACCTTTGCTCACATTTCATACCCCTAACTTGAAATAAGGAGTATGTTCTCAGTGTCAGAAATACTGCTTTGCCGATTCACTTCTATACTTGCCGAAGGCATTCTAATTCATAATTGTAAGTGGTGTATTTGTCACATATTCTCTCATTTAAGGAGAGATGGTTTTTGCCACTGGCTCCCCAACAGGCATTTTCCTAGCCACTGGTGCTGATTTCTTTTGAAATGGCTGGTGTTAAAAAAAACTTTGATACCGGTAGAAGACAGCTAGGAGCTTTGTTCTGACAGTGAAAAGCTTTCTGCCTACCATTTCTACAGAGACAGCCTTGCAAGTGCACAATTAGCTGAATGGAAAACAATCGTTTGTGTCTGATCAGGGTCAACAAAATTAGGACATGTCCACCAAATTGTGTTTGTTTAATTTTTTTCTTCAACGGCTTAAATTGGATCAGCTCTTGAAGACTGGAAAGTACTTGGAAGATGACCAGCATTTTATAGTCCCATTTATCACAGTGGCTGACAAATCATAGCATATTTTCCTTAGATGCATCATTTGATGGGTAGGAAATTATCAATATGGCATATTGCAAAAAAATAGACTCAGTTAACTAAAGTCTTGGTAATGTCAAAGTTGGTGTGATACCAAAGAACGCCTTTCATCATTACATTATTCTGACTTTCTGATTGGAATAGGCCGTTTAAGACACTGACCTTATTTAACATCCTGAATTTGACACTTTGGGTTAATATAACCCCACTACAGTTCAATTTCTTCTTCTGTAAGATGGAGGAAATAACAGTACTTACCTCAAAATTTTTATGAGAAGAGAAGTAGTTCACAGTGGCAGGAGGATGGCAAGAATTCCTCTCTGTACAGAAATGGAGAAAACCGAGGTGGGCTGCATTTCGGTGTATTACCCACAGTGCACACACGCACACACACACATACACATAAACAGAGCAGAATTTTTGAAACTTTAAATTTGAACTGTTTCTTTTTCTACCATTGAGTTGTTTACCATCTCATTTTTCTGCTATCATCTCTAGAGTCACTACCACGATTATATTTTTAAGAAGCAAAGAGGGAGGGAGGAAGGAAGGAAGACTGGAAGAAGGAATTAAAAGATGGCAAAGATACTATGTAACTGATGATTTTTAGATTCTACCTGGCTCACGCTGCTTACAAATTCATATTTAAAGAAATCAAATATAAGACTTCAGGTCCCATTGATTGAATTGATTAGTGATCAATTGATTGAAGATCAAATTCACTATGAAATAGAATTTTGTTTGTTTTGTTTTCCTTAAAAAAAAAGAAAGAAAAAGCACCCAAGATTTATGTCTATAGCCTTCAGTATGATCTCTGGACATCTTCACTACTTGTTTCCATTCTCCAAAAATCCTGTCTATATACATAGTGGCTAATGGACATAGTTCTCACTCTTTAAAGCATATTTCTGTCACTTATTCTTCACCTTCCTTTCACACTCATCTTCTTGGAGAGCCATGCTCTGAGTTTAAGTGGCAGTTCAGTAAAGTCCATAATGTTTGAACTTACTTGGAGGAAAATATGTAGAATCTATTATAAGCATAGTCTTATTGGTTTGTTCTCAAAAAATGTCATGCTGAAATGAATATTCCACTATTCTTCCTCGTTCTTACTTGAGGAAGAGCAGGAGTGGGGGTATAACCAAACCTTTGTACACATCAAGCTCCAGGCCAAAGTTAACAATGGGATAGTTTCAAAATGCCGCACCTCTTCTCACAAACACTAATCAGTGTTATACTCTGTCCAAATTGGATTGTTCTATCTTCCTATATGCCCTAAATGCACATTCATTTCTGTGCTCTATTCTTCATTTTCCCCAACTTAGCCTATTTCCTCTTGACAACCCACAGAAAACTCAGTTTATCTTACAGAGCCTTTTTTAAGTCCACAGTACAAACTCTTTGATCTCACCAGCATGGAATAATATCTTTAGGTGAGCATGGCAGGGGGTGGGGAAAGGGAGGAAGAGAGAGACTGAGGGAGAGAGATGAAGAACTGAAGAAAGGAAGAAAATAGATTATTTGTAAGATATTCTGGAATTAGAATCTTTGCTTTGAATTGCAAAACAAGTCAATAGAATCATCATTTAAATCTCAGTTTTGCCACTCATTTACTATGTGATTTTTGAGTATGTTTTATATTGCCCTGGACATCAGCTTCCACATCTGTAAAACTAAAATATATCTTAATCTGAAATATGTGTTTTTCTGATATGTATAAATTATTCTGATATATATTTTTTCTGATATGTGTATCAGAATAAGAATATGCTATAATTATTTTTTAATTAAAAATTTTTAAGATTTAAAATAAATAAGATTTTAAATCTTAAGATTTAAGAAAATATATCTCTTATTATATCTATTGGCATATATATAATATGTATTATATATTTGTTATAATTGTATATAATATAAATCTTTTACCACAATGGTAGTTAATAGGTTTGGTGATCAATAAATTGTAGTTATTTTTATCATTACTATTAATAATAAATAAGGACAAAAATACTCTTTTCAGTGAATGGAATTCTCTATGCTATACTCTATCTTAAACTTTTAGCACAGAAATACTCCTTAGCTCATGTGGAGTTAAAGAAAAAAGGAAAGAAACAAGGCTAAATCATGTAATAAAATAATCAGGGGAACATTAGTGCTTACACACATGCACTTTTAAAATATTCAGTAATTTTTCTAACTTCTCTACGGTGCTTCACTTTCACGTCTGGGAATAAGATGTTGGCCACCTAAATGTCTAACTAAACACAGAACATGCACATGGTGGAAATTTCAACCAATGAACATAAAAAGAAAAAACCAATAATGATTCAATAATGGTCATGTTATTTTTCACAATTAGATTAGTGCCACATAAATGTCAAAGCACTGCAGAAGAGAGTGATGATCGTTCTTTTCATGTGTCTTTTTTAAATTCCCTACCTGCATTCAAGATTCAAGGGAATGAGAGGGACTTGTATTTTACATGAGTATTTGACTGTGTGTTTGCATGTGTGTGAATACAGGCACATGTATTCTTCCTCTAATAATGTTTTGGGGTATAGATAAATTAAAAAAAAAGAATAAGTCTTAATTCCTGTCTTAAGGAACTCAAAGTAAAACAGAAGAGAAATGTTAAAACATGTAAAATTTTTACAAATGTAAAAATTTGGGGGCACATGGATTGCTCAGTCAGTTAAGCAATCAATCTTGATTTTGGCTCAGGTCATGATCTCATCATTTATGATTTAGAACCCTGTGTTGGGCTCTCCAATGTTCACTCTTCAGCACCTGCAGAAAACAGTTGTTTTCTGTCTGTCTCCATCTCTGTCTGTCTCTTTCTGACTCTGTCTCTCTCCATCTCTCCGTCCCTCTCTCCCTTTCTCCCTTGCTCTCTCTCTTTTTCTCTTTCTCCCCTGTCCCTCTCTCTTTGTATTTTGTCCGGAGTTGTAGTTGTTATATGTAGGAGGTACATTCCTTGGAGAATTTATTCTGCCACATAAAAGAGAAATTCCAAGGGAAGTTCCTGGAAAATGTAAACAAGAGAAGACTCAAGCAAGTAGTTACTGCACACCTATTATGCATAGATCTCAGAGTTTTACAAGTTATTCTGTGTAATCAGTAAAGTGTTGCTGCTCTAAGCATCCTTGTTTTATCAATTAAGAAAATGAGCATCGGTGCAATGGAATAATACCCTAAGTTTCCAAATCAAGTTAAGTAAGAGGGTCTAGCACTGTCACAGACTATAAACTTCAGTGGATCGTGTGACTTCTTTTAGTCTGTACTGCCAAGACTGAAGGTTTCTAGTGAAAGAAATGAGTCACATTAAACAAAAGTACTATCAGTCAATATTTATGAATTTCATAGTATCAGTATTAATACTATATTCTATAATATAGAATTATTATATTCTCTATTCTATTCTATAATATATTCTATATTATTTTGCAGAAATAAAATATTATTTCCAGTTATGGAAATTAAAGTATTTCTGGCTTTCTCCTCACATTAATAATATTGGATATAGTATATTGGATATACCCATGATATACCCAGTATATATCATGATCCTTAATCAGTCATTTGCCAAATGGCTGATTGATTGAGTGAAACAATTGAAATTAGAAAACAAATAATTAAAATTCCATTCAAACTATTTCACATTTACTATGTACCATGACTACCATAATTTCTGGGATCATAAGGCACAGAAAAGAAGAGTAGCCACTGTTTTTGTAGAGTTTACTATTTAATTAGTGGATCAGACATTAAAAAAAATTAACTATAAAAGTACAAATGGAATTGCCAAATACAATGCATTCCCAAAAGAATTATACAGATCATCTTCATATTATGGAAACTTGTTAATATTGCTGAGAAAGGGGAGTCAAAAAAACATATTTTGTATCTCCAACATGTTGACTCTACCAAGAAATGCAGTGATGACTTCTTACCCTCTTCCTCTGCATTTTCTATTTGGAGTTCATATCTGTCAACCTCTATGATAAACACAAGACTGAACACATACTGTTTACTGATACAGGAAATATTCTGATTCACAGAATTCTCTTTTCTGTCATTCTCTTCAAGAAGAAGCAACATTGACAGATGTGAGCCTTCTAGGGTCAAGTGGGAGCCTAAGAAACTTAGAGAACTTTATGTGCTCAATAAAAGCAGGTCCATGCAATTTGCCAAAAGATGGAATAGCACTGATGCACAAGAGGCATGGGATTACATATTTATTGGTATATGCTTTTTACTTTAAAAGATTATCAGACTACAAATTCTACATACTCTTTTATAACAGGCCATAATGTGCAGGTATATATCCACACATCAACATCATCATCAGTGTCAATCTGATAGTAAAACAATTTGCTTCTAGGGCATACAGCAAATATTCTGAGGTAAATGATTGACTGTAACTTTTTTTTGCAGAGTTCATCCAGGGAATTGACAACATTCGTCAGAGGGAGTTGGATCTTCAGAGAAGATGGCTCACTTCTGTGCCAGGTATGGGTCCCAGATCACAAACTCACATTTCTTTGTGTTTCTTTACGAATCAAATCAAGATTATTTCCATTGTAAATCTTCATTTTAACTCCATGATGGCAGAAAGTTAATCTCAGTCTATTTGAGGCTTTTTAAAAAGATTTTTGGCCAGAAGCTGGATATCTGAGTTTCATTTCAGACGCGCTGGACATAACTTAAATTTAGGGTGGGGAAGGCAGATGGCTCTTATTCTCCAGTTTATGCACATAGATCGTTATTCAGTCATGCCAGGATCTTTAATTCCTGTATTTCAGTTTTGAATGCTTTCTTTACTACATAAATTGACCACTCGGAAGCACCAGAATACTAGATTGATTCTGTGTCCTGCTGGGACGGGAGCATTTCTACCTGGGTGGCTTTGTTCCAGTTTGCCTGCCCTGACCATGCAGGCTTTCCCTTTCTGATGCCTTACTGTCATCAAAAGACTCTGCTCTGGAAGCAGGAAAGACACCCTTACTTTGCATCTCCTTGCAGGACTTCTTGATGACTCCGCTGTAGTCTGGTTTTCCATCCTGCTATTGCAGAAAAATATTTTTTTCCACAATCCAGGCAAGGATGGGGTGGGGTGTAGGGAAAGGAGAGTTGCTTATTTTGTCTGTGTCCATTTATTTAGTTTCTTCAATTTCTTCCATGTCCTGGTGTCCATGTTTTCCTGAGACTGTAGCTTTGAAATACAAAAACCTAGAAACTTATTTTTTTCTCTCTTTCCTGCCTTAATTGCTTTTTATATTTTAACTTAAGACAATGAATAGAGACAACAATGTCCTTGAAAGAAAATAAAGAAAAGGGAGATTTTTATATCAGGAGCAATTAAAAGGGGCATATGTTACTTATGAATTAAAACTATCTTGCCATTTAGGAGAGATGTTCAAATCATACACTGGGCTAGGCATAGCCCAGAGGGGCATTCAGCCATGATTCTTCCAAGAGGAAATTATAATTATTGGTCTCTTTCACTATCTTTGAAGTGCGTATATTTTTGGTTGCAATCCATTGGAGAAAGTCACAGAAGTAAAACACTGTGCATGTGCTAACAGAGGAATGAAACACAATAAATCAAAGACACTCAATTAGAAGTAGTTTGATACTATGAACATATGAAATGAAAAGAAGAAAAATCTAGGAATCAGTCCACCTATGTTGTAGATCATCTTTGCCATTACCTGAGGTGTGTGACCAAAATAATTCAATTCAATCTTTCTTGTTCCCATATTTGTACATATGAAAATGATGGTTTGGTAAAATCATGCTTGTTAAAGCTTTATCTACTATATGTTTTATGAACTTCCAAGGTCTTTGCCAGCACTTAACAAGACTTTCCATTCCACAAACCAAAATGAAGGCCAGAGGCAATCATCAGGGCATAACTGAATATACATCACTTTTATTGTAGAAAAAGGCATGCGAAATGTCTAAACTGTCAGATTGAATGGGGGCTATAATTACTTGTTCAATTCTGCAACTTCATGTCATATTGCCAATGATTTTTTTCAATACCACCATTTGATTTTGAATTTCCAGAAGGGAAAGTTACTGTGAACTTTGTATGTGGAACACCAAAACACAATGCCGCGTATAGGCATACTAGAAGAATATGGTTTGATGCAAATTTTAGATGCTGATATCTTTTATTTTGGTTTCCAGAGCCGGCCCCCTCTTTTATCCTTCCTCCACGTAAGAACAGTAAGCCAGAGGAAATCCCTCACCTATAGGTTTTTGGTTCAGGATTAATAAGGGAAGATCATAGGAAGAGATGACCAAAGTATTTTCTCCTTTGCACAAGACAGATATGCCCATTGAAGTCCTTTATGAACCTCACCTTCTATTTTTATCCTCTAAGAAGCATATTCGTGATAAGACTGGTTGGAACAGATTACAATTTGACCACATTTAATAATGAATGGAATTTTTGTGTCAAATGGGGGAAAAAAAAAACCCAGACTCTTCCTTAATTCTTTGATGCGCGTCCTCTTTTTTAATACTCCATTTGGTAAACAACCATTTTAGATCCTGGAGCAACAGAGGCAAGTGGCCAAAGTGTCTTTTCCACAGTCTAAATGAGAGTGTATATTTCAGCTCAGGCTTATTGTTGGGGTAAGCCAGCCTAGCCTCTCTTTCCTCCTTCTGGTCCTCCTGTTTCTTATTGTCCTTCGTTTACATGTAAGCATATTGCTTTCAATTATTTAGACTGAGGTGAGAAAAAAGGTTCTAGTTAGGCTTTGTTTCTGAGCAGTGTTTCTATTCAGTCTTTTTTATTGGGATCTGAATTGGAATATTAGCCACTTAGACATCTCTGGATAAAATGGAGCTTTGATTCCCATTCTCTTCTTGTTTGTTGCATATCTTCCTTTTTTATGTGAAAGAGAACTGAAATTCGTGACAGCATTCAGGTATTCTGATTCTTGCAATGATAGCAACCTGATGACAAAAACAATTCCTAAGTCACAGTGTTGTGAATAAAGTAGTCTTAAAGTTACAAAGACCTCGGTTCAGTTCTCTCCTCTGACACTGTATGTGTACACACTCAAACACACACAAAAATTATGTTTTTATAACCCACGAAGAGACAATTGTTTTAGTCACAGCTGGTATAGAAGAAAATCAAGCAGCCCAAACCTAACTTTATTGTACTTATATTTTACTAAAAAGACAAATATGTATTTGAAAATTAATTCCTTGGTAGTAATAAATTCTAGGAAAAAAATAAAGCACTTACTACCTACAGTAATTTAAACAAGTTATTTAGTCAGAGCCTCGGTGTTCTCATTTGTTAAAAAAATAACGATTGAAAATGACATTAGGGTTGACTTTTTATATGGTAATGTTGGGATGAAACGAGCTAATGGACGTAAAAAGTTATTCAAGGACTCTGATGTAATGTTCCATTGCGGGGAGAGAGAAAGTATCTTACCTCCTCTCTTTTATTCACATAAACATTGTAATTGTCCAGGAATGTCAGATTGCTTGTTTTTAACCATCTGTTCCATTTCTCTCAATATGGGCTCCACTTTGTCTCCCCTTTGAATAGGTAGCTTGTAACAAATCCCAACAAATGTTCGCACAGGTTTTTAATAATTTTAGCAATTCATTTGGAAAACCTTTGTGTTGCAAGCACAGACCTCAGGTACTCTGAGTTGGCAAAGTCTGGGGGGAAAAGACAAAGAAAGAAAATAAGCACAGGATGGGCATATTGGTCAGAATGAAGCCCCCAGCTCAGGCCATGGGACCAAGTTTGAACGTGTGGGAGGTTTTGGCAGATGCTTAACTACTTTCATATCCAACAGATGTTGTGCTTTTCGGTTCTATATCAAGAAAGAGACCTGGGTATCTCAAAGGTGATGACACCTTAAGTACTTGCATCTCAACGTAAAGTTCTTTGAAAAGTTATTGCATCTGAGAATTTTAGAATCATCCCCAAACAAATTTCCCATAGGTTTCTCTACACATGGCTGTGAATATTAACTAATCCAGCCTCTTTCACAGAATTTTGAGCCCAAATATCTAAATGAAGCTCCCCAAGTTTTCTGATGATACTGTCAATGTATCACAGACTTGGACACTGCTTTTGAGAAATTTTTTACTCAGATCATCAGAATATGCAAAAATATGGAATCCTCTTGATTTCAACTCTCTTTATGGCTACTTGGAGTCACCTGTTTTTATTGTTATTAGTAATAATAGCTATAAATATTAAGTGCCTAATAGGTGTCAGAAATTAAACTTACCATTTTATGCATCCAGTTTGTGAGTCCTAATATATATCTTCAAGATTACAGTTGTAACCTAAAACTTTAAAAATATTGGGTTAACAATACATGAATTTATTTTTCTTACACATAAGTAAAAACACAGTAGTAGGTTGTCCAAACCCCATGTTGTGGGTCCCTAGTGTCACTGGGACCAGTCTTAAACACTCTTATCCCTAAAATAGACCCTGGTTCTCATACTGAAATATGGTTGCTGGAACACCAATCATCCAATTAATGTTTAAAGCAAGAAGGAGGAGGAACAGGCAAAAGAAGCCTTTCAACATAATTCCCTTTAAAGAGAGCTTGTGGACATGGTACTTGATGACTTCCTATTCCATCTCATCAGTCAGACCAATCAGCTAAGTGGGTCTCAAAATGGAAGTAGTCTTATCTGGCCATATTACCACCCGTTGCATGTAGGTGTTCCTTTATTATTCAAAGAAGAAGGGATATTCAGTCTGTGCAATGGCACAAATATCCCCATTTCTCCCAAAAAGAAACTGATATGTCATATGTTAATTAACTGTGTTTCTCACCATCATTGTAGCATATATTTTCATATGTCCCCAAATCTGATCAGGCAATTTCTTCCTACATTCAAAGAATACCTACTTCTTTATGCCCTGTGTTAATAGGCTGTACTCATCCAGTAAGATGTCCTCAGGTATTTGTTCTGTGAAATATACACTAACTCTCCATGCCTGAATGAATCAATCATGCCTCAGTTCTTATAAAATTATTTGAAGCTATATGCTGGTGTTTATCCTTTGTTTTCTAATTACTGAGTAGATAGTTTTGCTCCTTCGCCATAGGGAGGCTACTTAAAGTCTAGGTGTTGTCTTATCCATCATCATCATTGTCATCATCATCCTTCTGTCTTGCCTAGTACCCTCTATTTTGATACTGAATAATAGTTGTTTTCCGATAGTCATTGAATATCACACTGATTTGTAAGCCATGTAAACAAATCTAATTTTCTAGAAAGTAGACAGACAATAACAGAATGTCCAATGAGTTGATTTTCATCATTCTAATGATAATTCTTTTCATTGTTTTCTAAAATCTTGTTCACGACTAAGAAGTACATATGTGACTGCAGTCAGTACAATCCTTAAACTGTAAGCACGGGAGATATGCCTTATTGTCTTTATTTATAAAACATTATATGTTACACATCTATGTTATCTCAGAGTTCTGCTAGAGTCTAAGAAAGCAAAGTTCCTAATTTTGTTGTTTTTCTTTGGCTCTCCAGTCACAGGATTGACAGTCTTGAGGGCCTGCTTAAATACTTTTCCCTAAATGATTTTGTTAGTCATGGAGAGAATGGTGCCTAGTTTGTCTAGTAAAAAATATTTCACGTTGCTTGTTACTCATTGTGGACACCGGCACCTGCTGTTTGCTACTGGACACATGTTCGTTGTCATTGTGTTGCTTTCAGAATCAACATCAGACTTTAAAATCTGGCTTTTGATTTTTCCCCCATTGCAAGCTGTTATCAAAGCCTAATTCTGACATATTAGTTTGGCTAATGTCAGATATACTTTCTATCCTTTATAAGATACTAGATTTTAAAAGATGCTTAAATCTAGCCATATTTTCAGATAAGAGATCACCACCATGAAGGACAGTGCAAAGGAAAATAAATACATGATTTTGAAGTACATGAATTAGCTTATTAATCATCATAATTGCATGTATAATTTATTTTTTTTCAAAAATTAGTTTGCACAACAGCCTTATTGAAGTAAGTTGGGATATTTTCAAAGACTCAATTGAAGGTAATGACACATTCTCAAATATTTGCTAATTGTTTTGTTTCATTAACTTGTAGTCATTGCTGCAGACCCAGGGATAGTTACATTTTGGGGGAATTAACTTGTTTTTCATGGCTGAATTTGGCTCTGTGTACATTCAAAGGTATTTATGACATAATGCTAATGAACAGATATGAATGAATGTTCATCCCTTATTAGATACATATGAGAATCAATAACTATGAAGACAGCATGCTTCTAATAGCATCTTCAAAATAGGCCCAAGGCACCTTTGCTAAAACTATTATGCTTCTTTAAAAAGTTGCTGTGCATACACTATGTTAGTGTAGTCAGCAAGAATATGGTCTCCTTATAGTATTTAAGCTCTAAAGAGTCCCAGTAGTTAATGTAAACAAGAAAACCCAAGCAAGGGAAACTGCATGTAATTTTTGATTATAATATGTCCTAGGAGAAGATATCTACTGAGACCTGTCAAACTAAGATCTACTTACCACCAGTGCTGTTTATAATTTTTTGCTTAATCTTCAGTTTACAAATTCTAAAACTTTATAACTTTATATTTTCTTGAATATTTGAATGACTCATGTTTTTGGCCAGACTACTTCATTATCTTGCTCTTTTACAAACAGAGTGAAATAATAATAGTAATAATAATAGTATTAGTAATAATATCCCTCCATAATGTTAATTCTCTTTGCAAATTTATGCATCCCATTGTATATTTATTTTTTTAATCAATCTTTTTTATATATAATTTCTAGGTTTGTTTTGTGTTGTTTTTATTTTTCAAACAAGTTGAGAGTGATTTCCTGCTCTCCCTGTCCTTGGTATAATATTTTGGGATTTACTGCAGACACTTTGTATTTGGGATGTTAATATTCTACCTTCCTAATTTCTCACATGCTTCTTTTTGCTTTCTTTCACCCTTGGGTTTCTTTCGTTTATAAAAGAGTTAATGATTTTGTATTCCTTATGGAATTTCAGAGGAATAGACTTGGTATTGTTTGTCAAGTGCTTAAGGCTATGCTGATCACTTGTCAGCTCTCCACTACCATGAGTTTCTATCAACCTGTGCGGAAGCATATTTATGTTTCTGGGTGTGTTTGTGGAAATGGATTGTGTATGTCTGAGTAGGGGCTGACAAGGGAAATATAAGCAGTCATAAAAACTTGGAGAAAACCTGGCTTCCCTTGGATAGTTCTGTATTTAGTTGCATAATTTCATTCACCATTTTAATAATTAATCGCAATATCCATATGAGGGTGAAACAGATTTTTGTTATGTTAGCTAATAAATAATACAGTATGACATAAGTTAACTGCCATCAGGAAGAGACAGAAGGAATGCCTTGCTTCAGCTACTACTTTCTTAGAAAAGCTGAAGCCAGTTATAAGACAAATGTAAGCACAGTCACATCAATATGTGTTGCAAAACTCTAGATATTTCATAGAGTTTATTTTTCTCAAGTGCTTTGCATTTAAACATTTTAAAAGAAAAAACACATTATGGCCTTTTGCTCTTTTCAAATAACTGCTTTGATATTTTGGAGAGTTGATTCACATTTGATATTTTAGTGGGATTATGTTATTTATAAAAATTATACTAAATGAAAATCAGAAAAAAATGAAATCTAGTTCAAGTTATGTCACCAACTGTGTAGCTGAGCAATGACTCAAATGGTCAAGTTGCATCCTTCTATAGTGTGGTCATTGCAAAAGGCTTCCTTTGGTAGGTTTATTTTTTTTAATATGCTTACTGATACCCTGTCACTCCATTTAAAATCCCATGATCTTTGTCACCGGAAGACTGATCTTTACATACTTCTCCTGTTGCCTACATTCCCTAGACCTGACATTCTCCATCGTCTCCTTTCTTCCTGGTTCCTTCCCATGCCTTCTGCAGATGTCAGCCCCAGCCTCACTTCCTTGGCAGCTGTCTGGGATCTTGCTGACTTCCTTGACCACATAAATCTCTTCCTGAGCACACATCTCTCTGAATGTTTACATTTACACTACATGTTTTTATTCATTCTTTTCTCTGACAAACTGTAAGCTCACTGAAGTCAAGGACCTTGTCTGTTTTACTTTCCCAGAGTCACCTAAGGAGAGAGCAGTGAGTAAAATAGAATAGATGGGTGGTTTCAAGAATCATTTAATTTTAAGATATTTTTTAGATACCCAACCTGTTATTTGTGAATTATTAAAAAGTTGGTGAAGAGAAGTAAATAAGGTTATCAGGGAGCAAAGGTGACTATGCAGAAAGAACCATCACATAGATGCTGCTGTGGAAAAGGGAGTGAGTGCTTTCTGAAAGGGGAATCTAAAAGACCAGCAGAGACCAGATTCTAAAAGAATCAACTCAACTGGTGCATAAAGTCAATTGTTAATTTTTTAAGTATTTTATGAAGTGATTATTAAATTAATGGCAGTTTGCAATTGGTCATGTTGGGAGTCTTTACACCACAGCAATTGGCAGGAAGTATAAAGCAAGTCCCACTTCCCCTCGCCTAGGACCTGCTGTCCAGCATTCAGTAGCACACCACTTACTGTCACATGAAAAAGGAAGTAGTTACCTGAATAATGACTAGGGACTAATAGGACTAGGAAGGATTCAAAAAGATATCTGAGATTAAAATTTAAAAAATATGTGTATATATAGATAAAATAAAATATGAAATATAACATAAAAGGTTTATTTGCCAGAAGATGGTGCCAGACATCTCAGGATGATGTTAGTTGATTATTATTTCCTTTTTCTTGTTAGTAGTTCATTCTACTTTCTGAGAAAAAGATGCATAATGGCCTCTGATGTTTTTATCATCCTCATCATTGCTAATTATCATAGCAAACATATATTTCAGGATTACTATGACCCTCATTTTAGAGATCATTAATCTACAACAGATTAAATCACTGACCCACTGTGAGGAAACTAGATGGCACAGTTTCAAACTACCTGACTATTCTGCCTTCAAAAATAATCACATAGTCAAGGTACATAAGCTTTATTTGGCTAATTATTCTACACTCAACCTCTGAAGCTTCAATTCTGTAATCAGAATTAGAGTTTATTTTTCCTTTATATTTGTTATACATTTGCCAAGGACATTTTACTGCATTTTCTTTTCTTCGCACCAGGCCATTCATGACTGAACTCCACCATTTTTTACTTTAGGTTATTTGGATTTTCCCAGCCCTCATTATGAAGCAAGCTGCTGCCTCTTTCTTTTTTTTTTTTTAATATTTATTTTGAGAGAGAGAGAAAGGAAGGGAGGGAGGGAGGGTTGGGGAGAAGGGCAGAGAGAGAATCCCAAGCAGGTTCCATGTTGTCAGTACAGAGTCCATTGTGGGGCTCCATCTCACAAACCGTGAGATCATGACTTGAGCCAAAATCAAGAGTCAGTTGCTTAACTGACTCACTCACCCAGGTGCCCCAAGCAAGTTCCTTCTTGATTTGAATAAGCCACATTATACTTTATGGAAGTTTTAGTATTGGGGAAAAAATAAGGCAAGAGTGCTACTAGATATCTACCCCAATTAATACCAGTTGTCTAAAAATTTAGTTTCCTCTGGATTTTTTTTAAGAATGCCTAAATAAAACCTTTAGGAAAACAAACAAGATACTGATAGCATCCATCAAGAAGTACACTGGAAACAAGCTTTTATTACTTTTCCTGTCACTCCTCATGCCAGAGGTTTCTTAAAGTTTGGATTGCAGTCCTAAGGTAACATGACAAATGCCATCATCACAAATCAAATAAATGGGAAGATCAATTCATTTACTGAAGAAAATTGTATAAACAAGTCATCTTAATAGCATTTTTCCTGCAACCCACTATCAACATATTATGAACTGAAATGAAAATGGATTACAGAATCTCCAAAATTAAAAATGGATCTTTATACTTATTTCCCCAGACAGTCTCCTGTCATGGAGTATCTAATCATTCCTCCTCACTCACCTTTTATTGCTATTGATGCAAGAGAACATTATCTCAAAACAACTGATCAATATCATCATAATCTCCTAAAATTTTATCTCTGACTCTTGGCATTTGAAAACACATCCTTGGCCACCTGCTTTCATAATTGCTTTTTCTTTTCTAATTTATTCAGCCCTTCAAAGATTCATGAAACCTTTCAAGAAAAGATTCCATAAATATAACAGTTCCCTAAAAATGAATACCATTTCATTTTAATATACAAAATTGTCAATAAAACTGAAATATTCTAGTATTTCTTGTACCTCTAAGTTAACTTGAATACACTAATCAACGCTATCAGTAATAATTGTTATAGTATATATCTTACATCCCCGTAGGTATATTTGCCAGCATACCATTACATGTCTGAAAATTTGCAAGGCAGATTTTTAAAGCTATCTGATTTATCTTAGAAACACAAATTTATATCACCTGTGACAAGGGAAATATCTTTTGAAAAAACTTTAGAGATGGACAAAAGATCATTACTGCTTGCTATAAATGCACTATTTTATTCAAAGAGGCCTAAGTCCAGACCTGTGTCATTTCATTCCATTCCAAAGCCATTAATTAACATGTCTTTAAGCACCAGTATCTACCTTGAATTGTTTTTTTTTTTTTTTTTTAAGTTTATCTAGGGGCGCTTGGATGGCTCAGTCGATTAAGTGTCCGACTTTGGCTCAGGTCATGATCTCATGGTTCGTGGATTTGAGCCCTGCATCAGCCTCTGTGCCAACCACTCAGAGCCAAGCCCGGAGTCTGCTTTGGATTCTGTGTCTCCCTCTCTCTCTGCCCTTCTCCTCTCACACTCTGTCTCTTAAAAATAAATAAACATTAAAAAATTAAGTTTATCTATTTATTTTTGAGAGAGAGAGAGAGAGAGAGAGAGAGAGAGAGAGGGAACGTAAGTGAGTAGGGGAGGAGCAGATAGAGAGAGAGAGAGAGAGAGAAAGAAACCTGAGCAGGCTCCACACTGTCAGCCTGGAGCCTGATGCAGGGCTTGAACTCACAAATCATGAGATCATGACCTAAGTGGAAGTCAGATGCTTAACCAACTGAGCCACCCAGGTTCCCCTCTGTCTTGAATTGTTCTTATTGAAAGAACAAAAATATAAATTTGTTATCCCATATATAGTAAATAGTACCATACATATGTACATGTATATACATGTATATACCTTATAAAAATACACACATACATGTATAGTGTATATGTGTGCATATATACATATATAAAAGCATATGTTTATATATATATATACACCTCTCTCATATATATACACACATACTTTATTTATTTAAATCTTAATTATTTAAATATTAATTACTTCTTTAATTATTATTTAATTAGCTCTATCTCTTATATGCCAAACATAGAGCTAATCAAACTCCCTGACTGTGCTCCAGAACCTTTGAAGTGGGTATTTTTCTAAATTGTGATCATTGCTTCACTTTCCCAAAGGTTGTCATTCTGAAAATGAAATTAGATCATATACATAAAGAACCAGACATAATTCCTATAGGTTTCCAGATGAGCCAAATATTAGACTGTCCTTCTCCTACAGTATTTTCATTTATAAAATAAATTTCTTGCAAATTGTTCTGACAGTTAAATCAGATTTTGAATTATATCTCATGTAAATAATTTTCTTCCTTCTGTTTGTTTATGACTGAAACCAAGTTAACCTTTTGTGAAATATGTTTCATTCTCTTTCACTTTACATAAATACATTTCTATCTATTTGTCCCATTGATGTTCATTATAAAACCAGAGCTCCATTTTCATGCTTGCCATTGGTATGTGGCTATGTTGGGGCTGTGGAGGGACAATCCCTTTCAGTTGCAAAGTTTTGGGGCTCCTTGGTGACTCACTGAAGCATTTGATTTCAGCTCAGGTCATGATCTCACAGTTGTGGGTTCTAGCCCCACATCAGGCGTTGTGCTGATAGCTTGGAGACTGCTTAGAATTCTGTGTCTGCTTCTCTCGATGCCCCCCTCCTTGCCTCTCTCTCAAAAACAAATCAACATTTAAAAACATGTTTTTAAAGGATGAAAACTTTTAGAAAAATAGACCCAATTATTACTATTTATTAGTGATCAGAATACTATTTGCTATTTTGAGAAGTGGCATTACCAAAGAGGTAAACCATTATTTTGGATCATGACATTATCTGAAGAATGTTAAAAAACACTTTGTAGGCCAGCTTGCACATTACGTTTCCATATAGATAATACATCATTTGTAATAACAATATTTTTCCCTTATTTTGATAATTTTTTCACTTGCTGAAATTCCAGAAACAATATATTTATCATGTTCTCTATTATTTGCTTGTCATTGTAGATCATTGACCAGAAACCTTTGAGCCAGAAACATTTGGGGAAAAAATTGATTGTCTTTCTTTGACTGGTCTTGTAAGCTACCTAACTTGTGAATTTTTCCCCTCAAAACTGTATACTCATTTTCTATTACTATATTATTGGTGTTATTTTTAGTGCAACAGGAAATACTATTTTCATAAAAATGAGCGATTCCTCTGTGATCAGTTTGACTTCTACAATTTTTTAAATCGAATATTTATTCCTTATTGATAACAGTATTCATTTGGGTATATTTTGTTGCATTTTCTGTCTTTCTTTTCTTTTTTAATTTTTGACACCCTGCATCCTGCTGGCCAGTCTCCCACACCACACCCAGAGGTTTAATTTGTGATGACAGCTACCCTGTTGGGTGCTTGATCTATCTCTTCTTACTGTCCCCACCAGTGGACACATAATCAGAACACAGCTTTGGGATTGCTAGTTGCATAGGAAGAGATTCCGTTTTGATGGTTGTGTGATGAGGGGGCTGCTGAAATAGACAACGTAGGTAGCCCGCAACCTTCCTTTAGAACACAGTTTGTGCCTAACTGCTCTGCTGCTAATAGAATTGAAAACATTTTTTTTCTCTTAGCATTTTTCATTATATTTGGTGAACTGGAAATCTATAGACAAATCAGGGGGGAAGTAATTGACTCAATTCCATAGTCCAAGTGTTTTAATAGAGTTGAAGATTTGTAGTTCTTAACAGAGCACCGTGAGCCATTATCTAGGAACTTGTTAGTAATATCTCATCAGGCCCCACTCCCAACCTACTGAACCAAAATCTCTGGAGGTAGGACTTTAACTTTTTTTATGCTTTATTTATTTTTGACAGAGAGACCGACAGACAGACAGACAAACAGCGTGAGTGAGCAGGGGAGGGATGGAGAAAGAGGGAGACACAGAATCTGAAGACAGGCTCCAGACCCTGAGCTAGCTGTCAGCACAGAGCCCAGTGCAGGGCTCAAACCCACAAACCATGAGATCATGTCCCTAAGCTGAAGTCAGATGCTTAACTGACTGAGCCACCCAGGCACCCCTGGAGATGGGACTTTTGAATCTTTGTTCTAACAGAAACTTCAGGTGAATTCTTGTGTTTGCTTTAGTGTGAAAAGGTTTCTTGTGGAGTTGAGGTTTTCAGACCACCGTTCTCTTTGGTAGCATTAGTCTCACCTGAGAATTTGTTAGACGTGCCCTTTCCCAAATTGCACTTCACTTATGACAAATCAGAAACTGGATGGGACCAGCTGTCTGTATTCTAATAAGTCCTGGGGTAATTCTGGGGCATGGTAACATCTGAGCACCATTGGTAGTAAGTAGACTTTCACATTCTTTACTGAATAGCAAAATCACCAAGGAAGCTAGTTAAACTTATAACTCTTTGGGACATTTCCCAGAGGTTATGAGTCATTACTTTTGAGGATGTGGCCAGGGAATCTGCATTTTAATTACCTTTTCAAAAAATCGTTACATAGATTTTCCTTGAAAAACAATTTGGTAAAAGTTGATGTGTGTCTATAGATCAGATTGAGCCTGCATTGTCAACCTTACAGAGCAGACTATTCTAAGAGAAAAGAAAAGGTTTACTTACATTGGTAGTATTCCATTTTAAAAAGTTTTCAGGTGTCTGAATTAGATTAATTGCCCACATTCTTCTCATTTTCCCAAATTCAATCCTTCTCGCCCAGAAGAGATAACCCCCTGCTAGTACATTAGTATTCTAGATGCTGGGAACAATGCCACAGATATAGTTTTTAACCTCGTTCATGACACCAGGAAGACAATCATAGCATTATGAGTACACTAGTTCCAGAGCCTCTGGGAGAAAATATAATTTCTGCCTCATCAAGTTTTATTGATAAAACACAGATGTAGTTATATTATTCATATGACTTTCTGAATTTGTTTTTTGTCTTTTCCAACTTTTTTAACATAATCTTTATGTTCTTATGGGATAAGTAATCATTTGAGATACATTTAAATGAGCAAAGACTCAATTTTTAAAATTTATTTTCAGCATATGATGGAAAAGTAGAAAACAACAAGAAAATCCTCCGCAGTATCTCTGACAGTTACTTGAAGAATCATTTACCTTTCTCCATATGACAGACAGAATGTCATCCATAGTGTATCATTGACACATCCCATGTTACCAATATAGGTAAGCCTTTTCAAATACAGTCCCTACAAGATGACTTCAGTAACAGTCTTAGGAATTCTATTGTATTAGCAGAACAGGAATGCCCACCAATAATTAAAGAAATCTCACCCGCCATAAATCAACTGAAAATGGTATAGACTCAAACTGATTGCTATGAATATCCAATGCAAATATTCTTTCTTTTCTTCACTGATCATTTTTGATAAAAACTGCCTAAACAGGGGCGCCTGGGTGGCTCAGTCGGTTAAGCGTCCGGCTTCGGCTCAGGTCATGATCCCACGGTTCGTGAGTTCGAGCCACGCGGCGGGCTCTGTTCTAACAGCTCAGAGCCTGGAGCCTGCTTTGGATTCTGTGTCTCCCTCTCTCTCTGACCCTCCCCTGCCCGTGCTGTCTCTCTCTGTCTCTCAAAAATAAATAAAAAACATAAAAAAAAATTTTTTTAAACTTCTGAAATGTTTGTGAAGGGGATTAACCTTGTAAATGTAATCTGAAAGATATATTTAGGATGAGTACTGATAAACATCATTTTCATTAACTGTGTATTGCGGTGCCTCAGTGACTCAATCACTTGAACGTCTGACTCTTGATTTCAATTCAGGTCGTGATTTCGTGATTTTGTGCAATCAAGCCTCGCATCAGGTTCTATGCTATCGCTGAGCCTGCTTGGAATTCTCTCTCCCCCTCTCTGTCTGCTCCTTTCCCAGCTTGTATTCTCTGCCTCTCTCAAAATAAAAATAAATAAGCATTTAAAAAATAATAACCGAGGCACCTGGGTGGCTGAGTGTCTGACTTCAGCTCAGGTCATGATCTCCCAGTCCATGAGTTTGAGCCCCACGTTGGGCTCTGTGCTGACAGCTCAGAGCCTGGAACCTACTTCAGAGTCTGTGTCTCCCTCTCTCTCTGTCCCTTCCTGCTTGCACACTCTCTCTCTCTCAAAAATAAATAAACATTAAAAACTTTTAAAAATAAAATAAAGAAAAATAATAATTAACTACATACTCACTAACTACATGATATTTTCAAGGTAGTGGACACTTTTCTGTGCCTTAGTTCTCAAACTCCTCTTTGATTGTAATTATTGAGAAGGAAGACTGTGTCAGAAATACTAGAGCTGAGGCTCCAATACCAAGTGATTAGATTAAATTAATTAATTTACTTGTCAGTAATGACCAAATGTCTTTGTATGGTGTGCATCTTGCTTTGTCAATGGCCATAGAAGGTCATAGAATTTTTCTCCATGAGTTCATACTTGAGCTTGCTTACTTTTTGTTTGTTTTTAGTTTTTGTAGGTCCAATGGACTTCTCCAGCAATAATGTATATTTATATTTTATGCTCATATAATATTCATGAAGCCAAACTAGAGTATTGTCCATCTCAACTGTATTTGTCCATTTCAAAAGAGAAGTAGGTGTTCTAGTGATCCCAAATAGCCCAGGGGGTACTCAGTGTACGTTAGTGGTTAATTCAGTACCAACTCAATTGATTTCCAGAATGTCAACTAGAACCAATATGTTTGACTTAACGTTTAACCACAGGAATAAATGGAGCATATGATTTTAAGTAATTCTGCTAGTTTAATTTATTTGTATTAAGGAACCGTTTATTTACTCTTATCACTTCATAAATAAGTATACCTACTATGTGTCAGATACTGTTTCATCCTTTAAGAATAAAACCATGAATATAGTATAAAGAAATCACACTGTTGTTGAGACAGTAATGGAACAAAGTCAGAAGCAGAGAATCAGTTAGGTGGTTAAAACAATAATCTATCCAGATAGAACATCATTTTTTCAAAAGAGATTTGTCTTAATTTTCATGTTCTGGATGATTAATGAGTTTGGACAACTTTTCAAATATTTCTCTGCACAGTGAATACTTCTTGGGTATCCTAGAATAGTCCTAGTTAACACTAGTAGCTTTGTATGGTTTAACATTTGCTCCAGATTTTTAAAAGAATAATACTATTGAAATATCTTTGGCTGGATTTAAAGGCCTGTATTTTATGCTTCTGTTTTCTGCCATGTTCTTATTCAGTAGTGCATGACATATGTGTCTTGGAAACAAAGTTATCTCAATGTAAACTGAAAATCAACCAGTGACCATCCTTTTCCTCTCTTCTTATACTTTTCCAGTTGCAAATTAAATCACCATCCTCCTTTCAAAAATATCACATATAAAATTTCTTCAGAAATTGTAGGCTACAAATCGCTGCTATAAAGCTTGCATATAACAATGAGCAAACCTTGTATAGTGGTTTAGTGACATCATCTGTCACAAACTATATGAAAATGTTTTTTGAAGGGAAATCAAAGTTGATTATCACTAGTTTTGTAAATATAAAATCAACTGACAAATATTTGTTTACGTGAATAATGAATCACACTTTGAAAATTTTTTAATGAACTGTCTTGGAACTAATGACCTAGAAAATAAAATACATTTCTAGTGAAATATCAACTATTGAATTTCCATTTCACAAGAGAGATGATGAAATTTTAAGATGCACAAGAAGTTTGTCAACATTTACTTTATTATATTGAAACTACAATGATATTACTGACAATATGAAAACTAGAAAACCAGAATCTACTGAACATCTTTAGCACCTACTTTAAAAATTAGTTCTTATTTTAGAAGTTTGAGCACAAAACTAACAATTTAATGCGTGTACCAACATGTGTGTTTAACTATTCCTCTGTGAATCATGACTCTTTATTTAGATCAAATGACTGTTTTTCTAAATCGATTTTTCTTATTTCCTATTTCAAATTTTGCTCTGGATGTACGTAATTAACATCTCCCTTTAAAACACATCATATATAACAGGTGAGGAGTCCTATCAAAAGTCTATTTTTAACACTGAAGCAATAGCTGCGAATGTTTCTTTTTATTGACTCCACTGGAGAACTTTGGCAAACATTTAAATGAAACTGGTCAAGCAGGACTTCGAGAATGGTGGAGTTAGGTCACTGGTGAATCTGTTACCAAAAAAAGCAATGAGACATTAGCAAAACTATCAAAATCTACTCTTTGAGAATTCTGGAAATGAATCAAAGGCACTGACTGTATTTATTCCAGAAAAACTACTGGCTCTCAATAAGAATGGCATCATCTATGGTATTTTAACTTAGGACTAATGCCATCCCCCTGGTACACAGCTTGATGAAGTGGAGGTAATAAAAAACCAGTGGCCTCATATCCAGCAGAGGGTCTGACTTCTTTTGGAGCCTTGTGAAAAAGCCCCATCCCAGAATACAGTTTATAATATGATGAGTCTTGCTGCTCAAATGGAAATACTCCATTTACAGAGAGTTGTCAAGAAATGAGAAATTGACTCAATTATTAACATTGCAGGTACCTAAGGTTGTGATTTTAGCTGGGGTCCATAAGAGTTTGGTCAAAAATCAGATGGGAAGAGCCAGAAAAGTAGACGACGCTAGGAACCTTTGAAAAACGTGCACATACTTCTGGGGATCTAGAAGTGAACATGTGCTAGACTGTTCACCTGCCGAGAACGAGCGAGGAAAAGAGACAACCCAGTAGTAGTTGACCTTTGGTTGATCTTGAAGTAAAGTGAAAGCTAGGGCTGAATTGTAAATTTCCTGAAATGTGACAGCTTGCCTTCAGACACAATCCCCCTTGGCAAAAGGGAGGGGGCATACTGGCTCAAGATATGTAGAGAAAAATTCTTATTCATTGACTAAACACTAAGTTGTGGTGACTCGGGTAACCTTTAGGAAGCAAGGTTTAAAAATACAAACAAGAACTTAAAAAAAAAAAAAAGTAAACAGAGGACTCAGTGACTTTATAATGCTGGGAGTGCAGAATCTCCAGCAATCCAGGAAAGTAACTAAAATAAAAATCACAAAAGAAAACAAAAGCTCAGCAAATCAAACTCAATATGGATGGGATGGGACCTGATTTCAAAATTACTAGGATATATAACTGAAAATTGTTCATTTCCTACAACAAAGAAATTTGAGGCCTGAAGAAAAATTGTGATTCATACACAGAAAATAAAAAGTTAAGCTATGTTCAAAGAATTAAATGTATATTGACCAAATCTCAACAAATAGAGAACATCAACAAAGATATATTAATAATAGTAATGATAATAACAACAATAATAATAAAAGGACCAAACTGAAATTCTAGTGTTGAAAAATATAATGATGGAAAAGGAGGAAACTTAAACTAGAGGGTGTCAACAACAGATTTGTGCTGGCAGAAAACTACTAGTGAACTTGAAAATAAGTAAATAAGTGATATGGGTTCTATATTAATGATGCCACATGCTTCACTTAGAAAATCAATTAAGTCAATTTATTATCTAACAGATGAAATTAAAATATTTGGGAGTTTATCTTAATATAGTAAATATACCTGACATTATTTTGAAGATATTATAAATTTGCTATAGTTGTTTAGTATTAAAGATATTTTTTGTTTAGTGAAAGAGATAATAAAGTTATAATGTTTATATCCTTGTCATAGTAAAATCAGTATCTTACTAAATAAGAAAACCCTTAGACAAGAAATGTTGTTGGAATTGTTTTGGGTTTGCTTTAAATATTTTATTTATTTTTGTTTGATACACACATTAACACATAATTAAATTTGAAGATGCTGAACATTCTTTCCACTGAAATAGCGACTGAAATTACCAAATCTTATAAATACACAAGTTTGTCCTTCACTGTTTTTTTATTATTTAGTTATATAATTTTTTTTTTAATTTTAGAGAGAATGCAAGTCAGGGAGAAGGACAGTGGGAGAGGGAGAGAGAGAGGGAGGGAGGGAGAATCTTGAGAGAGAATCTTAAGCAGGCTCCATGCTCAGAGCAGAGCCCTACGTGGGGTTTAATTCCATGACCCCGAGATCATGACCCAAGCCAAAATGAAGCGTTAGTTACTTAACTGACAGCTACCAGGTGCCCCTTTCGTTGTTAAATGCCTAGTAGTCAAGGCTTTTTCTCATTTTAATATTAGATTGTCCTATTTATTGATTTGTGGGAGATATTTATATATTATGGGCAGTCATCTACTGATGTTTTTATATGTTGCAAACATTTTTTTCTCACTCTGGCTTCTTTTTTCAATTTCTTTAAAAACTTTTTAAAATATTTTTTTAACTTTTAATGTTTATTTTTGAGAGAGACACACACACAGAGTGTGAACAAGGGAGGAGCACAGAGAGAGGGTGACACAGAATTTGAAGCAGACTCTAGGCTCGGAGCTGTCAGCACAGAATCCAACATGGGGCTTGAACTCATAAACCGGGAGATCATAACCTGAGCTGAAGTAAACTGAGTTAACCAACTGAGTCACCCGGGAGCCCCTCTTTTCAATATCTTAATGAGGATTTTAAATACAGAGAAATTCCTAATTTTAATGCAGTGTAAGTTGTCCACCTTCTCCTTTATGACTGTAATGCCCCGAATTCGGGAGTCCCCCAGAAATGAACCACCAGAGTCCAGAGTCAAAGCCAAAAAGCAAGGGTCGTTTATTGCAGGTTCGAACCCGGGCCTCCGCTCACTCCAAGCTGGTGGAACGGAGAGAGCCAGAGAGCCCCGAACAAAGCTGGGGTAGGACTTTTATGAGTTTGGGAAGGGGGAGTTACAGGAAATTGTGACATAGGTACAGTGATCCAATTAGTATTATACAATATTATTGACAGCAGGTTTAACCATTCACATTGCCTAGAGTACTTGTTACTTTTGGTGGGACCCAATCACAACATTTAGAGTATTGACCAGTCACAGAGTGGGCCCAGGACCCTCACGTAGGGCGTGACTAGGACCTTCATGTAGGGCGTGACTAGTCTTAACCTCCATATTTAGGCCCGCCCCCAGAAATGTTAATGGTGTTAGCTGCCCTTCAAGGTCAGAGGGGAAACCCCGAATCAAATCTGAATCCTTACATGACTAGATATTTAAAACACCTATGCCAACTCAAATTTTTACATGCATGTGTTTGCTTTTAGAGGCTCTCTTATTTTAATGTTTAGATCTATAATCTACCTGAAATTATTTTTTTCATATGGTATAAACCCTAGTTCATAGTTCATATTTTCCCCAAATTGATATCTGATCGATTAAGCATCACTTACTGAAGATTCTACCCTTCCATATCACCTTTGTCATAATCTAAGTGTCCACATATCAAGCTCTTGACCTTTTCTATTTATTTATCTTTTGTATCCAAACTGTACTGACCTAATTATAATACTCTGACTGCTATACGTGCCAGAATTCTTTTGTACACATTCTTAATAGTCAGTATTGTAAATCCTCCAAGTGTGCTCCATTTTGGCCTTTGCATTTCTAAATAATTGTAGAATCACTTATCAAAAAATTCCGTTTAGATTTGGTTGAGGTTTGATAGAGATTGTAATGTTGAGACTGCCAGCCTGACACTAGCACAAAACATGTTATTTGTTTTTGTTTTAATTGTGGTAAAATAGATATAACAAAGAATTCTACCATTTTAATCGTTTTTCAGTATCCAGTTCAGTGACATCAAATGCATCCACACTGTTGTGCAATCATCACCACCATCCACTCCTTAATTTAGTTAACTTTTTTTCCTCAAGAATAGCTTCTTTCCACATAGAAGTCTTTCTTGCTTTTGTTTGATGTATGATGAAGTAGTTGATGTTTTGATTTTTATAGTAAATTCTATTTTTAAATTGTATTTTACAGTGTTTTTTAATTGAAATAGAGTTGGCACGCAATCTTACATTAGTTTCAGCTCTACCACAGTGGTTCTACAACTTGATATGTTGTGCTACAGTTGTGTATTGTCCATTGATCTTTTACCTACCAACCTTGTTAAATACACTTATTAATTCTAGTAATTTTGATGCAGGTGCTTTGGAATATGTTATATGTATAATGATCCCATCGTCTGAAAAGACTGAGTTTCGTTATGTGAGTTCAAAGAAATTCCTTTAATTCTACCATCATTCAAATAGATAACAATGAAAAAAAATAAAAGGACAATGCCAAATGTTGGCAAGAACATGGTGCAACTGAAATGTCCATGCGGTAATAGAATATAGGTGAATATACATGCGTGGAAAAACTGCCTGGCAGTTTTTAATAAAGTGGAATGTAAATGGACCCTATCGCCATGTCATTATATGCCTAGCTATATTCCCTACAGGAAAGCATATATGTATATATGATTCCTAAAAGGAATAGGTAAGAGTTTTGTACAGAAGAAGACGACGTATATAGTCTTCCCCCCTTATCTGTGGGGGATACACTTCCAGACCCCCCAGTGTATTCCTGAAGCCATAGATAGTACCCACCCTGGATATAGTATTTTTTCTATATATGCCAATCTGTGATAAAGTTTAGTTTATAAATTAGGCATAGTAAGAGATTAACCACAACTGGTAATAAAATGGAACGCTTTGGGCAATATACTGTAATAAAAGTTACGTGACTATGGTCTCTCTCAGAATATCTTATTGTACTCACCCTTCTCATGATGATATGAAATGGGAAAATGCTTGTGTAATGAGCTAAAGCAAGGGGAGTAAGTAGGCATTGTGACGTCCTCCTAAGCTAGCACTGACCTTCCAACTTTACATCAGAAGGAGGATCATCTACTTTCAGACTGTGTAACTGAAAGTATAGAAAGCAAAACTATGGACAAGGAGGGTCTGCTGTATAAACAAGATTCATTAAACCCCCAAACTGCCAATAACCTAACTATTCATTAGCAGTAGAATAGATAAATCAACCAAGATATAGTCATGTAATTTAATTAGACTAAATGAACTTCAGTACATGACAGGAAGGTGAATCTCACAATTACATTGTTAAGTACAAAGTAACACACCACACACACACACACACACACACACACACACTGGGTAGTTTTACTTATATTACATTAAATCAAAAACATGCAGCAGATAATCTGTTTTTAAAATTGCATACTAGTTACCCTTTAGAGGCTAGTGGTGTGAGAATGGACTTTTGGATGGGAGAATTCCACAGTTTTGGCGAACTGGGTGCATGGCAGTATATATTTTGTGAAAATATTTTGAGTGGTAAACTTTTTATTAGTTACTCTCTCTGTATGTGTTATATTTTCCAAGACTATACTGGAAACAAAAGAGAGATCATGGTAACCAAACCAGTTCATTTTCTCTTTTAGTTATACTCTTAACAAGTCGACCCAACCTAATAGGCTAGTCTTGACAGCAGTAGTAAGGACCTAAAGCACAACTTGAATGGAGGGAGTTTAGATTGCTTAGCCTTTAGGGTAAGTTGTGTGGGCATTAACAGGTGTGGGAGATGCCCTTTTCCCCAGTCAGGTGTGTGTTGTTGCCAGACCTGATGCCAGTCAATAGGGCAGATTGATGGAAGGTTCCTGGAATTGTTTAAAATAACTTGACAAGAGTTGGCAAAAGAAGCAAAAGACTTCTAATGCACAAAAACTCAGGCAAACCCCTTATTACTTCATGCAAAGGGTCTTTCTCAGGATCTCAGACCCTGGATGCTTCAGCCCTTCCCAAGGTCTTTCTGAAATCTCTAACAGTAGACAAAGCCAGTACGCACTGGCCCTGCTCTGATGAGCTTTACTTCCTTTGCATTTATTTTTCTCATCAAAATGGGGTCTTCTGTGCTGTGTGTCTTCGAGTGCCTTGAGCAGTTCCATGACCACCTGTATGGAAACGTAAGCACTGTTCTGATGTACCTTCCTCTGTGTTCTTGGCCACCTTCCCTTTTGTGGGAACCTAAATGTAATGCTAAAGCGTCTGCCTGTTTTTCTGCTTATTCTGTGCCTCTCTTTTCCCCTAAATCTCTAACTTGCAAGATTTCTCTTTTGTCAGTAATTTAACTCCTTCCTTCCACTGTTTAAACACAATGCCTTTTCTTCCCTCTGCAGAAAGTGGCTCTACTGCATTGTAACAGATTCATTTTAATAAACCATAAAATATTGGCTATTTTTAACCCAAGAACAACAGCATACTATTCTGAAGTGGGAGAGTTTGGGGAAGTAAACAAACACTTAAACCAAATATTTGATGTTACATAATTAGTTAAAGCAGGGTGATGATCTGAGGTTAAACCCCTAACCGAGCAAGAGACATTAAACCAGAATTTCTTCAGGATGTCTCTCTCAAGCCAGCGCCGATTCACACCCTGGTGAAATATCATTATCTCTTCTCTGTCTTCTCTCTGTCCCCTTGGGGGTATAATTTATAGTAACTCTCATGATTATAAGTTGACATCTCTGTTTGGGCATAGAGCAAGGAAGGTCATTAGCAATCATCTTTTCTCCACTCGTATTAAAAAGCACTTGGGAGATGATGTCAAATTTAGTGAAGTGAATTTCATCTGACTTAGACAGCTCCAAGTAGCAATACCACAGCCAGACTCTGCTCTCCTGAAAATCAGCAACATTCCCATAACATGATGCTATTATGTTCCATCTCCTGAGAAGGAAGAATGTATCTCTAGAAGTATTTGGCACTCAACAAGCATTAAACTATTCTAAATTATTATTATTATCCTAAGTTTCACTAGGAATAGTCTATTAGGTGTTCTGCTTGTATTGTCTCACGGACTATTTAAAAATCTGGGGCGCCTGGCTGGTTCAGTCGGTTAAGCGTCCGGCGTCTGCTCAGGTCATGACTTCACAGTTTGTGGGTTCAAGCCCCATGTCGGGCTCCGTGCTGACAGCTCAGAGCCTGGAGCCTGCTTCAGATTCTGTGTCTCCCTCTCTCTCTGACCCTCCCCTGCTCGCACTGTCTCTCTCTCTCTCTCAAAAGTAAATTTAAAAAAACATTTAAAAAGATCTATGAGGTAGGCATTATTAAGATCCTTATGTTATAGAAGAGGAAGCCGACTCAGAGGTGGGTTATACAACTGAAGAAAATTTTAATAAGGTCATATGGAGCCAAACTAGAATTTGAACCTAAGTGATATGACGTACAGTAACTTAACATTTTTATATATAACATTATCTCAAAAATTCAAACCTGCACAGAACAAGGGAACAGAATAGATAACTTAAGATATTAATAATGGTTTAATGTATAGGGTAGGGCTAGGAGTGTAAATATTTTACTTAGTTTTATCTGTATTGCCAATTGTATTCAACAAGCCTATGCTAATTTTATTGTATAAACAAAATATTTCCCTTTCAGTGGTTCATATACCAAATGAAAATTTTAGCTCCAGTACAACCAAGGAAAGAGAGTCCAATTTATAGACATCCTGGAGCTGTTCAATGTAGAAAACATGTTAAACTACGGGTCTGCCACATGTACATTATTGAAGGAAAACCTGGTCACTTTTCAGGGGGAAAGAATTACGGCAAAGAGAAAAAATACTGTCAGGAGACCATTTTTATATTTCTCTTGATCACAAGGGAAAAAGAAGTGGCCAAGGAAATGGGTAGCAATGCGCTAACATGGAATCAAGACTGTGCTCCCTATGCCAAATGGTGTCCCTAGTCTCCAACTACATTATAGACCTCGAATACTCCCAGCTAGAAATATTCATGATAATTCCGCACTGAAACTTTCAAAGGAGAACTAAATCAAAAACTTAAATTGAGTAAAATCTGCTAAGGACATCTGGTTCCTAAAAGCCGGATTTTATAATCAGAATATTCATGGGCAATGTCAGAGTCCAATTCAGGTGCCTCTGCCAACAAGGGTGTCGCTGTGTACAGGAAGTGTACGGAGCTCTGCACACGCACAGACACACTTTTAGAAGTTTCATTTGCATCGCTGCTGTTTTAGTATTCAGAATTAGAGTTTGCTTCATCAGATGGGAGTCCTGTACTTTTTCTGAGAGTAAATGAGAAAGATCACTGTGATCATTTTCTCTCGTGCGTTGCCTGTTCTGCTTATTTCATTCATTGACCATTTATGCAATAAATACTTACTATTTGCTGTGTATAAAGGGGAGAAAAGGAGAAAACAATGGATAATTGTGAGAAACACTGTGAGAGAAGTAATTACAAGTGATTATAGGCACAGTGCTCTGTTGGAAGGGAAAGCAGAGAGCTAGAAGAACGTAGGGCAGATTCATATTAGCCGGTCAGTGCACAGGCCTGAGAATATTACTGGAGGACTGAATCAAGGCAACTGCCTCCAGGAGATGCCCCCTGATTTGAGCTTGTTTGTCAGAGGGGTAAGAGGTGGTCAGCCGAAAAGGAGGAGGGGCCATGTGGGGCGAGGCTTACCAGACAAGGGGAATAGCATGTCTGTCTTTCAACAGTAGGGTTCCAAAGTGGAAAGGACACGATTCCTGATGTTTGCTAACGTGTTATAACCCACTGGAATGTGCTATTTTCCATCTCGGGAAAGGAAAGCATCGGGGCAAGATTTACAATTGGAGCTGTCAGTTTATCAGGCTGGAGCAGGTGTCAGGAGCAGCAAGAAATCAAGTCCAGGGGGAATAAAATCAGAAATAGAGAGATGAGTAAAAGTGGTAAGTAATGGCCATGGCAAAAGGCCACCCGAGACAGCACCACAAAACTCCAGCACAAAAATGAGATCCAAACCTTGTATGAGAGGAAGGTTGTGAAAAACTCAAGAGTAATTAAAGATTTCCTGCAAGTTAGGTGCTGCTACAATATTAATGTAAAATTAGCAATTCATTTCCAAAAACAGTCATTTCTGGCACTGTTAAGTGCACAATCTACCCATTATAGTACACAATCTTAATATGTCGAAACAATGAAGACAAAATAGTATTTATCTTATACCTGATTATGATGAGGCTAAGAGATAACAGATCATTTTGGAAATCTAGTCTGAAAAAAATAGTGAGGATGGTTTTGTCAAATCATGTTCAGTTTACAGGGACCCTAAGCTTCTACCACTTGGACTTAGATCTATGATAGAGAAGCTTCTCTTTTTCACACTCTAAATCCTCTAAAATGACATCATAGGAAAAATAAGTTTATTTCAATATGTTCATTAAGCACCTAACCAGTCAATGTCATTAAGATGTTTATTTTTCTTATCATAAATAAATTCATGCTAGAAAATACAAAAAAAAACCATGAAAATTAATATGAGCCATAATCATATCAATTAAAAATTACAATCACAGTTAATATTATAGTGCCTGTCCCTTTAATATTTTCCCTGCATACTCAAAATGGCATATACAGTATAATTGAGACTCCATAAAATTTATATCTTGTTTTCCCAAGAGAGTAAAGGCTTTCCCAAATTCTTAAAATAATATATTTTTTTAATTTTAAACATTTATTTATTTTTTAGAGAAAGAGGGAGACAGAGTGTGAGCAGGTGAGGGGCAGAGAGAGAGGGAAACACAGAATCTGAAACAGCTCCAGACTCAGAGCTGTCAGCACAGAGCCTGACACAGGGCTGGAACTCAGAAAGAGATTGTGATCTGAGCCAAAGTCAGAAACTTAACCGACTGAGCCAACCAGGTGCCCCCTAAAATAATACTTACAAACAAATTTAAATTGTTGCTTAATGATTAACATTGTGAAGAAACCAGTGGAACTGTTATATGGAAGAAATGGATACAACCATGAGGCATTTACAAAGAAGAATGTTGAATACAAATCTTGTATGAATCTCTAATATTTCTCTTAGCACCAGTTTTTAGATATGGAATTGGTTGGTTAGACGATATATATTTTAAAGTGGAAAATAAGCAGAATTGCTTAAATAAATCACCTGACATAATTTGATTTTATAATTATCCAAGCCAGAGAGATAATATTTAAAAAAAAAAATTGAAAGATCAAAGGGATGGTGTAAATAGCCTTAATTAAATTACATACTTTTGTTTGGAAGGATTGCTGAGACAGCAGTAAGTTCCAGTTTTCTTGTTACTCTGAAGTGTTAATGTGGAGACATGAAGCAAAAGTGCAGTTTGAAATATCTTGCCTGTTTGTTCATATTATGCTGAGTTGTTATGTTGCACATTTCTAAATTCCTTAAAATGGAACTAGAGTTTAAAAGAGTTCACTTTCCTGTATTTATTGATTGAAAGGATGGATGGACCTTTCTGTGGCCAAGCCGTTTGATGCACCGAGTTTTACAGGCTTATGTAGAGGCCATATTTTAAGTACTTGATCCTTTTCTGAGACCTTTTAAAGTATCCATGTCATTAATGCTATTTTAGAAACATCTACATTGGCCAGTGAGTTTACTGTATAAGCAGTAGACTTTAACATTTAAGTTGTTAGGATAAATAGAGTGCATTTATAAATTTAATAAATGTGATGTATTGGGTTAAAAATTAAATTTAAGAGAGTATAGCAATTGAGTTCCAGAAAACCTGTTTCGAATTTTGTAAGCACTTTAAAAATTTAGTCCTCACAACAATACCATGGGATTTTTTTCCTTATTTTTATTTATTTATACATGAATAAGTAGAGGCTTCCTGTGTTGTTAGTAGAATATTTGTGAATAGGATATTTATGTTCCGTCAAAGAGCCATTCATGGAATAGCCACAATGTAGCAGACATTATGTTAAATGCTTTGGGTAAATAATGGGCCTGTGGAAGGCTCAAAGCCTGGTTTTGGAGACAAAAACACAAAGAGTTATTTTTAAGTACAGGTGCAAATGGCTCCACAGGAAGCCAAGGAATGTTTTCTGTGGAATATGGTGGAAGATTTAAATCTTTGTGCATGGTAGAATGTGTCCAGATGAAACTGACTAGAGTGGATAAAAGTTTTTGTCTCTGTGACTCACTATATGACTTATGAGGAAGTTGTTCACTGTTTTTTAAAGGAGTATGTTTAGAACCCAGTCTGTGTTAAGCATGGTCGTGATACATTTATGACTCACAAAAGTCCTTAAAGGTAGGAACTATTTGTCCCATTTTACAGATATGAAAATGGCACATCCAAGACATTCAGTAAATTTTCCTAACTTCACAGAGGTCTGCCTTGAATATAAACTCATATTATCCAACTCTGTAAGACCTTGTACTAAAATTAACACTGTAGGAAGCAGCCTGGACCAGAGAATATATGGCAATTGAATAGTCACTAACTGCTATAGACTGAATATTGGTTTTCCTTCAAAGTTCATATGTTGAAATCTAATCTCAAATATGATGGTAATTGAAGGTGAGGTTTTTAGGCTATGATTAGGTAATGGTGGAATGTTTTCGAATACCAAAAGAAACCCCAGAAACTCCCTTGCCCATCCTGTCATGTAAGGTCATATGAGAATAAGGCCATCTAGGAACCAAAAATGGGTCCTCAACAGACACCAAACCTGCTGGTACCTTGATCTTGGACTTTCCAGCCTTCGCAACTCTGATAAATAAATTTCTGCTATGCCTAAGCTGTGTAGTTTATAATATTTTGTTACGGCAGCCTGAGTTGACTAAGACAACAACTTACTAAAGAAATATTAGCAGTCTCTTGAAGTCGTATGTATGCGTCACCAGTGGGAGGCTATCCAGTCTTTAGTCAGCATATCTCCTTTTTAAAAAAATGTTTATTTATTTTTGAGTGAAAGAGAGTATGAGCAGAAGAAAAGAGAGGAGAGAGAGAGAGACAGACAGACAGACAGACAGACAGAGACAGAGAATCCCAAGTGAGCTCTACACTCAGCCCAGAACCTGATGCGGGGCTCAAACTCATGAACTATTAGATCATGACCTGACCCTAAACCAAGAGTCAGACATTTAACCAAATGAGTCACCCAGGTGCCCCTAGTCAGCTTACTTCCTGGCCTAATGTTTGTGCCCACTGAATAGTCAATGCAAGAGTGAAAATCAGAAGAGGTCCTGAAGGGAAATGTAGGGAGTGGAATTTGGAAGTATCAGATCTATGCCAAGGAAGGACTTTTAAAGATTATCATTGCATAAATAGAATGGGATGGGGTCGGATTACCGGTCAAAAACTGTCCCGGACACACCCACTGTCACCATCTTCTAATTTACTTAAACATGTTTTTTTCCAAGACTGTGATACACGCTGGTTAAAATACCTTTTCACCCCAATGTGATTGGGAACCATTTTTCCCCTTCTCCCCACCTTTAAATTGAGTAGGATGACTAGAGGGATATTAGTTAACCAATAGACACTGGGGGGTAAAACATTGTAAGGATATAGAGGAAAAGATAGGTCACTTAGGTCTTGTTGACATCATTGAATCACCATTTAACGTACAGATTTTTGACCTAGGATTTATTGTTACTGGCAATGAATAAATCCCTTACTTGTTTAAGCCATTAGAGTAGGGCTTTGTTTTCTTACTTGTTGCTAAATGAAATCCCAGTTGAAGCAGACTCAAATCAGTGGGAGCAGTGTGTGGGGTTAAGTTGGAAAGATACTCACCATGTCTAGAGAAAGAAGAATCAGAATTTATGGCAAGAGGAGTAAATGGGCAAATGAGGTATTAAAATAATGAATGTGCTTCTGAGGCTGTTTCGGCAATGGTCTTGGTCAGACATACCACAAAGGAACAGAGGTGAGTATGAGAACCATAATTCAGGGGCACAGATATTAGTTTCAAGCTGAGATACAGATGAAGAAGAAAAACAGAGCTGAAGGATGCAGGTAGCAGTAATATGTTCAGTTAGATAGGAGGACATTCTCATCCAGGTTTCTATATTCAGTTAAATGAATACACCTTCCAATTCCAAATCCCCTTTGACTCTTGCTCAAGATTCAGGGTCCTAAAAGATACCTTCTAATGTGCTGGGTGAGTATGGACTCCCTGGATGCATGTGTGTAGTTTCGGGGGGAGCATGACACCTAAAGCTTTTGAAGTAGGACATTGAAAATTCCTCCCACCAACTTTGGATTCAAGGTTGTGGTTCTGCCAAAGAGAGACTGGAGTAGTGCTTGGGAGAATAAATTGGATTCTGAAGGATCAAATAACAGAAAATGTCCAAGCATTCCCCGGGCCCTGCCCCTGTAGGTTTGAACCCTGACTTGTTCATAATCCCCATTGTTTTAGATTAAAAATCTAAATTCTCATCCCAGTCCTTCTGATGATACTCTAAGTGCCATAAGTCTGATAGAAGGGATGAAAAAGGAAGAATTAGTATTCTGGACTTATGACTGAGGAACTTGGCTCCTAGACTTAAATTCTGTTACAAATAATCCCCATGCATCCATGCATGCTGACAGATACGGCACAACACTTTAATCGCCATTGGCTATGGGCCTAATAAAAGGGGGAGGGTAATAAAATCAAATTCTGCTGGGCTCCATTTTTACAGGCAATATCAAGCCCTGTGAACTTTAATGCCCACTGTCTATTTAGATAGTCATGGCTCAGAGCTGGTATTAAAAGTAGCTAGAAATACTTGTTCTGAAGTGTTGAAATATATTGCAAATTACACTGGAGTATGGGCTTAGTCCAAACTAATCCTATATTGCACTGACCTTTGCAAAATCAGTTCTGTTTTCCTTGGCAGCTTCATTTCCACTCCTTCTCTTTGTCTTATTCCCCTGAAGTTCCATCTTTATTTCATTTTGGTGTCAGGAATCGGTATGAAGTGGCTGCGTGGCTTTAGGTGTGTTCGTGTGAATGTGTGTGATGGGTTTTGCTTCTGGGTGACCAAACAAACCTATTTTTCATTCCATTTCCTTTGCAGGCTTATTTCCATTTCAGTTCTCCGTAGTCCTCAGACACCATCAAATACTTTTCCTTTGTAAAACAATGAATGTATTGTTCTGGCCTGTGCTTTATCTAGGGCTCAGAAAGAGAGCTTGGGGTTTTCTTGTTTCCCTACACATTACAAAGAAAATATTATATTCTAGACACCCAAAGTTTTGTGTCATGTCACATAAAAAACAACAACAGAATTAATCATTGGAGGGGGATAAAAGCCACATCTGGCACATGTTCACAGGGGTGTTGTTTCCAAATTCGTAAGTGGGAAGGATGATGTCTGAGTGAAATGATAATGTGGAACAAAAGCGTTCTGTGACAGAAGATGAAGGATATCAGAAGAGAATTGCATTCACTTAAACAGAGAAGTGGGTTTTGACCTTTAGAATTTAGCCAAAAGCTTGAATAACTTCACTTCTGCATCTTTGCGTATAGAGAAGCCACTAATCTCAGCTCTCCTTTAATAAAGTTTTATCAAATATTTTTTGTGGAACTTTACTGGAGCATCACTCAGACTGCAGAAACCCAGCTGTGGCCTGTGGCATGGTCAAATACCAACCTGGCTTCAGACTTTTATGTGCAAGTTCAAAAGAGAATATATTCTACCAGCCACCAAAGATTTGTATGATCACTCAGCACAGATTTAACCCAAATTAATGGATGGCAAAGTATAACAGTTGGCCAAGTTCCTACTTTGCTAGAGGACCTTGCTCTAACTTTGACTTCCAAATATGATTTTCTATCTATAGTGTGGTTGTTATACTTGTGTGTGGTTGGTAATCATCCTAGAAACTTGAAAAACATATATTTCCAGAATATATTTCATACTTTCTGAAGCAGAGTATTTTTATGGTGGTACTGGAATCTGAATTTTTTACAGACACTCTGGATGATACTGAAGTCAAATGGCCTTGACTTTAATTGGGATAAACCACACTATTTCATGTCTTGTTATGTGTGCATATTCCAATGATTTCACAGTCTATACAGGTTTGCAGACTTTTATCTTTCCAATGATTTTTTTTAAATGATCCAATCATGCAGTATTTCCTGGGTATATATTTTTATCTTTTGAAGACTTTAACTACTAAATAAAAACAGTTTTTCTTCTATGCTGAGGGTTTTGATGGGGATGAGTTTTTTTTTTTTTAACTTGTGACTGTCACCACAGAAATAGCAAGGGCACTCAAGGGTTAATCCTGCGGATTGACGTGCTGGGTAGCCAGGCTTTTGTGTTTCATGCAACCCAAGAGCCTCTGGAGTAATTGCTTGTCCTATCTCATCAGCATCAACGGAGTAAGGAGGGGGACATAACATCTATGCTGCGAGATTTTTTCCCCTCCTTTCTTTGTCCTCCTCTTAATGATAAGGACACAGAAGTAGTTAAAGGAAGGGGGTGGAAAGCAGGAGAGAAATTAAAAGAATATGACAGGAAAAGAATGTCTCTGTAGCTATTACCTTTCTATATGGAGAAATCAGACAGTTTGGATTTCAGATTCCTCTCTCAGTTGCTTTGAACAAGTACCTACATCTCACTGACACCAAATATTTCTGTTATTAAAATGCACACAAGACATAGTTTTTGGTTAAGGGTTTTAGAGGGAATAGATGTTTGCGTTCACCAGAGTGACTTGAGGATATTTTCATAATCAAGAGTGGATGTTAACATTGGACAGTACATTGGGTAGCAATTTATTTTTTGTAAGTGCTAATGACTTTGACCTTACTAGTTTGATTTTCAAATGATAACCTAATCTCATGCATTGAGCTCTAGTAGCAATATGTATTTCCAATTATAGAACAAAGGTAGTTTGGTAATTAGACCTTCTCTTTGGTTTTCAACTTAATTGGGCAGCCCAAAATAGTGTGAAGAAACATTTAAGGTGAACTCTCTTGCTACAGCTTGGTTCAGTTTGCATGCCTCTTCTGATTATATCAATGAGATTAATGAACAGATCTATATTTAATGATACTCTCGGTACTTGAGACACATTAGAATTCTTCCTCTCTTGCACTGTACTTCACATAAGTTCACTTTTGGCCGTGCACACAAATTTAAAGTGAACCCTCTAAAGGATAACATTTTAGCTATTTTCCCTCTGTGCTGTGATGTCAGTTCCTAAGAAATACGTAATGTTCAGTAAAGAGAAAAAGCCACTAGTTCACAGCTGAGCCTCAAATCCTATCTACTTTAGACTCAGCTTGAATGTCATTATCTTTGGAATGCTTCTCTGATATTCTTCCCTTTCTTCCATTCAAGCCAATGAACCAGTTAAAATCAGTGGGTTCGACTTTTGAGTGCTCATGGAAATCTTCCCAAACATCTGTCAGATCTTTTATCATCATAGTTGGGCACCAAGTACCAGATAACATGCTCTGGAATCAAAGATGACTAAGAACAAGACCAGGCCTTCTATGAGCTTATCTATTAGGGAAGACTGATGATTAATGGTATCACATGTAATAATGAGTCAGTGAGGATGAATGAATGAATAAGTAAAGAAACCTGGTGGGAGTTCCAACATCAAATAATTCCCCCTGAATTTCTTAGTAATGGAAAGCTAATATATATTTTCTGCTTTTTAGTAATCAAATAGAGTATTTAGTACTTTCCAGAGCACTATCTCACTTTTTTTCAATAAATGTAAAGTGAAAAAAAAATAATAGGTTATTCTTCAATATTTTGGGAAAAACTGAGACTCAGAGAGGTAATGCAGCTTTTTCATTTTCACATAGCAGGATTTAACACAGATTTGCCTCATCCTGGAGCTTAAGACCTTAAACAAGATGTGACCTTAAGTGCAGTCTAACACAAGATCTGTGTTTTCACGGTAACAGTTTTTGTGGTGATACATAAGAAAATCATAGAATGTATCCTGGCATCATTTATTAGTACGAGATGAGATATGTGATCTTAATTGAAGAGCTTATTCTTCATTGACCTTATTGTTCTCCTTTTTAAAATAAATCACATGGTAGAGGTTAAACAGAAACGAGAAGAAATACATGTCAATATATATTTTTACTCTCAATTCATTTTCCCTGCCAAATGGTACATCAATAAATGAACTTAAAAATAGAAAAAAGAAAGAGAGCCTCCCAAATTGTTTCTTTGGACACTGTGACACCTTATACACATTGTGAGGTAGAAGTTGTCAATTCATGTCTAAGAGATGCCTTTATTAATACCCATTTTGCTATAGTTTCTTAGATCTGAATGTACTCTTTCTTGCACTGGAAATCATGTAAGCTCAAGGAAGCAATTTATCTTTTGTTCCTAATGAGGTTTTCTTTGTCAGTCAACATCATCATGGGTCTTGCCACCACTGCATTTTCATGATATCAGCATACTGAGATGCCAGCTTATTGTAAAATCCCACATGGTTCAGGGAAGACACAGAAGGTTCTAGTATTCTGAAGAGTTTGAGAACCACTTTTTTTTCTACATGGAAGAATGGAAAAAAGGAAGGATAGAATTAAATAAGGCAGTAAGAAAAAAAAATTAGAGAAAAGAAAAATAATTAAGGCTGGATTTTTTTTCCAGATGATAAAAAGCCAAAATTTGGTAAGATTACACTTACCTTGATGAGCACCGTGTAACATATGGAGTTATTGACTCACTGTATCATATACCTGCAATATAATATAACACTGTTACCTATACTGGAATTTTAAAAAAATGAAATAGAAAACAAGTGCCAAATTTGTTTTTGGAATTGTGTAAGTTATCTCTTGCTGTATATATAATAAATCATGCCTAAACTCAGTAGCTTAAAACAACAAATATTTATTACCTCATTTCATTTTTGAAGCTCTTGAATCTTCTGGGATTTGTTGAGCTGGGTGGGTATGGCTAAGCATCTCTTGTGAGGTTGTCAAGAAAATATCAGGCAGGGCTGCAGTACTAGCTTAAATTGACAGTCTCTTTACCTGGGTTGTTGTTACTTTACGTGGGTTTAAATAACAGTTCCATATTTTCCTAATTGTGTGAAACTGACATATTTACTTCCTTAAGGTCTCAGAAAATAATAGATGTCATCACTATTGGGAAATTAACTCACAGAAATACTGTGAATGCTAAGTGACATAATGCAGCTTATTGTCTGGGATATAGGAAAAAGTCAGCAAGTATTACTCTTTACTATTCATAATGATTTTTTCTCAAGTGCAGATAGGAAAAGAGTTGTAGGAGCAAGGAGTTCCTATTCACTTGAGCAGATGTATACAAGGTATCCTTATACTGTGACAAAAGTTGTGCTGCGTACTGTGGAGACAGTCATAAATGAAGTGTGTGTCCTCTTTCACTTAATGTTCATCTTACCTGAAATATAAACTCTAGAAAGAGAACAGCAGGGAGTTTTATTGTGAAGAAGGGAGGATATCACACTCTACAAATAAACAAAAGAATCTAACCTAGCTGGAAGCTTTAAAAACAAACAAACTCTCTGAAAAAAAAAAAGTTTAAATTGAGTGTCCAAGTACGGTAAGGCACGTTGTTATGGGTAGAGCGTGCGAGGCAGTGGTTTCATGGTGTTCAGGGGCCCGGAAGGAAAAGATAGCATGCCCTGAAAGAGGGGGGTTATGGAGTTAGACAAATTATCCAGCGGTCAAGGAGACTGAACACATTCCTCAAGTTGAAACAGACGAATATATGTGTGTTTGTGTGAGCACGTGCATGGCTGTGTGTGCACTTTAGAAAAGATTTCTGGGGGCACCCAGGTGCTTCAGTCAGTTAAGCATCCAACTTCTGCTGACGTCATGATATCACCATTTAGGAGTTCAAGCCCTGCATCCGGCTGTGCTGACAGCTCAGAGCCTGGAGCCTGCTTCAGATTCCATCTGTCTCTCTCTCTGCCTCTCCCAGACTATTGCTCTGTTTGTCTTTCTCCCTCTCAAAATTACATTAACAGTTAAAAAAAAGTTTTAAAAAGATTTCTGAATTCAAGCATGCATTTTTATGGCTAGGAAATAAAGAATATAGCATAAATGTGGAGGAAATGTAGTAGATAATTTTGGTCAAAGGCCAACTTGCAAAGGGACAAGGTTGCCATGAGACAAGATCTGCACCTAGAAAGTACCGTAACTTCTTCAAGATGTCTAACCACGTAATTCTGCAACTGACGGTTACTGTTCTCTGGCCGGGTAGAGCCACAGGGATACACTGTCTCTGCTTCGTGCTGCGTTTTATCAATAAGAAGCGAGATCATCAATAGGAAGAAAACAGGAAACCCCACTTCACATATGCCTCGCTGATAGCACACCTTAGCACCCCGGAGAAAACACTGGGGAGCTGATAAATAGCTTTCTTTTAGGTTTAACCCCACATTTTATATCTCCTATTTAGCCCTACTTCCGGTATAATACCCTTGTACGTTCCAAGGGGACATACTCCTAAAATGATAGAAACACAGCAGTGGCAGCTGGTATTACTATCTGCAGAAATCAGCTCCATTTATACACGAATAACCCCAACTCCTATCCTTAGTACCTCATATGCTATAAGGATATTAACCAACTTAATATTCCCTCTGAGATATATATATATATATACATATACACATAATTTATATGTTACATATATATGTTACATAAAATTTATATATATATAATTTGTATATTTATATATATTAAATTGTGTCAAAGGAAGGTAAGGAATATTACCATATATACTACTATATAAAAATATATATTTATACTTATACATACTATATACTACTATATAAATATATAGTGCATATATATACTTTTCTCTATGTATTTATATGTTTCTTCATTTGTAAATTTGGAGACTTGTTGTAATACGTCCAACTTTACAAATGAAGAAACAAAATAACAAACTTTAATAATATCACCCAGAGTCGTTGAATTGTAAACTGGTACATTCTGGTTTAAATCAAGGTCATTCCAATTCTGGAGTCGATGATCTTTTGCTGCTTGATACTACTTCTATCATGCCAAAACAAACAAACAAACAAACAAACAAAAACTCTTGTACTGACAGACCAAGCTTACACTGCCTGTACAGTGTGCCACGATCCTCTTGGATTATATTTCTGATTGTACAGGCCTGAATAGATAAAGCTTTAACAGAATGACTACTAATATATTAATATGCAATCCCTCTGGGAAAGCTTTGTCATTCTTTTGGGATGGAATTTGTTTTGATCTAACTCCTTATGACTGGACATTGTAGACTTGCCATTGTGTAGCTCTTTCTAGTAACTCATGGACTGCTTAAACCAAATTATTAAATCAGGTTTTCAGTAGACATCTCTCTCAAGATTGCATCTCTTAATATATCTTGTAGCAAGCACTGTAATTTTATTACAAATAAAATTGTAAAAATTATAATTTAGATACCTGAATCAGATCTTAATTTTAAAAAGCAAAAATTGAAGAGAGACATCTTTAAGGGCCAATGCAGGTAAAATGGTTCAAGCGTTGCAAATGCACAGAATGTGTTAAATAATTTGTATTGTCTTATTGTGTATTCGTTATAGCCCAGAAAATATGACCCGTTTTTTTCCAGTATTAAGGTTGTGGAAACTGACACTTAGATATTAGCTCAGTGGATGATAAATCTAGTTTTCATGTTTACAGCATGATACCTCTAAATTCTATGCATTCTCCCCAGTCTAGAATATACTTAATTCAAAGAACAACAATCATACTAGAATAAACTTGCCTTGAAATGTCTTCCATGTATGAGATATCATGTTGTTTTACTTAAGCACGCTAGCAGTCTTAGTAGAGAAATAGAATTTTCAATTCAATTCAATTTTATAGATTAAGAAACCTAGAAAGTAGGTTAGTTCACTTGTCCAAGTGGCAGCGGGACATAAACCCACACATGCCTACCTGCAAAGCTTAAGCCTACTACCTTTCTGCTTGTGAACTTAGGTTCTCACAGTTTTTTTTTTTTTCATACTTAAGGTGCAAATTTGTAATAGCATTATCTTCTTGAGGTCAGAAGTGTCTTCTTCACTGGTAATTCAGGTCTAATCTTAGAATTGACTGAACTACCCCTGTTTTTCATGGAAGTATGTGTTTAATTTTTTTTTTAAGTTTATTTGAGAAAGAGGGAGGGACAGAGAGGGAATCCCAAGCTGGCTCCGCACTGTTGGCACAGAGCCCAACATGGGGCTCAAACCCACGTACGATGAGATCATGACCTGAACCAAAACCAAGAGTGGAATGTTTAACCACCCAAGCTACCCAGGTGCCCCCTGGACGTTTACATTTAGATAAACTAGCCGAGATTTAATTCTTTTTCCAAGTGATCAACTGAGCTTTCATGCTAATATAATTCTCCTCAGATATGTTCTTCTTTACCTTGATACTTAAGAACAACTATAAGGGCGCCTGGGTGGCTCAGTCAATTAAATGTCTTGCTTTGGCTCAGGTCATGATCTCATGGTTTTTGGGTTCAAGCCCTGTGTCAGGCTCTGTGCTGACAGCTCAGAGCCTGGAGCCTGCTTTGGATTCTGTATCTCCCTCTCTCTGACCCTCCCCTGCTCATGCTGTCTCTCTCTGTCTCTAAAAATAAATTAAAAACTTTAAAAAAATTTTTTTTTAAAGAAAAAAAAAAAAAGAACAACTTTAGAGCAAACTCCTGGCCACTTGTTAGCCTCATTTGGCTTTGGTTGGATGTTTGGATAAGTTTAGTCTACCTAGTCCCTCTGACTTGCATGTGTTCTGTCTCAAGTCTATATTAAGGACTCTTTCCTCTTTCTCTTTTAGTTGAGGATCATACAGAAAAGCAAAATATTAGATTGGTCAGAACCCATGCCTGCCAAGGACTATCCATTTTAGTAAAGTATTCTTTCTGGTAAGCCACTGGAGGTTTTCCAAAGAATTAAGGTTGTCTGTGGATTATGCTACATTTGCTAAATATGTTGCCAGGCCACCAGAAGGTAGAGGGCAAGTTTAAGGTGAGAATAGTTATGTCTGGTTTTCAAGGCCAAATTGAGACTTTTCCTAGGAAACTTAGAGCCACTCAGCAGTGTTTGATGGAAGTTTGTGGTCCTCACCATGTGATTATCAGACAGATGGTAGACAGGGGAAGTTTTCCAATACATAGATGATAACGTGTTTCTATTTAAAGACTCATACCTGTGGAAATTCCTGACTCATAGTAGGTCCTCATAGAAGATGTCTTTGATTTAATACTCTATGAAATATTCCTCAGGGGATACTGCACAGTGAGTTCCAGGGACCAGGGCTTTGGTGACCTTCAACATTTTCTTACCTATACTTTTTCAGCAGGGTGGATCACAACAAATGTTTTGTACATAGAGGTAAATGGGGGCTCCAAAGGAAAAAAAAAAAAAAGAAAGAAAAGAAATGAAAGAGTGGTCAGATCTGGCCATGGGTATTCCCCTGGCTATTATAACATTTGGACTGCTTTGTAATTTGACACCTATGTAAGAGTCTCTTTCTCATTTGTTAACAACCACAGAGACCCTGGTTTTGTGATCTGGGAAATAGCCATCTATGTTACCTTGAGATATATATAGAAATACACTTGTTTATGGATGTATTATGAAGGAACCAAACATTTAGATGCCCACTTCTTATTGGGCATGGTTCAGACCATTAAACCAATCTCCCTGATGACTATTTGAAGCCGTAGAATCCTCCTGGGAGTTCATTTGTCATAAATAGGTTTTGTTTATTCTCAAAATGTTTAAAGAAATTGAATGTAAGCACTGATTTTTAGGCAATTGCCTATAGCCTACTCTTTCCCATGATAGCATAAAAAAAAACCTAAGGTTCCTTTTAATTGGTTTTATCAAATTACCATTAATTCATTATTTTAACACACAATTTTGGGCATCTACTATATGTTGGAATATCATCACTCTTCACTGATGAGAAGGCAATATCTACAAGAAAAGAACAGCAAAGACTGCCTTTTTGATTGAAAACTACAGGCAGTGTAGAATGTGTTTTTGCTCTCATAATCTTTATCACAGGAAGAGATGGTTTGGTTCCACTGATGTGCACGTGTGTGTGCATGAATCTCACAACCACATCATCTAACCTCCTCACATTACATTACAGCTAAGTGTAGGGCTCAGAACCTGAATTCTCTAAGTGTCGGATCACATATAGTTCTTTTTACATATACAGGACTAAGTATGCATAAGACTTTTCCTGCCTCCTTGAAACTGTCCCATAATGAACTGCTCACTTTCGTTGACCCACAAAATAGGTATCAGTTTAAATAAAAGCCCCTGGTGAAATATGTATGTTATCCTACACTATGACAGTAGAATGTAATTTACATCATCAATGTCTGTCTAATCTTTCAGGCACTTAAACTGTCTTAAAAGGAAGTGTTTTTGATCTTTCATGATAATGTACCTGGTTGTGTAGTACTCTAGACGGTGAGCGGCTAATCAACAGTGTCACACTGGCCTGTCCCACACATAAGAACAAGAGTGTACGGATAATCTTAAGACAGACATGCCCTTTTAGAAACCAGTGCTTATTATGAAAATTTAGTTAATTGCGAGAGAAAAAAGTTGACTTGTTTTAGTGACATCTCAATTCAACTTTTAGAGAGAAATTTAGAAAGAAGAATAAATAAAATTAACATTGCTTATTCAGTGAACAGAATCACAATTCTGCCCTTTAAATTATCAGATATTATTTTCACAAATATCTAGGCTTTTCCCATAAGCCTCTCAGATTTATAAATATTTTTCAATATGTATTTAAAAATTAATTAAAATTGCTACATGATGCACTTTATAAAATAATTTAGAGACATGTTGATGAATGGTAAATTCTTGGTGTAACTATAAGACCTAAAGTATATGTGTGATGCTCAATATTTAAGGTTTATATAATGAGAAATACATACACACACACACACACACACACACATATATATATACATAACTTTTTCTCATCTTCAGTTAACCCCATTTTTTAGCTTTATAAAAGTATAATACACAGGCAGAAAAGTACACATATTATCAATATACAATATCATAAATTGTCACTGACTAAGCACAGTCATGTAATTAATATTAAGAGAAATGACCAAACATTACCTGTGCCCCAGAATCTCCCCTTCTTGTACTCGCTTCCAGCCTTTAAACCCGCTGAAAGGCTAACACCATTCTGCCTTCTATCATATTTTATAAAAATAGAATCATACAATATAACTGTGTCTGACTTCACTAAGCTTTATGTTTGAGACATTCATCTATATTTCTCTGCTTTGTTGTCTACTGTTGATTCTCATCGTTATATTTTTCATCATGTCATTTGATACAGCCATAGAAAATTTTTAAAATTCTTATGTAAAATAAAATTTTGATAAATGTGTTTATTTTCTGTAAGTTATAACCCATATGGTAGAGGCAAAGACACTTCTTGGGATCATTCTACTCTTAAAAAGTTAACCTATCTAAATTTTAGAATTACCATTATCCTGTAGGCAGGCCCCCTGTATGTAAGGAAAGTCATGTCATGATAAAATCCAGTTTCATATCTGGATTTACTTTCCTACTCACCTTGCAGACTTCTTAGGTAGAGCAAAACTTTTTGTGGATCATGAAATACCTTTACAACCAAAACACGTTTCATCAGTTTTTAGATAAGTGGCTAAAGTGGATGGGGGATATAAATTGTTGGTGCAAGGGCATCATTTGGTGAAAATAAGGCAAAACCCAAGTCTCTTTTCGCAATGACATTCAATGTCACATATTCTCATACTTCACATTGGAGCTGTGTGATAAAATAAATTCAGTTCAATGAGTTTAAATTAAATAATGGATGGCAAGCACATTTTCCCCCTGTGCAACACCTGCTTTTGAGCACAGCACTAAGTAACTAACTAACTAAACTAACTAAACTGAAATTCAAGAACTTTGGTTGATGAGTATGATAGACTGATTAATGTGTCCTAATCTCCAGAGGCTGTGAAGATGTTATATTACATGACCTGGGGAAATTAAGGTTGCAGAAGGAATTATGGTTGCTCATCAACTGGACTTGAACTGGGAAGATGATCCTACATTGTTCAAATAAGCCCAGCATAATTACAATGACCCTTGTAAGTGAAAGAGGGAGGTGGAAGATGATGTCAGAATCAGAGATAGATTAGAAAATGTTATTCTTTTGACTTTGAAGATGGAGAAAAGGAATAAGAAGTATCTACTTCCCCCAGGGCTGTGAGAAGGAACACATTCCTGCTGACACCTTGATTTTAGCCTAGTGTGACCCATTTTAGATTTTTGAGTGCCATAACTATAAGAAAGTAAACCTGTGCTGCTAAATTTTGGCAATTTGTTTCAGTAAGAATAAGAAATTAATAGGTGTGGATCTAGGTAGGATAAAATGAGTGGAGGTGATGGGCAATGGATAAACCTTTTCTTTCTCAGAATCTGATGACTATTTTACCTTCTTCCACAAAGCAAGTAGCAGATGATTCTTTAGCAAATTCTTTGCTTTAATTCTTGAGTAAGATGGCATTTTTGTAAATGAATGCAAATCTACTTCTGTCTCATTGGGGAAAATGTGTGCATTGCTTGAAAGTCAAATGTGGACATGGGCAAAATGAAGGGCCTCATGTCTTTGTCCTTGACCAAAATAAGCATTTTTATGTTTTACTTAATAAGATAGGAGATCAAGCTAATGGGGGATGGGAGAGACACTGCTCTGACTCTGGGTCTCCCAGGTGCCTGCTAATGCAGGATTTGCCTTCAAGGCCACTTCTCCAGAATATATCCCAGAGAGTATGTTAAATATAGTTCCTCTACTTAAGTTTAATTATAACTGTTTTCTCATGTTCCCATAAGAAACATTTCAGAATGTGAAAATCTGGTGCATATGGAAATAGGAAATTCATAGGGGCTTCTGGGTACCTTGCTTCACAGTAATATAAGGAGCCCATTTCATTTTGAATGCCAAAATTGTTCCAACAAATCTGGAGTTTTGTCACTGAGTGAGAAATTAGAGTTAAATACTCAGAGCTGGGAATGACATTGAAACACATAGATGGAAGTAACCAAAGAAAAAAGGTAGCTGTATTCATTATTCTTAAATTATAATAATTGGCATTTAAAATCCAACTACAAAAATGGCTTGGGATTTTTGGACTTCTCTCAAGGGCTAGCTGAGATTTGCAAAATGGCTTAATACCATTTTCTAATTCCAGCAATCCAAGAGAAAGACTTGTGGCAGAGCATGGATGCTAACAGCAGGAAGAGCAGCAGGCAAAGGCTCAGTAGTGTTCCTATGCACATTGGTCATCACATTCTCCTTAACTTATCATTAACACAGTTGCACATGTTTTTTTCCTCTCCTATCCTCTTTGACCTTTGCAAATAAGGTTTTAAGTAGTGCTATGCCAGATCCCAGGTGAACAGCTCAGAAATGGAAGTTTTATGGGGAAGGATATAAAATACCTTATAGAAATAACAAATTCCCAATTTTGAAAATCACATGAGATTCCATTTCCGTTTTCTTCCCTACAAGGACATAACTATCTCTTCAAAATTTTAAGAAAGTTAGGGGTGCCTGAGTGGCTTAGTTGGTTAAGCACCCCACTCTTGATTTCAGCTCAGGTCATGATGTCAACTCAAACCTGTGAGTTTGAGCCCTCCCTCCGGCTCTATGCTGACAGTATGGAGCCTGTTTGGGATTCTCTCTCTCTCCTTCTCCCTCTCTCTCTTTCTGCCCCTTCCTCCTCTCTCAAAATAAATTTTAAAAAATTGAAAAAGTTAACCAAGAAAAATTAGTAATCAGTGAGCATTTACTATGTGTCAATATTGATGCTTGGTAAATTCATACTCCATCTCTTTATACAAGAGTAGGAGTTAGCATTATTACCCATTTGCCACCTGAGAATATAGGTGTGGAAGAGTTTACCTACTCACTTAGTGACTGCATAGAGCTTGTTAAGGAACCAAAGAATGCCAAAACCCAAAGCATGAATGACTGCCCAGGTTTATCATACTGATTTGAATATATCCTGTGATCTTATTACCACAACCTATAACTTCTGTCCTTTCTTCTTATTTCTACATTCTGATGACTCCCTGCATACTATTCCTTTATGTATTTATGTGTGTCTGTATTTAAATATATGTTGAATCTCACATAGCATCAAAAGTATTGGCTATTACAAAGAAAGCATCTGATAGCATTAGCCAACCAGGTCAGAAGCAATCTAATTTATAAATGTCAGCTCTTCAAGGTCTTAAGCTGTGGCTACATTACCACACTTACAGGTTTTGTTGTGTTCCATTCAGTCTGTGATCAAAGCTTGTTGGTAAGAGCCCCAGGCCTGGATTTCTTCACGCTGAATGACATTCTCTTTCTGACATGAGTTGGATGATTGTAGACACTATCCATAAAGCCTCTGTGCCTCAGTTCCCTCATACATCAAGTAGGGTTAATAACAGTAATTGTCTAAAAAGGTTGTTGTGGAGATTGTATTAGTAAACATGGGCAATGTGCTTAGTAGGATGCCTGGCATATGGGAAACACCCAGTTAAATTCGAGGACACAAAAACACTGACAAATGAATATGCTTTTTTTTTTCTTTTGATGTGACTTAAAACTTGAAAAATGATGGCCAAAATCGTACATTTTTTTTACTGACCTCGTTGCAAGCAGAAGTCCACTACCCTCCATACTACAATGTCCATCTCTCAAAAACAAGGTTTCCCTGAAGTGTAGCCACATCACAAATAGCAAGTCAGTAAGTTAATACCCATATATTACTACTGTCCAATCCATATCTCATTCCACTTTCTCCAGTGACCTCACCATGTTCTTTATGACAAAAGGACACAATGTAAGATCACACACACTGTACCTACCTTTCATGCCTTGCCAATCTCCTTAAAGCTGGGGATACTAGTGAATCTAACTTGATTTGTATGCTCTGCTTTCTGTCTCTCTTTTTTTAAACCTTGAAGGATGGCAAACCATGGAGGGTTTTTATGTTCCTCAGTGTATGGTAGAGCACATTATGATTCATAGAATGTAGGCATGAACCTGATTGTAACCTCACAATCTCCGTATCTCCCATAGACAGGATGAACAAGCAAGTATTTTCTGGTGAGACCAAGAGTTGCCCAAATGTTATACTGAGCATTGGAGATTCAAATTTGATCATGTTAATCAAGTTATATTTGTGTCTGTTAATAACCCTCAAAACAGCACTTGAAAAATATGCAGTTGTTTGATTAATACTGTGTAGAATCTTTTGATCCCCATGGAATTTTGCCTGAGATTCCCCAAACTATCTGTCTATCCATCTGTCTATGTATACCTATCTCTATATATTTGTAGGTATATTTCCTAATCCATGTGTTTCTTTGTTTATTGCCTTTCTCACCTAACAGTGAATTTGGGTTGGAAACTTCATTACTAATCTATTACTGCCCAACATTATTACTACAAACTTAGCTTAAAGCACACAGGCCATGGAGTCAAGGCACACAGCTGACCTAGGTTCTCTACTTAGTAATTCATAGGTATACAATCAAGGTTTGAGCCAATGCTGCAGCCTTATCTGTGGCTGAAGTGGAGAAGTATCCATATCCAAGCTCTTGTGGCTATTAGTAGTATTCAGCGTCTTGTGAAATGTGGGGTTAACAGTCTCCATTTCTTGCATGTACCTCACTGACTAGAATGTGTTCTTATCACTTGCCACTGGATCTTCCCAACATGGGTTCTTGCTTTCTCGAGGCTAACAGGAGAATCTCTTATGAACACGGGGTAAAACCTTACATATTGTTACCACAGAAGTACTATCCCATTACCTTTGTTGTATTTTTTAGCTGTTGGAAGCAAGTTATAGGCCCTGTCCACATTCTCATGATGGGATTATACAACCTTAAAACCTTAGACATTGATAACGGTGGAGGAATATTTCTTTTGAATCAGACTCTGATATGCTATATATTGTTTCATGACTCTCTTATTTAGCTGATGAGCACAATATTTATTAGGCTGGATAGCAGATTGAGGATTCATAACTTCCTCGAGCACATGTCCATTTAATGCATGCCTGAATAAAAAGAAAAAAATTAGGAAGATACTCTTTCTTCTTCTTGGATTCAAAACCAAAAATAGTATAATCCAGATGTTGGAATGAGACATATTTAGGGTTTAACCTCATGTTAATTCTTTGGTAGCCTTCTGATATTTAAATATAGTATATAGAAGTGAAAATAAAGACCAGGTAAGGTTTAAAAAGGATAAAACTATGTGTCAAGCATTATAAGGGACATTTCATTGTGAGATCCATTCAGTACTAAACAGTAAGTATTAACTATTTGATGCCACTAGGAGTAAGGATTGGAAGTAACAGTTTGGCTTTAGATTAAACCTCTCTCAGGAATCTCCTAACTGTAGCTGCTAAGATATTTTTGATGGTTTGGGACTATGTTTTGGAAGGAGTTTTGAAGAGTACCGTCACTATATAAAAAGACTCATTTTATTTTCTTCAGTTGTGCAACAACAATGGTGATATGGGGCTTATTTCGCTTGTCTTAGAATATAAAATTGAAGTGGGAGACTTCAGTGAAAATGGGAACCATTTTGGACATCAGAAATATCCTTTGTCAGACAAAAGGCATATCCATGTGCTGTACTTAGCTGTTGTATCAGACTCTAAGCTTGAAAATTAGATATGATTGATCACAATACTAAGACTTGGCCTGAAGAGTAGATACAGGAATTCTACTCTGGACAGGGAAGCAAGGCCTCTCTTTTTCGCAACCCCAGCAGAAAATAATTAGATGAAACAGAATTTTAAAAAGAAAAGAATTAGGATCGTTTAGCCCTACTCTGGCTTCAGTGTGTTATCACTATAAAACTGCCTCTCCTTCACCAAAACATATATTTTCTGCAGGACATACTTCATTTTTGTGGCTCTCTGTGGCAGTGAGCTGAGGATGAATTATGGGATACAAGAGAGATTGAGAAATTCCAGAACTAGGATTCATCTTTTGTGCCTACCAAACTGAGTCACCTAGAATGGCTTATTTGACCTTTTGTGATGTCAATTATAACATTAGGCAAATAGGATCAAGTGAAGTAATTAAGAGGAGCAAAAAAGGACAGATGTTGTATGTCTTTTCTAGAAGTTGTTAGCACCCGTCTAGAAAACCAGATTGTGACAGAGTTGGAGCTAACACAGATTTCAGTCAGGAGGATGACAGGGTCAATGATGTCTGCCATGGACATCATGGGAGAAGTGGCAACTTGTCTGGTAGATGTTTGCCATCCCAGGACTTCACGGTCTTCGGACTTAACATTCTAGATGACTATGACTCATTTTCCCTTGCTCTTGAATAAAACAACTTACTTTATATTAAGAGAGAGAGTTTGGCTAAAGAAGGAGCAATGTCTGCGTATTGCCTTTCTATACATTAGATCATACATTCCATGGCAGCAAGGAATATGCAAGGAATATGTCTCTTTTGGGTCCATATTATATCTACAGAGATTAGCCAATTATTGGAACATACTAGGTATTTAATAAATGTATTGTGGAACCACTGAGCTATTCACTGCTTTTGAAGGAACCAGGCACTCTATTCTATCTCACACTGGCTTCCTGTAACAGAGGCAGCTGTTAGACAAGTTTATAAGACTGGAGTATATTTAAGACAAAGAAACCAATGAAACAAGACATAAAACATGCTTTATAGAGTTGATGCATCTGGAGTAAATCACATATAAATCAATAAGGGACGAAGGGAACAGAGTCCAGGGATGTATTTATATTTTAATGTTGTGACTGTTTTTAAAGTCTCCTCTGGAGTTCTCTAAAGAACTATCTGACAAGTCCATTCATTGAACACCCTAACTTCATAACAGAGAGTGTCTTCCATCACCAGCTCATTTTAGTCCCTTCCCCATAGCTCAGGGTCACAAAGTTGGTGCCTCTGGCAGATAAGCTTATAGAGGTAGAGAAAAAGACAGTGTAATCATGTCAGTCTGTCAAAATGTCTGGCTCAGAAGAACAAAAGACAGACTGGCCATCTTTAATTGACCCAGAAATAGTTTGGTTTTTTTCCTTCTATGAAATCACCCTCAGGGGGGAAAAAAATTAAATCCTGTTTTTTGGCTGCTAGTATTAAAACACTAAGAAATGAGTATTTCCAGTTTATTGAGGACTCATGATGTGCTAAGGACCTTGCATTTTCACTCTTAATAGTTCTTCTGACTCAGTTTCTTTCAAGCTTAGTCTGTAGGTTCTTAAAATGTCTGTGTCTGTATTTAAAGGGACTCCAGTTCCTTATATGATGTTTGGACGTCTAATATAGGCACTTTTTTTTTTTACATTAAAGACTATTAGGATCCTGTGCATGACCAAATCATAACCAGCTCCTGACAGTCATGCCCATACCTGCAGGAGACAGATGTGAGCACTGGTGGAGAGTATCTGGCTTTAACATCAAATAAATTATCTTTCACACCGAGTGACTTTGACATCTAATGTGTTTATTGGTACCTTCTGGTCCCCATGTTTTTCGACTTGAAAACTTTAGTTGTAAAGATCATTATCTTTGGAGACAAATAGATTGCAATTTTTATCTATGTGATCTTAAATAAGTTATTTAAACTGTTTACCTCTATTTTGTCATCTGAGAAGTGGGGGAATTAATAATTATCTTAAAATATTATGGTGAAATATTAAATATAATAATTTCCACCAACAGTGTGTAAGAGATCCACTTTCTCCACATCCTCACCAACACTGTGTTTTGGTTTTTTGATAATAGCTGTCCTTATAGGTGTGTGGTGATAGCTCATTGTGATTTTGATTTGAATTTCCCTGGTGATTAGTGATGAATATTTTTTCACATATTTGTTGTCGATTTTCATGTCTTCTTTGGAAAAAATAGTTATTTAAGTCCTTAGCTCATTTTAATCAGGTTATTAGCTTTTGTTTCTTATTTATTTTTGATATTAGTTATAGGAGCTCCTTATATATTTTGGATATTAACCCCTTATCAGATAGATGGTTTACAAATATTTTCTTTCATTCCATAGGTTGCCTTTTCACTGTGTTATTTTCATTGTGTTGATTATTTTCATTGCTGTGCAAAAGAAAGGGTTAAATGGCTATGGAAAACAGTATGGAAATTCCTCAAAAAATTAAAAATCGAGCTACTATATGACCTAGCTATCATACTTCTGAGTATTTAACCAAAAGATTTAAAGTCAAGATCTCAAGGAGACATTAGCAGTCCCTTGTTCTTCGTAGCAGTATTCACAGTGGCCAAAATATGGAAACAACCTAACTGTCCATCAACAGGTGAATAAAGAGAATGTTGTATGTAAATACAGTGAATATTTTCTAGCCTTACAAAAGGAAGGCAGCAGTATTCAACAACAACAAGGATGAACTTTGAAGGCATTATGCAAAGTAAAAGAAGCCAGTTACAAAAGGACAAATATTGCATGACGCCACCTAATATGAGGTATCTAAAATAGTCATATTTATAGACTCAATGGGTGGAATAATGGTTGCCAGTAGCCAGAGGGTCAGGAAAATGGAAAGTGATTAATCAACAAGAATAAAATTACTCTTAAGGGAGATGAGTGAACTCTAGAGAGCTATTTGGATAACCTTGTATTTATAGTCAATAATTCTGTAAAATCACTTAATGTTTTTGAGAGCACAATTTGTGTTGTGTTTTTACCACAACAAAATAATTTTTAAAAATTAAATAAGACACAGCATATGCCTAGAATGCTGCCCATATTGTCATTAAATAATAACCATAAGTATGCATTATTCCTATTATAGTACAATGCATCCTTTATACTGTAAGGGAAGAAGCAGCTCATGGGTAAAAAAATCCCCAGTGACAATCACTTTCATGTATGAAATTACTAGCATATAAAAAGGCCCATTGAATTTTCATTTGCTAAAATTAAGGTAGAGATAAAGAAATAAGTGGGAAAAGATTGCATTAATAACCTCTGACTTCCAGCCATTTATATTCAGTAACCCTAATAAAGGTGACTGCAGACTCCATGTATTTATGCTGATTCTACTTTGATAGCCTGTGCAACATATATAGTTAAAAAAAAAGATCCTTCCATCTTTTCATTGAGAGTGCTATAATAATTATTATGCAGGTGTATCACATGCTTAAATAGCATCAATGGTGATAGCTCATAAAATATTTATTAAGAAATATGGAAGTAACCAACACATTAAAATATTGGCCCCAAACATTAAAATGTATTTATAGGACCTTGATGGCCAGGATTTTAGCAAAAAGATTTCAAAGTTTCATCTGGGAAAATCCCCAGGCAGTAATTTTATTGTTGAAAGTCACTTAAACCACTATTTGATATTTTATAATCTTTTCATGATCCTACCATGATTTGTAGGCTTTGAAAATTTTACAGTATAAACTCCATCCTGATGAGCAGACTCATAACTGCTGCACTTCCAAAATATAATTTTATTAATTTGGAAAAATATTCTGCAGTAACACACACTAAAAGTATTTACAACAAATATCCCTCATTATGTTAAGACAAAGTATTGGCTCATGAGAATAAATTGAACCAAACGGAGAGGTTTTTGGAAATAAGTTTATATATACCAGGAGTGGTATGTGAGAATGTGTCAGGAGGGTCACTATGATGAACCATAGAATGTGGGGATAATTTTTGATCAATATTCTTTAAAAAATGTTTTAACATGTATTTATTTTTTACACAGAGACAGACAGAGTATGAGTGTGGGGTGGGGGGTGCAGAGAGAGAGAGAGCGGGAGAATTCTAAGCAGGCTCCAGGCTCTGAGCTGTCAGCACAGAGCCCGACACGGGGCTCGAATCCACAAGCTGTGAGATCATGACCTGAGCCAAGGTTGGACACTTAACCAACTGAGCGGCCCAGGTGCCCCTCAATATTCTTAATTAGTCATACTTTCTAATAACATGTGAGGAAAGGCAGAAAACAATTGAATAACAAAGAATTGTGTACAACTATTAATTTAAAAACTTGTGTCATTTAAAAACTCAATGTGGAGAGGTGCCTGGGTCACTCAGCTGGTTGAGCGTTTGACTCTTGGTTTCAGTTCAGGTCATAATCTCACAGTTTGTGGGATCGCCCCATGTCGCACTCTTTGCTGGCAGCGTGGAGCCTGCTTGGGATCTCTCTCTTCCTCTCTCTCTGCCCTTCCCCTCTTTGTGCCCTTTCTCTCTCTCTCAAAATAAGTAAATTTTTAAAATACATTTAAAAAAGAAAAAAAAACATTGTGTAAAAAACTCATAATGATGTCCTTTACATCAAACTAACAAAGAAAAAGGAGAATTTATCGAGAAATGTAACCAAAATTCCAGTAGAAGTCCTGCTTTCATCATAGATACAAGCCTCTGGAAGTTTTATCAAAGTTGAATTTGTGACTTAGTTTGATATACATCAAAATTTTAAACAGATTGGTGAGTGGAGAGAGGGATGACCCAATAGGTATAAGAAAAAGCAGCTATGGGATAATGTTAACTTTAGAATCTAAATTTAGGTTGTGGGCAATGGGGTGATTATTGTAAAATAGCCCCATCTTTTCTGTATATATGAAATATTTCATGACAAAATGTTGTGGAAAATGTTATCAGGTCCTGGTTTTTCATATATTATATGTGCTTATATATACATATATCAGGACTGGCCTCAATGCTTTCAGATAATTTTGACAGAAATGCAAGGAATGATTCCTACAAAATTCAAGGAAAAATTTTACTGAGTTTCATTTCCATTGGCTGTGTTTGGGGCGCATGCCCGTATCTGAACCAATCCTTGTGGTTGGAGGCTGCAGTGCTGATGGGCTAGGAGTGAATTTCCTGTTATACTTCTAGAAGTAGGGCGAGTCCTATCCCACAATGCAGGCGTGAGAGTTGACACAGGTGGCAGGAAGGAAGGGTGCCCATCTATCTTACTACCAAATCTGGGGGACTTCGGTGGCTTAAAATTCAACTCCTAGAAAATCACTGATTTGATGGGTAGAACACAACACTTATGATGAAACATAATTTCTGATGTTAAATGAAAACAGCTGCCGAGTCACGAAAACTATCTGTCCCGTCAACAGGTTATGTGATGTAATGCAAGTTAATATCATCTAAGGCAGTTTGTTTTTGGAAGGCAGTGGTGCTCCTAAGCTTCAACAGATGAAATGAAAACAAGAATATTCCAAGATCTTTGTGTATAAACGGTGGCTCTGAAAGAAAAACAAAACAACAAAACAACAGCACTGTTGAGTTCACTGCATTCTGCATAGCAACTAAGAAAATTATTCCGAAACATCTTTGTCTCTGGTCTGCTCTTCAGTGAACACTCATCCTGCAGTTTTGTTTTAGAAATAAGACATGGCTCTCAGTGGTAATCAGATGGGTAAAAAAGGTTTTTGACAAGACCCTTCATATGAAAATTTAAATCAAATGATTATAAATGCGTAACTCTCAGTCTGCGATCAGTTACCACAACAAACATACGAAGAAATGTGGCTGGCTTCCTGTTGGAAGATGGGGGTTCAAATTCCAAATTAACCGCGGGCAAATAACTAAAAGCCGGCATCCTGATTTTAATGAAAGTTGATTTTTAGATGATTATTTGAGGACTATGAAAATGTTTGTGTGTTGAGTTTATAGAGCCTGGGATGAATTATGTGTGCATTAGATACAGATGATATAAATGTAGTTACAGACAGGCGTCTGTTTTGAAATTTTAAGTCTCAAACTATGAAGAATTATTTAGTTGCTTCATTTATATTGGGTTTTATGGTCCACAAATCATTTTTTTCCTGCATCGTATCCCTATGTGAAGGTTTTGTGAATGAGTCATGACAAACAATGTTCAGCACATTTTACAAATGAGGAAACTGAAGCTTTGCAAGTCCAAGTATCTCTCTGAATTCTGCTACAGCTAGTATATAGTAGAGCTAAGTTTAAACTAAAATCTGAATAGCTCTGAAGATCAAGAGAGTATAGACACAGATTGTGGATATACTAATTAACAAATCCCTTCTAATTTTTAATATTTGCATTGCATTTTCTCTGATGCCAAAGGGAAACAAGTTTAGGAAGAGCCAAGCCAGGTGTTTCATACCTTTTTGTGATATTTAGCATCTGGGCAAAGCAAACTCTTAAACTCTGTGTTATCAAGAGCCTCCGAAATATATTGCTCTATCAATAATAGATTTCTTTTCCCAATTTCGTATGGTCAATTTATCACCATGACTGAGAATATTAAATGTGCTACCCTATGCAGAAAATGAGCCCTACAGGTGATCAGAGTGGAACACGCAAGGAGGAAGGCCACACTCTCAGTCACCTTGGCTGACACGGTGCAGCCTGCAGTATCTTCAGAGTACTCACTGCCATGCCTGGTTTAAGTTCATCTGCACCAAAGCACTTCCTGTCTTTATGCTGGGTTTAGTTCTTACCTCCCCACCCCCAAGCAATAAACTCCAATGGGTTTGCTTACAGATTTTAAGTCTCAGAAGCATACGTAGAATACTTTGTCAGTGAAATGAGAAGAAAAAGAAATATTCATAGCCGGTAACAGATTTCTCCAAATTGCACATGTCGTTTGTCTGTGACCATATTCTTTGTAGTCAGGTTTAGTCACTTAGGTTTCGGACGCTACCTCAGGCAGAATTCAGAGAACAGCTCAGGGTTTTTGTTCTCCTAGATTTTGTCATGCTCTGTGGCAACACACCTCCTCAGCTGTTCCATTTCAAGTGAGTTTTAACTGAAGTCCCTTTTCGATATGCAGACAATGGAAGAGCAGATGGCACTTTTTCCAGCATCTCTTAGCCAAGATTCCACTCTTGAAACATAGGTGGTTCTTGTTCAGTAGCCCTAAAAAAGAAAAGAAAAAAAAGTTGGTATAGTTCATCTTGCTTGATTTCCTGTCACTGATGTTTCTCTGACTTGGGAAGTCCTTATAGCAATAATTTGTTCTTCATTTTTGATAATAGTGACCACTGAGTTCTAACTTTACACTGGGTTTTATACATTCGTTATGTCCAACGATCCTCTAAGTAGGCACTTAACATCTCCATTTTCTTTCTCTCTTGCTCTCATTCATTAGCTTGAGGGAGAAAGAGTGAAACAAGACAAAACAAGCACAAAAAAAAAAAAAAAAAAGCTTAGATTCTAATTCCTGCTCATAATGGTTATGTGAACTCAGGCAAATAATTATTTTACCTTAAAATCTGTCTGATGGGGGTTTAAGACAAGAGTTAGGAAGGACCAAATAATGGTTCTAATACTATGACTTAGCTTTCTCTTACAGTGTCTGTTCATTACAGAGCAGGCTCTTGCTCTTTTGGCCATATGTAAAGACCCACACCTCTTCAGGCAGGCATGCTTACATTATGGACCTTATAAAGCTAAGTAAAATATACATGCATTCCTAGGACTTGGATATCTTAAACATCTCTTCCAGATCTCACATTTTAGTTTCCAAAGCATGTCTGCCCCCCACCCCGGATTTTGTTTTTTTACCAATGTAAATCTGTTACTGTGTAGATAGCTAATTATAGCAAATATCTTTCTGGTGTCAATCACTGTGTTGGGTATTTAAAATGCGAAATTCATGAAATAGTCTCTTGTCTCAAGTGCATATCCACTTATGACTTTCATTGGTTTAAACCACTTATTTTCTTTAAGATAGCAGCATGTGTAAATTTACTCTTTAGTTAAGTTTTTGTGAGGAGCAAAGTCATTGATTACCTGAATTTTAAAGCGTGTATTTACTCATTGGAAGATTTTCATGAAGACAGGCATAGCAGACAGAGACAGCAGATAATCTGGTCTGCACCTCCAATTTCAGCCATGACTGAGGTGGACACTTACATGCTTGACACCACTTTTCCCATGCTGACAGGATTTCATCTCAAGTACTATGACTGCGTGCTTCCATTTCCTGCCTTGAGTCTTATCTGATACAGCAGATCCCTGCAAGATTCTACAAGTGTCCATCTGTCCCTCTGCCACCTTCCCCATTCACTCTGCCCTCAATCCTACCACTGACCTTAACCAATATATAATAGAACTACCTGAATTTTAGCTTACAATAGTCATAACAATGGAGTGAAAAAGACTGAGTTAGTTCACCTCTTGTCTCTCTCTTTGGCTTAAACTCAGAAGTTCTCTGGGTACCCAGACTCTCAGGAATAAAGTCTCCAAATTGAAATGCAGTCCATGGCCAGCTCTTAGCAAAAATGTGAGGTTGCCAAAATTTGGTTCTGGCTTAGCAAAAGCTGTCAAGACAGAGGTCATTTGGAGGAGTTGGGGATGAGAGACAAAGAACTTTTTTGAAAGTGGGACAGATGCCTGAGAGTAGTTCAAGCAGTAGGTGATGGGAAGAAATCCAGCCAAACATGCAAAATAGGAAGTGGATGGCAACGGAGAAGATAGCACTAGAAGCCAACATGGTAAGCACAAGTAAAAGCTTTTATTAAATCACTTAAAATATTTACTGGGCTTGTATGCTTTCATTGTTTTCCTACAACATGGCAATCTCCTTAAGGGCAAGAGATAGGTCTAATCCACTTATCACTTATGATCCAGACCATTGTAAATGCTTCATAAACTCACATAGGAAATAAACGAATGGTAGGAACCCACCACTAAACATGTCAATCTCTTCTGTGCTTTGAAATTATATATCATTTCAATGGTTTCAGCATTTCCTTTTTATAAAAATTATTTTACTCATTAAAATTTATTCAAAACAGAGTCATTTTTATTCAAGGAAATGATAAAATTAGCATAGGTCATGTATCAGGTAACCTAAAGATGGTCAAAGGAAGATTTTAAGATGAAAATCAACAAAGCAAAATGGAAATTATGAAAGATAAATGGTTGCAAATGTGTGCTTAAAAAGTAAAGCATTATGTTATCAAAGTATCTCAGGCTTGTAACTTATTACCCAACACTCAGTGTCAACTGTTGCAAAAATGCCAAAGCATTTAGAAAATATAACACATTAAAAGGCCATCCCTGTCTATCATTTGTTATCAGCTATTTTCAAAAGTCCAAAGACCATTAAATACATTTAACCATGCTTTAAAATGGTGCCATGGTGCATTGACTTTGACTCTAAAAGATGTCTTACCTTGAACATGATAGTTAGCTTTTTTGAGCCTTAGAACTTACTTTTATAAATGGGGATATATAATTTTGTAATATATAATTATTATACACAATAAGCCTTCAAATAAATTCTTATCCATTGGCTGGAACACAGTAGAAGCCCAGTCTCATTTTCCCCCCAATCATCGTCTCTGTCCCTATTTATTTGTCTAGATAGATATTCAAGAAAATGTGTAGCATTAGGGAGTTATAGGTGGATGTCCTGAAAAGTGGACAGAACATTTACATATCAGCACCAGATCAGGTCTGGAGTTCAAAAGCAGACCTTCGACTCTTAGGAGGATGGGCCAAAGAATTACACAGAAAGAGAGTCTTGCCTTAGCATCTGAGGGAATTGAAACCTTTCATTTTGGCTCCAGAATGAGAGTGGGATAATGTGAGCATACCTCATATTTTTGGTTATTGGCCCTGGAATATTAGGTTAGAAGAACAGGATCAGCAGCAGCCTTCACGCAGTACCAGCTTGCTAAAGTATAGTGTCCTATTACTAGGTCCCTAGAAATAATTAGGAGTAAAGGCGGGTCACCATATCACTGGCCAAGTGGAAGGATTTCTGAGTGAGAGAATCATCAGCAACATACAGTTAAGTTCGCATTACACAAAGGGAGAATTCTATTGATTCCTCCAGATTTCACGTCAGGAGAATAAATATTACATCTAATTAAGTTGATAATAATTCTGTAACTTCCTCACTTACAGCTAAAGAAATCACATGCAATGCCTTTAAAAACATAAAAGGCCACATGGTAGAAGAATTCCATCATTCCAGTGAGTCATTTTATAACCTTGGTCATGTCAATTCCTCTCTCTGAGTTTCATTATTCCCATCTGTATATGGGAGACAATAAAAATTCATCTCTCTCAAAAGTACTCATCTTGATCTATCACTAAATCATATACATGACCAAGAACACACACACGAAAGGGAGAAAAATGGATGATTCAAATTAATAATTTTATCCATCTTTTAATTGGTTATGAATGCAAATTATCTATTGTATAACCGTTTTATCATTGGAATTATGAGCACCAAATTCCTGTTTCCATTTCTTTTTCTTAAAGCAAATACACAGACTAAAGCTTGGGATTTAGTAAAGAACATATAACATATATGTTTTTTTGTTTTGTTTTCTTTTGGCTTTTTGCCCCCTGCTGAAATTTGCTTCATTCTTGATCTTGTCCTCATCCTACACCATTTGTCTCCATGACAGCAAAAGAAACATGAGATTAGCCATTAGCCAGTAAATATTACAGCCCACCAAGGCTCTTGGGAATGCCACCTGGACATACAAACAGTCACAAACAACCTGCTCCCTACAGTAGGAGATCATTGCCTTGGTCAATGAGGTGAGGCTCAGACAAAGGGTAACAGGCAGAAGACCTAGCCTCTTTCTCATTTTATTTCCCTGCTGTTCTAATTTGAAGGCAGGTGAAGGACATGTTTTAGAGATTAGCTTACAGTTAAAATTATAACATGATAATATGTTATATAGAAATGAATTCTGTGTAAATTATAACACATCAAATAAGGTTTAATGTTTAAATTATATCTGTCTCATTAATGAATCAATTCATCAATCCATTTTTAAAAACTATATGCTAGGTATCTTCTTTGTGTCCAATTCGGTTATAGTCATCAAGAATGCATACATGGTTTCTGACCCCAAGGGTCTCCTATGTGGAAGGGAAGATATAAACAGTACAGATGCATTCTTTATTTCAACAAATATTTTTATGTTCCTAATAAATCCTAAGCAGTCAGGCTACTAAGGATTTGAAGCTCTAAACAGAACAGAGCCACATGGAGCTTATGAATTCCTACATAATTTGGAAACTCTCACAGGAGTCAATAGAAGGAACCTAAGCTGGCTTTCTGATCAGTGCCTTTAGCTTGTGAAATTCATTGTGATCTCAGGGCTTTTGCACTTGCTGGCCCTCTATCTGGAGCACTATTTGTCATTTCATCACTCGGCAGGCTATTTTCCCCAATTTTGACCTCAATGCAAATATTATCCCCTCAGAGATAAGATTCCTGGCCATCCAATATAAAGCAAACATTGCTTCTTCCTTGATTAATTTTTCTTATTGCTTTGTTTTATAATTTTCAAAACACTTGATGTAAAAATTGTCATGTTTATGTATATCTTTGTCCATTTGGGTTGGGAATATGTTTTATTACTAAAACACCAACATACAGAATAGTGACTGGTATACAGTGAGTGCCATATAAATACTAACTGGTTAAATCAATGAATGATTCTTTTGAGGGCCTAGGAAAGGAGAATCTTATACTAGTTATGAAGGAAAGGAAGGTTCATTCAAAAGAGCTTGAGTGATATGATGTGAAAAAGATGTTCCACCAGAAATTAGGCAAAGGAGAATTATTTCTAGCTTCAAGAAGCACGGTGTCCATGGCATACACATAGGAAGGAAAGTATTACACCTTTGGGGAAGCGGAGGTGTGTCCAGGGTGTGAGTGCATCTTTTGGAAGTGACAGAGGAGGTGGCTGAACAGGGATTAATGGGAAGACCCTGACACACTGCTTTGCCAAGGAGCTTGGAATGGATCCTGAGAACAGGGAGACTTTGAATACTTTGAAACAAGATAGCACAAACACAAGACTTGCATTTTACAATTAATTTGCTGGAGGACAGGTAGATGGGAAAGAATAAACATGAAAGCTGAAAGGCTGACCTTAGGTCTCTTTCAAGTCTCAGCTGACAATGCTGAGGGAATGAATTCAACCTACATAATAGTGGGATACAGGTATGTAGACTCAAGAGTCATCAAGAAGGTAGAAACTATGTCACCTGGGTCCCCTGGGCGGCTTGGTTGGTTAAGTGACTGACTCTTGATTTTAGCTCAGGTCATGATCTCAAAGTTTGGGAGTTCGACCCCCACATCACATCTCTGCACAGCGCAGAGCCTACTTAGGATTCTCTCTATCTGCCCTTCCCCCACTTGCACACAAACATGCCCATGCTCTCTCAAAATAAATAAACTTAAAAAAAAGAAAGAAATGATGTCACATGGTAACTGATGGATTGTGGGTATGGGGGTATACGGTCATGAAAATTTCACTTTGAGCGTCTATGTGGTCAGTGAGGCAAGTGGGGTCATTAGCCAAGAGATTAGAATTAAAGTAGTGAGTGCCAGACTGAGGAAAGGAAACAATTTTCTAGGAACCTGCCATCCCTGCAGTGATCTTATAGAGAAGCTAGGTAGAACACAACTAAAACCAGGCACTCTAGAGAGTTAGCACTTGAAACTGAATATTTGAAGAAATTAGCATGTGATCATTCAGCTGACCTGTCTAGGAGTAAAATAGATTCCCTGGGTTCTTCAAGTCTCAAACTATCCTTAAAGTCTGGCAGTAGAACATTCTTATTTCCTAAGGATTCTCTGAAGTTAATTCATCACTATTTCAGGAGAGATCTACTGATGAGGACAATTTACATCTGGTTTTGAAAGTCAGTAACTAAGTAGGAATTTTATCTCCATGTCAGTAATTGTCATCCGGAGAACCGAGTGAATTTGCACTCAGAAGTGGAAGGGAAAAGGGCTCTGGCACCAGGCACACCCGCATTTATATTGTGCTTCTCTCTCTGTCACTAGAAGTATCTACCTAGATCAGTTTTTGAACTCTTCCGAGGATATTTTCTTCATCTCTGCAGAAGAGGGATAATAATGAATTCACAGGGTGGTTATGAGGATCCTTGAGAGCATACACTGGGCCTGAGGCAGAGGGAGACAGTCACTCCCTAATGGTGCTTAGTTAATGCTGTGGCTGTAATGATGTCATTATGTGGTTAAGGCGGAAATTGTCCTTGGAACTATACACGTCGGCGCTTCTGGCTTGTAACAACAGTGCTGAACTGCATTTCTGCACCCCCTGCCCATATTTATCTGGAGGGGGGCCCTTTGCCTTTTGCAAAGGGAATGCCAGAACGAAAGGGCTGGAATGAGTTTTATTTTCCTATTTCAGCGCCGTAGGAACGGTGTAATGTTATCAGAGGAGATGATCCTGCCTGTAAATAGCTCTGAGTGAATTTGGTTGGCAAAATCGCAGGAAAAGATTGACAGGATCTTAAACAGCAGTAGTCAGGGAGGCCGTGGCTGGAGTATTGACAGCGAGTGATTTCGTGAGTAATGAAGAAGGTTATATGATTAAGTTTCCCGAAGCGTGCAGCGCCTGCCGTGCGCACTTGCGGCTGGTCGCCACCCTTCTGCGTTGCCGACCAGCCTCGCAGCTTTTCAGGCAGGATCAATAGGATTAGAGGATTTGCACAGAAAGCTTGCCTGTGGCTTCTTGTTAAGGGTGTAGGGTGCCTTATACCTCTTCTCTTTGGCGTTTTGCACCCTCCCGTGTATTAATCACATAAAAAGCCATCCCTTGGTTCTATTTTATGACTATTTTTCTCCTAATTTTTTTTTCTCAAACCTCAGATTTAGATTTTCTTTTTAAGCAGAGACTTGCAGAAATCTGCTAATACTCAGGATTGCATCCAATATGCCCAAATCCTATACATTCTTTAAGATGTATCCGAAATGTCACCTCCACCAGGAAGCCGTGACTAGGCCACAGGCTTGGTTAGAATGGCACTCTGTGTTCCAAGTCTTGGTACAGTTGCCATCTGGCAATTTGCCTGCCTGTATTTGTTCCCCTCACTAGAGTGTTAGCTTCTCTGGGACAGAAACTGTATTTTATTAATCTCTGTAACCCCTCTACCTAATTACATATATATACATACATATACATATATGTGTGTGTGTGTGTGTATCTTATAGTATGTATGCAATGAGTATTGGCTGAATTTTTTGGAAATCCTATCCTACATAACCTAAATGCACTTGCCTTAGTGTATTGATTTGGAAAGTAGGGGCAGTCCCAGTACCAACCACATGAGGGAAGTAAGTTGCAGAGAGGCTTAAGAACAGGAGCCAAGGACAGAGGTAGCTGGTGAGGCTAGTGTGCAAGATGTGACTGTCTGAATTCAGAGCCTGTGCAATTGACCATATCTTTCTACTCCTTTTGGAACTGACACATTGCATTATTTAGATACATTACATGTATATATTATTTATATGTTATGCATATATGATAAATATCTCTATATATAGACACATACATACACATACACACACATGCACATGTATTTTAAATCTTTTAAAAATATTTATAGGTCATTACTGCACACTTTTGAGACTTAATTTATCTACCTCTCAATACAGTAAATAGCTACTGTTTTCCATATCTATAAAGTTCAAGGGCATGTCCAGGGTCAAGTGAACAAGATAGACAAGGCAGTTCAAGAAAAGAAGAATACATTTGAATCCATCCAATCATTACTCCACCTCATTCCCCCTCCTCCACCTGGAATGCCTTCTTCGCACCTTTCATTCCATCAATGGGAGTCATTGCCTTCCTTGCAAATCCCCAGCCATTAATATTCTTATGCTTAAGCATGCAAAGCCAGGCCTAATTATTCTCAGGATATCACCTCCCCAGATATTTATTCTGAATAGTGCAACCCAGCTGCCTCCACTTGCTCCGGATGCTAGCTGAGGCTTCTACTGTCTTTTGAAGTGCCTGGCAGGTAATCACAGGTGGAGAGAGACTGAAATTATTTTTTAAACTCATACAGCTGTATTAAGTTATCTTAAACCTTCAGTCTCAGAGGGGGAGAGAAATACACTTAAGCATTTATAATTCAGCATGCAACTCTTATTACACAGCCCTATCTATTTTATATTTTGGATTTCCTACATTTATTTGTTCCAAGTATGAGTTTCTACATTGCTCTGCCCAATAATTGAGTCAGAATGATCAGTTAATTAACAATGGCAAACAATTACTATGAGTCAGATTAAATAAAATTTTCAAGAAAATACCCTATAGTAATATCATGTGTTCATAACAAATGCATAACCAAACCTGTATCGCATGAAATTAATTTGGCTTAATGAAACTATATCTGTCATGATTCCAATATTCTATAATATCCAAATTAATGTGTAAACAAATCTCACTTTTTATTTTGTAGTCAAACTATAAAAACCATATTTAAATTATAGAAATATTTAGAAAATTATTATTACTGCATCATAGTCTGTGTATGCATCCCCAAGGCAAAGCCTATAAAATGCCTAATATTTATTTGCATGTAATATTTGTATGTATGCATGTTTGATACTTGCATTCTTGTGGGACTGACAAGTAATGAATAAATAATACATGACATAAATAAGCATGCACATAATATTTCAGTTTTTTAAAATGAATACAAGATAATGAATGAGAAGTTGATATAAACATAAGATGGTATAGAAGGGAGTCCGACCTGATAATGTGATATTTGAGCAGACATCTGAGTGAATTGAGGGAACTGTGGAACTGTTGAGAGAGAGATTCCCAATGACAAATGGTAAAATAAATAAAGATGGAGATGGATGTTTGGGGAGGTAGAAGAGTAAATCTCAGGTGATATCCTCTAATTATCTCTAACATTTAAGATAACAAAATTGTAGAGGCACCTGGGTGGCTCAATTGGTTAAGCATCTGACTTTGGGTTAGGTCATGATCTCACGGTTCATAGGTTCAAGCCCCATGTCAGATTCTGTGTTGACAGCTCTGAGCCTGGAATCTGCTTCAGATTTTGTGTCTCCCTGTCTCTCTACCCCATCTCTGTCTCTCTGTGGCTCTTAAAAATAAACGTAGAAAAATTAAGATAACAAAACTGTCATTTAGTACTGGGGGGAGAGTCTCTTGCTCTTTAAAAGCACATATAATGACCTGTTCTCCCTCTCCCATACTTTCCCCATCCCTTGAAACCAAAAGACAAACATTGATGTTGGCTAATTTAGAGCTGGTAGGATAGACCAAATGAGATGATCTTTCTTAGTCTGTTACAGAGAAGAAAGACTTTGGCTTAAACTGCATATGTATTCATTTCTGAAGCATCTCAGGCAAATGAAACTACTGAACTCTTCCAGAAGTCACAGATATAGGATTCAGACTGAAGACTCATGTTGAATTTCATTATTCTCACTTGTTTTGTAGAGTTACATATAAAACATGATGTCTACCAATTCAATATGTGATCATGTTTTCTTTTAATGAACATGCATTTAATTACTTGTGAGTGAAGTCATCTGTTGACCACTACTGCTCTGGGTTAAATAGATATGTCCAAAAATAATGTCCCTCCCCATAACTTACTTGGAAATATTATTGTTGCAGATGGATTAGTTAAGATGATGCCATACTCGTGTTAAGATGAGCCTTTAATCTAATCTGACTCGTGCCCTTATAAGGAGAGAAAGACACACACACAAAGACACAGGCATACTTGTATGGGACAGAGATCGGAGCTATGCAAGGAAGATGTTAAGGATTTTCAGCAATAATCAGAAGCTAGGAGATAGACATAGTATCTCCTTCTGAGCCCTAAAGAAGGTTCTACCCTTGCCAAAACCTTGATTTTGGACTTCCGTCCCCCTGAAGTATGAAAGAATACCTCTTTGCTGTGTTATGCCACCCAAGTTTATGATTATTTGTAATGGTAGTATTAAGAAACTAATATATGTTCTATGTCCCAGGTGTTCGACTAGCTGTATATACTAGGTTTATCTCATTTGATCTTTTGCCCCCACTCAAATCTTAGTAGTATAAACTTATATCTACATATGCTATTTGTTTAATAAATATTGGACACCTACAGTGGTCTTGGCACTCAGCTGTGTGTTAGAAACAGAGATGTGGGGCGCCTGGGTTGCTCAGTCGGTTAAGTCTCCGGCTTCAGCTCAGGTCAGATCTCACGTCCGTGGGTTCGAGCCCCGCGTCAGGCTCTGTGCTGACAGCTAGTTCAGAGCCTGGAGCCTGCTTCAGTTCTGTGTCTCCTCCTCTCTGCCCTTCCCCCTCTCATGCTCTGTCTCTCTATCAAAAATAAATAAAACATTTAAAAAAAAAAAAAAGAAAAAGAAACAGAGATGTGAATGAGAGATGTGAGTTACTGTCCTGATGAAGATACAGTTATGTTTACCCATTCCTGTTACATATTGTGGGCTGTTTGCAGTTTTTGACCTTGCAACATAGACATGCAAAAGACAAGAAAGAGATTGGCAAGAATTATTAAAACCACACAATAGTTTCAGAATTATGGAGAAATCAATAGTTTTCTGTGTGAATAGATATTCATAATTAAATGGAAAAAAAATACAGTGGAACTCAAATACAAAATTCTATGTCCTCCTCACTAACAAAGAGAGAATAAACTACTAATGTTGCAGCAAAGTGATACTCTGTCTTCTGATCTAGTGTTGGAGGTTACGGTGGTTATTAATATTCTTCTAAGTACCAGGCTGCTGTTATTTCATCTAATGTGTGTATAGGTTTTTAAAGTAAAAGTTAAACATTAGGTCTGTGTTGACATTGGTGTGCATAGAAAGATGACCTTGGATGTGTCTTCTCACAGTACTGTTTCCCTGGAATCTATAAAGTTAGGATAAATGTAGAATCAGGTGTTTCTACATACAAACCCCCTGCTCCTCCTCCCAACCCCCGCCCCCACCCGTGTATTGGACAACATCTGTAATGCCATAGCTGTGAATTAACCTACAGACCTTGGTCTTTTGTGCCTACAACAACAAGAAACACTGGTGGGACATCAAGGCTGTGACTTTTGGATGCCAAAGTGATCCACCTACATTTTGACTCCAGTCTGCAGCAGCCATAAATCCCCTGCATGGATAATGCAATATTCATGATTAACTGCTTTGCCTCTCAATGGGATTACAAAACTTGCTTTATTTTCTGTCCTATATCATCCAAATATCTAAGAGAGTGCCTAAAATTAGTTATCAGCAGAGATGGACTGTCATGTTTGTCCTCCAGACTCACAATCTAATGTGCATTCTTTTGCTCTATGTACCTTCTTCTGACCCTCTGGCTACTCTTAAAAATCCACATTTGAAGTTCTCACTTTTGTTTCCAACTGTCGCTGGTTTCCTGCATCCCATAGCATCTCTCTTTCTGACCATAATGATGATGAGGTTTTCACAAAGGCACTTCTCTGGATATCAACTGTTGTAGAGAGAAGATACAAACTGGAAAAGTCTCAGTCATCATACTGCTACATCTTCCTATCTTTTGGTTTCTACCATACACTTTGCTCAGCATCTGGAAGCATACCCTATTTCCCATGTCTCAGCTTCTGCATGGCTTTATCTAACAGACTTAGGGTACCTAGAATTTATGGATATATTTCATATTTTTATCATTCAAATAACATTGAATATAATTTATTGTTAGTATCTGAGAAAGTACTTAGATGAGACAGAAATTCACCTTTTTATATGCTTCATACTTTATTTTTTAAAAATAAACATGGAATAAAAATAATATATACTCATATAACTGTTGACCAGTATGACTAATGTTCACACTTTGCTTGATTTTTATTAGATTTTATTGCTGCTCCCATCCCATATCTTCTAAGTGTTCTTTCCATTTTCCTGAAGAAATTCCTTCAGTGTAATTTTCAATAAAGATATAGAATGTTAAACTTTTCATTCATTGCCTTAGAAACAATTGATTTTACCCTCACTTTTGTACAAGGGCTTATCCGGTGTATAGAACTCCAGGTCAGGAGTACATTGTCATTAACTTTGAAAATAAAAGCCCGTTCTATGTTTCCTCACTGAGACGATGTATATCGTTTCTAATTTCTTATTTATTTATATATTTTTTGGTAATCTTAAAAGCAGCTGAAGAGAAAGGATGTATGTTTACCTATGTTTCTGACATCTGGCAGTTTTACCATGATACACCTTATGATATTCTTCTCAACTTCTGATTAAAATCTGTGGTATTTCTATACACGAAGATTCATATATTTCATTAGTGCTGGAAAATGATACATTTAAGAGTCCTGGTACTTAGAACAACACTCTTTATGCCATCTCTCTATTCATGCCTTCTGTAACTTTGTTTCAGATGTATATTGGACCCTTTGTTTCTTGCCTCCATACCTTTAATAATATTTTTAATCTCCCTTCCCTTTATTTCAGTGTGCTATATTGAGTATAATTTACTCAAATATATATCCTATTTTTTATTCTTCTCGTCTGCTAGATCTATTCTGTGGCTTAATTTATGCATCTCATTTTTTTTCCAATGACTTATTTGCCTCTTCTTTTTTTATATAGAATTTTTAAATGACTTTACTTTTACTTTTAAAAAGCTTAAGTTAGAAAGTTTAAAGCTTAAGTTTAAAAAGCTTAAGTTATTATTTTGTGGTCTTTGTTGTTACACATAGTTCTATTATCTGCTCTTCCTGAGGTTCTAATTCTCCAATATGTTGTGTCTGTTGATCCTCATTTATGGCAGATGGTTATCTCATCTGTTTCATAATAAGAGATTGTGTGCTCATCTACACGGGGCTTCTTTCAAGGAGAACAACGTAACTTTCTTTGTAAGAGTGAACTTTAAGGGAGGTTTACATTTATTTTATCAAGCAACCTAAAATTATCACCGATCTCAGACCACATTTTATGTTAATTTCTTAACTCCTGCATCCTGTACCATATGGGGAGTGTACATTAAAACATAAACCCGCTCTATTTCTCAAATGCGGGTATGCTGTGTGTGTGTGTGTACGTGTGTGCATGCATGTATTATGTTATGTGTTTTCCTAGAGCCAAGTAGAAACAGACAAGTTCCTTTGCCGTCTTTCTGTATGTTAGATGGAATGTTTCCCTTTTACTAAGTGAAGCAATGGGAAAATCTCAGCATTGTAGATAAAGACAGTTATAATTTCTTCAAGCTTCCTGGCCCAAGATGTTGTCGTTGTTGCTTCCCCTGCTGTCGCTGCCGCCTCCTCCTCCTCCACCTGCCCCCCCCGCCCCACCACCCTGCTCCTATCATCCTGTGGTAGCTCCTACCTCAGGACAGCCACAATGCTAACTCATGGGGTTAAAGCTGTTACTTCATCTTAACTCCTTACTTTCTCAGGATTTATTTCATGATTGAACGGAGATATGCATTCATATTTTTGATTGTTGCTACATATCCACCATATTTTTTTCTAGAGCAATTTAGGTTAACTTAGTCTGCCTTTTTGCTCATTTCCTGTGATACTCATTTGACATACTATTTTTCATTCAGTCCTCTCAATAAACTTATATGTAAATTGTCCCCACTTGAATTAAAAATTTTAATCTAAAAACAAATGTGGTCATTTGCTCTAAATTTTGCAACTAGACAGTGGCAAAAAAAAAAGGGACAAATTTGGGGTTGGGACTCTAATTCTCCATATTATTGAGTTTAGGCCTTTACTTGTATATCAGTGTTTCTTTCACTGTAATGGACCAGGATGATAGGCATAGATTATTAGGTTATAAACCTAGTAGTTTCTATGGAGATTCCCAGTATTATTTTATACAACTGAGGACATTGATATCCAATAAGGAGAAATTATATGCCCTATTTCCAAAATGTATTATTTCAGAACCCAGAATTGGACAGATTTCTTTTTACATCAAGGGCTATGATTCTCCCTCATGTGTCTTATTTACATTTGAGAAAGTATGGATTACTATGAAATACAATTTAGACACTGTTTACACCATCTGCCTTTGCAGAGTCCCATAAGCAGGATTGAAAGACATTGTCACAGCCTCCCTAAGTACACCTCTCAGTTCTCAGATGTCAATACTTGAAGCTCCCAATAGACAACAATGGGGAAATTATAGTCAAGAGATGTCTTTTCTTAGAAGATGCCTGCTCTGTGTCATTCCTGAAGGTCTTAAAATGATATCTCTGGGTGTGGTTGGAAAAACTAGTAAAAGAGACTGGCAGTGTAGAAATTGAAAATAATAGTGTATTCACAGTACACAACCTTATGGTACAGTTTATTTTTTTCTGAGAAAACAAATTTATTTTTACTTTCCTATGGATGGGCCTATCATTCATGGTGGAGTTCTCATAATAGTTTACAGAGATTGGGCAGTGTCTGAACTAGAATGCTAAAGCTTTGGAATAACAATGCAGTCACACAAAATATTCTTTAAAAATAACATTTATAATATTTATATTAATAATTTTTATAATAATCCCATTATTTATTATGACTTCATTGGAACAGAAATTAGAAAAATTGTAACTATGTGATTTAATCCCTAAAATGATCTAGTTGGGGGACAGAGCGTGGATTGACATTTGCATGTCTCCGATGAAAGAACTAAAGTTCATAGAGGTTAGTATAATCTCTTCTAGATAGTGGTTGGGCTAGGCGTGGAATCCAGGACTTCCAACTACCTTGTGCATAAATTGATTCCCAGGTCACAATTGCTGTGTTCCAACAGGCTCACAGAAACTTTCACTTACATCTGCTAGATGATGCCCTAAAAATGTAGACTTTCTAAGACATGCCCCACTTTGTAGAGAAGCTGTGTGGATTCAATGACAATATGCATGTTTGAGTTTGTTGTTGCCATGACATTATATCCCTAATGTGCTTCCCAGAGCACATTACCTCATACCTCATATAGACCAGTATAAACTCAGTATATAATTTAAACTTATAGAGTGAGTTCACTCTCTATCCTATCAGTAACCATACATAAACATGCCATATTCAAACTAAAACAGATAACATAGATTCTGTTTAACAAATTTTATTTAAGACATTTTGGTGAGTTCCAGATATGGGCCATCTGAGGTGCAGGGCTTGCCTTTACAGAGAAGTGCACTGATAGTGGAAGGATGGCTGGTGAGTCAGTACCTGTGCTTGATTTTTTTTTTTCCTGATTCTTTATATCCTCAGCCACCATGTCCTAACCTGGCAGTTAACAAATATTTTGTAGATTATCGATTGACAAATGCATTGCTTTCTGACCAAATTTGGAGTTTTTACATCTTGGTGATTTGCTAATGGATTCGGTGGTCTTACATAAATCATATTTTCATTCATTCAATTACGTTTTAAAACAGATGACTTTTAAAGTCTTATTCAGTTTTAACATTGTTATTTACTTTTGATCCCAGATTTCTGTACTTCAGCAGTACCAAGTCTCTTTTCAATTCTTCAGATATACAAAGCTCATCACATAGAGACCCCTTTCTGTGAATATTTTCCTGCCTTTTAGAAGTCATTTGTATTAGCTTCTTATGTTGCTATCAGAAATTACCATAAACCTGTTGGCTTCCAACAGCAGAAATGTACTATCTTATAGTTCTGGAGGTCACAAGTCCTAAGAATCAAGGTATTGGGAAGGCCTTTCTTCTTGTACCTCTAGAGAAGAATCTTGTTCCCTGTCTTTTCCAGTTTCTAGAGGCTGCCCAAATTCCTTGGCCTGTGGCTGTCTTCCCTTCTCAAAACTAGCAGGTCTGTCTCATCACTATACTTCATCAGTCATCACATGGCTTTGTCTGCCTCTACTTCCTATGATTCTAACTCCAACCTCCATCTCCAACCTCTTATAAGAATTGTGATTATATTAGACCTATCCAGAAAATCCAGGGAAATCTGTCTCAAGATCTTTAACTTAATCACATTGACAAAGTCTTCCTTGCCAATCATAGTAACATTTATTTACAGGCTCCAGGAATTACTTTGTGACCACAGCAGGGGCATTTATTTGGTATACGATACTATCCTTAACTTTCTCCCTTCTTCAGGTTAACTCCCAGCCCAGGTCATGTATATAAAGATGCTTTCCTCCATCCCTAGTGTCAATGAGATATTATTATACGTTCTTATAAAACTCCCTTTCTCTCATTCATAGCCCTGCTCCTACTATTTTTATAGATAACTATGTGCAGACACTTAACCAAATGTTTTTCCCACGCTAGAGTATAAGCTTCATGAGATCACAGAATGCCTTCATTTTTACTCATTATAAATCCCAAATTTCATGTGTACGACTACCTAGAATATGATAGGTACTCAATAAATATTCCTTCAGTGAATGAACCATGAACAACTGCACTCATTTTAGGAAAGTCTCCTTCCTATTCCTTCAACCGAGGATCGAATTATTTATCAAGAACTTAGAGGCACCTGTAAGTGCCTTAACCCACTGGATGGTTCAGTGGGTTAAGTGTTTGACTCTTGATTCTGCTCAGGTCATGATCTCGCAGTTCCTGAGTTCAACCCCTGCATTGGGGTGGGGGTAGGGGAGTCTGTGCTAACATCACAGAACCTGTTTGGGATTCTCTCTCCCTCTTTTTCTGCCCCACCCCTGCTCCTGCAGGCACGCTCACTCACTATCTCAAAAATAAATAAACTATAAGAAAAAAGAACTTACTCTGATCAACTAATTTCACTGAGATAAGTATTTGTTCCCACTCTACATTTTTAGGAAAAAAAATTATATTAACCAAGAGCTTGTTAAATTGATTGTTCTTCTAAAACTTTAACTTGCCCTCCATATAGACATGAATTAAGTGAGTTAAATGAAATAAATACAGCCTCTAGCTCTATGTAAGTCTACATTAAAAATGCACATTTTTAAAAATCTTCGCTTTTAAAAAACATGCAGCTGCTTTTTACTTCAAGTTGTCCTTCTCCTCTTCCTTGTATGTGATGATGGCTGTAGCAAGTGGGAAAGCAGATTCCTGTAAGCATTATGCATTATTTAGTGTGAATTTACATACTGTTTCATTTTAAGTGCTCTACAAGCATCCTATAAATACAGGGAACTATTTGACTATCTAGGCAGAGAGGAAAAGCAAGTTCAGAAAAGGAGTTTGCAGGAAGATACCAGGTCCAGTTCCAAAATGCAGTATTTCTTTCCTTTTACTCTGACAGTTCCGAATTCTATTCTTTGTACATATGAGCATCTGACATTGATTAAAACTATACATTATACACCTATTCTATAAATATTTATGGTTTCATACAACTATAATATTTATATGGAGATATTTCATATAAGCTTATAGAGTATCAACCCTCTGTCTAATCTACATATTTAGCGCTTTGTGTTCATGTTAAATTAATCTGCTTAGAAATTATCTTTCAAAAGTAACCAACAGAAAGGAAGAAGGAGGTATCCATATTAAGAAACTTTTGGGGTGGCTGGGTGGCTCAGCCAGTTGAGCATCTGACTCTGGATTTCGGCTCAGGTCACAGTCTCATGGTTCCTAAGATCAAGCTCCGTATTGAGTCTGCACTGATAATGCAGAGTCTACATGGGATTGTCTCTCTCCCTGTCTCTACACTCACCTCCCTCTGCTCATGTATGCGTGCTCTCTCTCAAAAGAAACATAAATAAACATTAAAAAAAGAAAGTAAAATGTCTATAGTATTTGGCAGTGAGGATAACATCTTGCTACCATATACAAGGTGAAAAATTATACATAACATCATCCTAGCCTCATACTCCTCTCTTTGTTTTAATGCCCCTAAAAGTGCCATTTTTCTATCCAAGGCTTAACATAAAGGCTGACATGTGGATCACATAATGGTAGCTAGCATTCTGTTCTCACTATGAGCTGAGATGAGGTGATTATTTTATGTCTAATTCATAAAGCATATATTTTGTGAAATGACCGTGGAAGTCGAATGGAAAATTCAAGTCTTGCTCTCACAAATTCTTAAAAGAAAGGAAAAAATTAGTATTTCTGTATGTCTACTACATACCTTTAGATAACTAAAATTGCTCATTTTAGAATGTCTTTCTGTGTGTCATGTTGGTTTTTAATTCCTTAATTTAAAATTCCCTTGATGGAATTGCTATGACTGCAGGCACAGTAAAGATAGGAAAATAGTGATTGCAAATGTAGGAAGGATCCAAGTTTCCAACTTTACATATTTAGCACTAGTTGCAGAGTTTTCCTAGCATAACAAAATGTCCAATAGTGAAGGTCCAACACAGGCTAACCTCCTGGGTCAATGAGAGGGGAAAGAGGACCCTTTTTCAGACCCACTGCCATATGAGGATTCGTCCTAAAAGAGATTGGGCTATAAGAAGTTTTAAGCATTTAGTGGGATGGTTTAATATATTGTGTTTCTTTTTTAATCTCGTCAAAACCAAAATAAAAGTATACAGTGGAGAATATCCCAAACACAATCTGATTAAAATAGAAAATATGGTTTTTTCTTCTTCATCAAGAAAAGAATTTCTCAGGTGGTCAAGGACAGCCATAGGAGGAGACCACATTAGTTGGGAAGAAGACTGGGATTGCATCTGTCCAGAGTAGAGAAATGTCAACAGTAGTAGCAACAGCAGTAGCAAAAGGCATGAATCATGATTGGTGTGGACCATAAAGCTCCAGCCAAAGCTAGAGAAATGCAGGATCTTACCCTCATTCCTAGAGATGAGAATAATAGCCAGAACAATTTAATGCTCATTTACACATGATACACTTTCCAAAGTCAACTGGCTGCAATTTCAGGAGGGAGAGAGAATTCCATGCTTTAGGGAGGGGAGGAGGGAACAAGAAATAAAGCATGACCTTATTACAGTATTCCTGAATCTATTGTGTACTTTGGTCTCCTGTTACTAAGAAAATGTATTATATAATTTTGATTTAATTTGGCTTAGTTGTTTGCACATACAAATAATTTAAAGAAGAAGGTGATTATAGGAGTTTGGGAGCAAAATCTATTCCCGAAAGATAAAGGGTCTCTTTGAGGACATCTTTTGTGCATTTTATTTAACCCTGAGAAACCAAGGCTTAGCTCAAACCTGCAAAGAGGAACTTTCCATCTAAGACAGAAGCCAGTACATGCATTGGCCATCCAAAATTGAAAGTGAAATGGAGGTTAGTTCCTCTCTCACCTTTGCTCCCATGACATTTTAGTTGGAAACTTGTCAGATCCCTTTCTAGAATCCAGCTCTGTCATCATTTCTTCCCAATGACCCTCAATCTGTTTGCCACGTAATGTGCACCTACTGTTTGTTAAGTACATAATTTGTTCACTAATCCACTCAGGAACCAATGGAGGAATTAAATGATCTTGAATGTTAAGTAAGATTTTCTTGATCATAGACATAAGCACTGCTGTAAAATCTAAATGTGAGGACATGGACTGTGCCAACCCTTTTTGCTTTACTTTCCTTGACTCATCCAGTATGTGGTATACGGTAGCCACCCAAATGGCTGCTGCAATACATCAAACCCAACTCAAGTGGATGGAAGAGTGGGTAGATTGTTGGAACAATCTGAACTTCTGGTAGTAGTCCTGCTGATGTGTATTACTGGTGTTGCTGGGTGTATAAAACCTAGAGAGCAATGAAAATAGTTTAAGAGACCCTAAAGAGATATGTGCTTTGGTTTAAAGCCCTCTGGGTTTCTAAGTGAATAGATTTGTTTGGGTAATTGTGAGTGAGGATTTTCTTGTAAGCACTAGGGACTGTTCAGCTTAATTGTATTGCATCTGGTGCTGATTCTTTTTTTTTTCTCCAAAATATTTTCCTCTTTTGTATTGTGTGCCTCAGATAAGGCTAAAGGATTCAGTGCTGTTGTTCATCTTTTTTTTTTTCATAAGCTGTGTTCTCTGTATAACTCCATTATCTATGTGTTGTCAACTATATTGACTTTTATTAGGTTTTGATTATATGCTAGACCTAAATAAACTTTTCTAGACCCATGAGGTCAGAATCATTGTAATTCCCATAATAGAGAATTGGAAATTGAAACTCAGGTTAGATGGTTTGCCCTGGGTCATACAATTAGTGAAATCATGAAATCATGTTAAAAATTCCAAGGGTTATACTCTTAATCTATGAAAACAAATCCTTCTCAACTTCCATCACCTCTTTACCTCTTCAGCCATAGCTGCTGATCATATATATCATTTATGTAAATTATTTAATAGAATTGTTTTAACTTAAAATTAATTTAATTATTTTTAAATTTTTATTTTACTTTACATCTCTGTAACTACCATAAATGCAAAATCAATAGTTTTTCACTACAAGTAGAAAGATACCATAAAGCTTAATGCAATAAAAGGAAAAAATGTGCTTATATTCTCATGGGACATTGGTGCCTATGAGAATGCTCTCAACTTGATGCCTGTTAGCAACATGGAAGTTTGTGTAAAGGTAGCTTAGAAAATATTAGGTGATAGAGACATGTCTACATCATTGACATAGTCTTTTTAACAACTTTTAAATGTTTGTTTACTTCTAAGTGGGGCAGAGGGGAAGTAAGAAAAGGGGACACAGAATCTGAAGCAGGCTCCAGGCTCTGAACTGTCAACACAGAGCCCAACATGGGGCTTGAAACCATGTTCATAACTTGATACAAGGTCAGGTACTTGACCGACTGAGCCACCCGTGAGCCCCTGACATGATCTTTTAATCAAGAGTAGAATATAATTGAAATGATATTACTTGAGGCACCTAAGTGGCTCAGTCGGCTAAGCATCCGACTTCGGCTCAGGTCCTGGTCTTACGGTTCGTGGGTTCGAGCCGCACCTTGGGCTCTGTACTGACAGCTAGCTCAGAGCCTGGAGCCTGCTTCAGATTCTGTGTCTCCCTCTCTCTGACCCTCCCCTGCTCCTGCTGTCTCTCTCTGTCTCTCAAAAATAAATAAAAAACATTTAAAAAAATTTTTAAAAAAAGAAATGATATTACTTTACTATGATTTCATATTACTTAAATGCTGTGTCTATGAGCCAAGGAGGTCTTCCTTATAAATCATGACTGGCCCCATGCTTTGGAAAACATGGGAATTTTACATCCAGCTTTCAGATGAAGGTCATTTAGGGGAGCCAATGATCAGCTGGTTCAAATGAAGAACATACAATGACACCTCAGTTTCCACTTAGGAAAACAGTTGCTAATTCTGCCATCCATATTGCTGATGTTTTTGTACTACTTGCTAACTTCTGGACATAGCATCCACTTAAACTAATAGCTCGTAAGTAGGAAAGGCATGGTATGAACACTGATGGAGTTCAACCAGCTCATGAAGAAGTTGCAAGAATCATAAACTCTCTTCTACTCATATTTTTTTTTTGAATGGCAGATGGATTTTCCTAGATAAAGCCCTTATTTCCTCCCCAGTAAGTTTGACTCCCTTGAGTATTACAATAGCCTCTATTACAGTCTACAGTTTGACTTGTTTCCTCATCTGATAAACTTGGAAATGTTCCCTTGTGCAATTGGTTTAAAATAACATTATACAAAGAAAATCCCCCAAATCTTCCAATTTTAAATCCTCAAATGTTGGTGGTCTTCAAATGGCCCACTCTGGGTCCATTTTCTATCACATAAGACACAGATCCTCTCTTGTCCAGTTAGCAGCCGTCTCTGAAGCAAATCATGCATTCTTCTTTAAAATACTTTATTTTTAAATATTGGAAAGAATCCAAATACCAGCCCTATCACAGGCTTTCTGAGGTCCTTTTACTCTCCAGTCTCATATGAGCATTGTGACCTGCTTGCTCTGAGTTGCAGTCGCATCGACCTTGCAGAGTTTTTTTTTTTTATTATTATTGCTTCACAATTTTTTATTTCCTTGGGCTGGAATTCATGTGACTACTTTTTAAAAAAATTTATCTATTGATCTAATCTCAGGTCTTCCTGCGTTAATAAAGCAGTCTCTTATGGAATATATTAGATCAAGTTTCTGTGTTTGCATATTTTTGTGCCACCCTATACATTCCCTCCACTGGGGACATGAAAAGAGGAATTACATAATGATATGACGTTTAATTAATGACTCTCCCTCCTAATAGACTGTAAGCACATAAAAGCCAAATTGGGACTTTTTATTCTACTGCCATATCCCTAAGTGCCAGGCCCAGTGAGTGAATGCTCATTAGAGAGTTACTGCATGGGAATGAATGTCCACATGAAGGTAAAAATAATGGATAAATGGAGAGTTCTTTGGGTCTTTTTAATAGGGGGGAAAGAGCATTTTCCGATAACCACAATGGTTTTCATAACTAACACATCAGGCACTAAAAAGAGCATAGTTAAAAGTGGCATATTTGGGGACATGGCAGTGAGATCCATGTAGCCATGGTGAAGCTGTATTTTATTTTTCTTATTCTCGTAGGGTAACATCTGTGAACTGTTCATGCTAATTAGCATCACCTGGTGGTGATTGCTTAAGGAGAGCCTATGAATTAAGATCTTGATGGGATGACTGTTCAAGACCTTTTTTTGTCCCCCCAAACATTTTCTTTTTCCTTTGTAAATCTGTGATTTTTATCCCCTCTCCTTTATGGAACTTGACGACTTTATGTATTTCCTTTGAATCAGCACTAAGGATGTGATCAGTCAAAAGCATTTGGCAAAACATGATGTTGGCCATGGAACAGCAAGAAAGGTTTCAAGGTGAAGGAAGGCGGTCATGGAATCTCTGGGCCCCCGCGCTTGTCCTTACTCTGCCCTTCACCCTCTCTGCTGCTCCTGCACCACACCTCTCCCCTTACCTACTTGCAGCTCGCTCACCCGCTTAGCTCACACACCCATGTGTTTTGGACATGAGGTGAGGAGGTGGAGAAGGGGGAATGGGGACGTAATGGCAGTTTGGGGAGTGCAGGGGATTGCAAAGCAAGAAAATAGATGAGAACAGCAGGAGGCAGTGGGAAGACCCACTGAGAGTGGAGACAGGCAGCATTTATATCCCAACCTTCTGTCTCCCAGGCCAGTTTTGGCTCTGTGTTCATCTTTCCATGCTGGTATTCCCTCTGTTTGGAATGTCCTTGTCACTTGCAATATTCATAGTGTCCTCCAAGACCCTGCTCAAACATCACCTAAAATTCTCACATTAATCAGCCCTGCCCCTATGTGCCAATTTGTTTTTACATCATTTTTAATGTGTGTGTTTACATGCCTCATTCCTAGTAAGATTGTGAGTGCCAAGAAATAAGGGCTTGGGCTTATTCACGTACATATTCTTAGAAAGTGTCTGGCTTAGGGTAGATGTCGAATAACTATTTATTTAAAGGAACGAAGGAAAGAGAAAGAAAAGAAGAGGAAAAAGAAAAGAAAGCTACTTAATACCTTAAAAAAACACATCCCTGCTACAACCACATAGAGTAGTAGAAAGTGCTTACATTTTGGAGTCAGACCAAAGTCCCAGTTTCTCTCTAATGATTACCTTAGGTTTTATAACATTCCGGTAAATATCAAAGCCTTAGTTTTTTCACCTCTGGAGGAAATGGAACAGGCAACCCATATATAAAGAGCCCATCTAGTACATAAGGCACATTTAGGACTCCCCCCTCCTCTTCCGGTCCTTTCTCCCACAAGTGCACAGACATGAAATACTGATTCCACCTGTTGTTTAGGATTCAGGTGACATGAAGTGCATTTGTTTATTTATTTTTCCCAAATAACTGGTTGCAAACTTTCCAGTGAAAGAAAAATAATCCGTGCATATCACCATTTAAATTGGTAGTGCATTTTGAGGATCTGGTTTCCAAAACTGCCTCCCAGTTAGAAGACCTGAGGAACCCCCTCACCTCTTGAGATTTGCGTGAGGCTCCTCACCCAGTAGTCCACGGGCTCCGTACACGCTGCTTAAATGTTCCCAACCCACCCCAGGTTCTTCCACTGTGACTGCCCCATTGCCACTGAGTTTCAGAAATGACTGTATGGAAACTGGCCATCGTCCCCGTGGGAAGCCCTCCCTCTGGTCTCTGACTTCTGCTTCTACAGTTAGGCTTGTGATCAGTAAAGCCTAGTTCTAAGCCTCACTTACCTCATCCCTTAAATTAGGGTAAGACTAATACCCTTGTATAGTTATAATGAGAAATAAATACAATAAAAACCCCAGGTCCTGGCATATAGTAGTTACTCAGTAAATATAATTTCTTTCATCTAACCTCTGATAACATCTGCTCTGAGCCTTGCCACAATCATGTGGTCACAAACCATCTCATCCTGTACTTCAACCTTTTGAAAATCATTTTCCTTTACATATTTAACGAGGCTAGATTATTTTTTCTTTTTAAGTTTTGAAAGAAAGACATCTGGATGGCTCAGTTGGCTAAGTGTCTGATTCTTGGTTTTGGCACAGGCTCTGAATCACGGTTTGTGAGTTTGAGCCTGACATTGAGCTCTGTGCTGACAGCATGGAGCATGCTTAGGATTCTTCCTCTCTCCCTCTTTCTGCGCCCCTCCCTGCCTCTCTCTCTCTCTCAAAATAAATAAATAAACTTTAAAAAATTTAAAAAGAAGAAAGAAATATGGACATTTACAAAAGGTAAGAAGCTATTGAGAATGATTGCAATGAAGCTTCTTAATCACAGATTTTATAAAGAACCTAAAGTAATTCCTGATCTAAAGGTGGGGCAGCTGTAGGAAAATGATGGGGGGGGGATTAAAGCCACATAAAAATTAAAAGAAAAAAACCACAAGAAAACTGCAACATTCTGAAAATATGGCAAGGATTATTTTGATATGAAAACAAGTATTATTTGTTGAACATTTCCTGTAAAATCGAATATCTCCATCTCTAAGGGAAGCAGCTTTGTGTCCTATTAACTGTGTGAGACAGAGAAAAATGATAATTTATTGATGGTACTTCCTCTGTGCATTCAATTAAGTATTTTTGATATAGTAACTCATCAAACTCTTACAAAAACCCTGTAAGATATATATGATGGTCTACATTTTAATGATTAGGAGACATACTAGGCTAAATATATGGTCAAATACAATATGGTAAATAATGCATGATTAGTATTTGAATGCAGTTTTTTTTATTACTTGAAAGTGTGCAGCCTAGCCAAATATTCAGAAGTTCAGCTGTAGTAAGCTCAAAGTGTATCCACCTATATTATATGTAAATTATTTGCTTGTTTTTTAAAGAAAATATTTTACTGGTCACAGAGATAGTTTAATACTTTCTCAGATAGAAGAATTTCACTTTTCATTTCTTGAAGATTTCGATACCTCCCCTAAACCCTCTCTCTCTCTCCGGCAGACAAACTCTTTGCAAAATTGAAAGTCCTTTTATATGAAACTTCCCAAATCTACCCTCATCCCAGATAGATTTCATCTATTCCATCCCTATAGTTCCATAGTATGCTTTACTGTATTACAGTGTTTTACTACCTGGTTATTAGTAATTTATTTCTCTGTGAATGCTACTTTCAATTCCATTACCCTCTGGAAGGGTAGATTTTCGGTCAGACTATATGAAACTGACATTTTTAGGTCAGAATTATGAAATAAAAATCTCAGTAGTTCATATTTACTATATCCTACTTAATTTTATACCTATCACAGGCCCTAGAATGATGGCTAATTTTTTTTATAAAAATCTGTTTATTTAACTCATACTCTGTGCCAAGAAATCCACTTGACATTTTAAACATTGTAATTTATCACCAGTGCAGCTACCTGGCCTTTTAATTGTAACACTTTTACAGATAATAACTGTGCAGCTCAAAATATTTTAGTAAAAATTAAAAATTTTCATTAGATATTGAGTCTATTAATTGTGTCTCATTCTCACAGTATTCAGTTTCCATCATTGAAGTTTACTAGATATATACTTTTTGAAAGAAACCAAGTACTTCTAAGGTGAAACAAAAGTAGGAATCATTTTGCAAGTTTCAGAATCAATTCTAAATGCTTTTGATGAAATCTGAGACATAAGTGTAAATTCATAGGAAATTTAGTTTCCATTATATGAGTTTCAGGTAAAAATCGCTGCTGTTTCTTATTCTTCAAGTTAGAAAATCTTGTTTTAACATTGTTTATCTTAATTTTACTCACCGAGGACCTCTGATGCTTGCTAATATATGCCTGTTTGATCAAATTTTAATCAGAATGGTTAGCATAATTCTGCCTTCAGTTCCCACAGTGTGTGTTTATTGTGCAAGGACATGGCCATTGCCTTCACACATCTATTGCAACTTTCTGAGTGTGTGTCCCCAAAGTCTGTTTCAAGGGTTAAAGAAAGGAATTTCTTAAAGGATTATCCCTATAAAGATATCACCTGGTCTTCCTCCCCATTACTGCGTCTTACACAAAATTGACCTCCTCGGCAGGTCTTTCTCTTCTTTCATGTCTTTTAACATGGATGTGCTGATCAGAAACCACTGAGAGAGAGTGAAAGAGAGTGAGAGAGAGAGAGAGAGAGAGAGGAGGAAGAGAAGGAGAGAGAGAGGTATACTGACTTAAGGATGGAGGATGGTCAGAGCTGATAATCCATCAGATTGCATTTGTCCTCTAGCTTCCTCATCCTAACCCGACCTTGAGCATGCCAACTATGAGATAGTAACCAGCCATGTAAAAATAATATATGACAAAAGAACTATCAAAATATATGAATACTAAAAATATGCACACTGAACACTTTCAGCTCTAATTATGCGGGTATACAAATCAGCAAAAGCAGCTGTTTGGGGGACTGCATTTCATTGACTTCAGATTAGCAAAGATTTGAAAAGACATTCATCGACTGTGACATTGTGCCTGTCTTTTTCATCCCTGAAAGACCGTTCTGTGAGACACTGTTATGATTCAAATGTCATTCACACTGGAGTAGCAGGAACAAAGCAGGCTTTCCAATAGAGGAAGATCTAATTAAGAGAATAATATTTGCTTATTGTCTGTGCCTAATTAGTTTCCCCTGTATTCCTGTTTATAAAGGTGGTTCTGTTATAATTACGGTTCAACAAGAAGTAGTTATGTAATGTGTCCTATTGTAAAAATTATAACTCAGATGCTCGAAGGTCTTCTCCCCTCTTCCTTTACACTTACCAACAGACACACACAATAGAGCTATCAAATGGTTACATTTCACTCATTACTTTTTCTTCACAGTGTGAGACACACAATAATAAGTTCAGTGCGGGGAGAAAGTACTGTTATTTCACCATTCAATGATCCCAACCTCTGCAGCATATAAGCCTGTGGATCCGGGGGGTTATTAGAAGCTCGCTGTATGTTTTCTTGCATTTTAAAAATGATACTTCTCCCTTCCTCTCCCTCACATGTGCACTTCCTGCAAAAGGATAATAAAATAGACTAAGATGAAAGTGCGTAGATGGGGGTTACAAATGTGGGCAAAGAGACTCCAATTATCGATATCCTGTGTTCTTGGAGGAGGTAAATTTGGGAAGAAAAGCAATCCCATGATTTTCTGTGCTTCCTAAGATCTCGAAAGATAATTTTGATCATGCCAATATGCTTTTACTTGTCTTTAAGAAAAGGGTGTTAAATCCAAACAGGAACCCTCTACGTCTCAACCCTGCAGAAACTCATGCCCCTCATGTCTTGTGGACAGGGGTCCACATTCTTTAACACCCTAACCTAAAACAGCTTAGGATAGCTGCAGAAGAGGGTGATGTCTGGTGCTGTTACAAGTCCCAGAACTTCATTGGCTTAACAAAAGAGAGTTTTATTTGTATTCATGAAGCTGTAAATGAGAATGTTCCTGGTCTCCAGGTGATACATCACCACGTGGAAGTTCAGGCCCCAGGCCGATTCCATTTACTGGGTTCTCAGATTTCTCTTCTAACCAAGATAGAAACAATGGACCAAAAAAAAAAAAACCCCAAAAAAACAAACTTCTTTAGAATTCTGACCCACAAGTGACAGACATCCATTAAGCTCACTTCCCATTGGCAAGAATAAAGTCACAAGACATGTGTCTGGAAACTATACTTTGTTGCTGGGCAACCTTCTCCCAGTGACAATTCCAGATTTTGAAAGAGGAATCACAAATTCTGTTGCAGAGCCAACCAGCTTTTCTGCCTTGTTCCTAAAGGAATATGGAGCAGGCTGCTTCATTATTCCTTGCCATTTCATTTGGTGAATCCTCACTCAACCTTCAAACTATGTTCAAGCATAATTTCTCTTTACAATCATCTGTGATCTGCCCAGACAAGATAAGAAATCGCCTCTTCCTTGCAGCTCTAACATCTGTAAATCTTTCTAGTGGAGTAGGTAAAATGTTTGTGCATAACTATTTAATTGTCTGTCTCTTAGGATCGTTTCTAGTATCATTTCTACTCACTTTCACTCACTCTCCTTGAGTTATTGCATCCGCCTCCGTTGCTTCATTTGTCATTTGTACGTTGATGGATTCCACACCTGTTTCTCTGGCATAATGCATTCTCTAGATTGTTGGGCTCATAATGTGAATTAGTCAGGATTCTCAGAGAAACAGAACAATAGAAAGAGAACAATATGTGAAGATATTTATTCTAATATTGGCTTCTGGAGTATAGAGTATAGAGAACCGAGATGTTCCATGATCCGCTGTCTGCACTGGAGAGACCCAGGAAAGCTTTTGGCATAGTTTGGAGGCCTGAAAGCCATAGAGCCAATATTGTATTTTCTGGTCAGAATCTGAAGGCCTGAGGCCCAGGAGCACCTACGTCAGGAGAAGACTGAGGTCACAACTCCTGCAGTCAAGCAGAGAACAAATTCAACTTCTCCTACCTTTTTGCTGTATTCAGGCCCGAAGATTGAGTGATGACTATGGACATTGGTGAGGAACATCTGCTTTCCTCAGTCCATTAATTCAAATGCTAATCTCTTTCAGAAACAGCCTCACAGACAGATGCAGGAATGATATTTAGTCTGATTCTCTGGGCATTCCTTGGCCCAGACAAGTTGTTACATAAAATTAACCATCACACAACCACACACCTACTTGGAAATACTTAATGGCAATTTATTTCTATCTGTTGCTGCATTTCAAACCATCCCAAACTTTAGTGGCATAAAGCAACCACCTTATTTAAATATTTTTTAAGTTTATTTATTTATAATGAGAGAGACAGAGACATTGTGAGTGGGAGAGGGACAGAGACAGAGAGAGAGAGAGAGGGAGAGAGAGAATCCCAAGTAGATTCCATGCTGCCGGCATAGAGCCCAACATTGAGGCTTTAACCCATGAAACCATGAGATCATGACCTGAGACAAAACCAAGAGTTGAACGCTCAGCCATCTGAGCCACCCAGGTGCCCCAAAAAGCAATCATCTTAGCATGCTTATGATTTTGTGGTTTGGACCCAGGCAGAGCACAGGAGAGGTGTCTTATCTGTGCTCCATAGTGAGTGGAGTCCTCAACTAGGGTGACTCAAATTTCCAGAGATGGATTGCTTTGATTAACTGAGTCTACGTTTGGGCCTTCAGTTCTGACTGTCATCTGCATTACTTGGTTATTTTTGTTATTTTCACCATGTTTAGAACACACAAGTTGGCTTCTTCGCTCACATACAAAAGGATGCCTAGAACAGTCTCTCAACTACATTTTTTAAAACTTTGTGAATATTGTATTTTATAACCACACAATATTCTTTTATTTTAGAACCACACAAGTTCTTCTTCCTTTATGTATGATTCCTCTAAATTATCCTAAAAAAATCAAGTCTCTTCTTCAGCTCATTTTTCACTTGTCTTATTTTAATGTAGTGAGCTTGAAGAAGCTAATTGCCATGTTTTAATGTTTTGCCTATAAAATGCCTAGCCAGATCCATGAGTCTATTGGGCACCCTTTCCCTTTTCCACATTTCCTCAGGCTGCAGTATTGCCAAACATTCTGCTACTACATAGGAAGTGTCTCTCATTTTTCTTTTTTCTTTTTTTTTTTTCTTTTATTCCCCAGTCCCTAGACGTATTTCCCTCATTGTCTTTCAGGACCTCCTCAACGGGCTTCTTAAGAAAATTCTGGCCTCCATCCACCATTTCAAAGTCAGCACCACAAGCTTTAAATTTTTATTGCAGTGTCATATCACTCGCAGATAACTGAATTTTGTTACGGTTAACTGTGGCCTTCTTACAAGATACTCCACATTAAGTGCATAAAGCAGTGACTGTTTTGTTACGCTGGTGCTTTATTTTGATTAGGAATTTGGGTAGTACATGGTACGGATGGCTTCTCTCTGCTCTGCAATTACTTGGACCGTAAGCTGGGATGGCTCAATTAGTTGGAGGTGGCTGAGACAACTTGATGAAAGCCCCAATCCTTTAAACTTACACCTTTAACACATCCTTTGGTCTCTATTTATATTCTCTCTAACTAGGTAGAGATCCCCTTCCATCTCACTAAATATATGTAGGTTTCCCCTGATATCCTGGACTTCCTTTTAATAGCATTACTTATTTTACAGGGAAAAAAAGAAAAAAAAAACCATAACTTTGTCTTGCTTCTCTATCTCATAAAACTGAAATCTCCTGAAGGGAGAGATCATATCCTTCTTGTTTACCATCATATCTTCACCACAATACATGATCTGTTACATGCCAGGTACTCAATAAATATTTAATGAATTTTGAAGCCATCAATTGTTTTTTAGTTCCCACTAGAAAACAGAATTATCTCCATGGCAGTTCATCTCAGTGACATAGTTGTATATTTGTCCAGATCTAAACCTAGGTAGAATTTATCCAAGATATATTAAGACAAGTTAGCCAGAGGGAAACACAAGTCATGATTTATAGTGAGGAGACAAATGTTTTAACGAGTAAGATAGTACTCAGAATATAATCTGAAAGACATTGCAAAGCCAGAGAGAATGAATCACAATTTCAAAAGGTGGGATGAAAGTGACATTGCCAAAAAACAGAAACAGAACAAAACACTGAAGCTAATGGTTTGGTACTAAGGCTTTGGATAGATGCATTGCACCGTCTGGTTTTGCTTGAGGAAAGGAAGTCACAGATATGACAACTTAAGCGAGTGTTTTAGACTATTCTGAATTAATTGCAAGCTATAATGAGCAACCTAGCATTTCCATTATCATCTCTTCCACGTAAATATCTTGGTAAGTGAGCACCTAGAAAGTTACCCATTTGTCTCTGAGAACATTTACTAAAACGTTCATGGGGGTTTATACTGGTGTTGGGATGTAGTTGGTTGGAAATGTTAGGAGGAAAGACATTAACAGAAGTCGAAGAAAGCCATCAATGATGAAAAATAATGGATGATGATATTTAGATAAACTCTCAGCTATTGCTATTTTCCCGTAATTATTAGAAGACATTTATATTTAATCAGTTAGTACTCAATTTCAAGAAAAGTGCATCTGATAATTATAGAATTGGACTTAGGTCTGTTGGACATAGAAAGTTCCTTTGTCAACAGTGATATGAAAGCCATACTGTATAGTCTCTTGGTTTTAGATTCTGTGTCTTTTGCTCAAACACTTTAACATGTACTCTAATACAGCAGATACCCCTTAACCTGAGTCCTTATGTGGAAGAGCTCTCTCGATTCACCTGTGGCTTCTCTGCTCAATTGAAACCTTGTGTTAGTGAGAACTTATGCAGTGCTCGGTCTCTATACCATGAGTGAGATGGGCTCATTTCCCTAGGCATAGACTGAACTTCTAAATTCACATATTCTGTCATTATGTTTACCAAAAAATAGTGTCATCCTCAATATTCTAGCTCATGATTTGGACTATATATAGTAAAAATTAAGTGAAAAAGGGACCTCCTGGAAACCGTGGGATAACAGAGTCTTCTTCAATCAGAATCTCTTCATATTTCCTCTGAAATACCATACCAATCAACAGGAGAGATCAAATAAAATCACCCATCACCCATACTTGCCACATAAGTATAGTACATAGAATTCTACAGTCCTCAAGTTATAATAATTAAGAAAATACATATAAAACACCAGTAAGTTTAGCTCCAGACCTCATACTGAAATAAAGCCATACAGAGACTCTAAAAGTAGGAGAAGGTAGCCAATGTCCACCAATATAGAGTTAAGATACAAGCCACCATAAGAGGTAAAAAAGGAGGACAGACCATTCCACACCAATAGGGGAAATAAGAAGAACACATCTGATCAGTGGATAGTGATACTTGATATTGTGGAGTTAAAAGAAAGTAGTTATAAAATGTGTGAGAACAGAATAAACAGTATCAGGAAGAGTTGGGCTTGGAAACTAGAGGTGAGGAGAGTGAGAGAGAGAGAGAGAGAGAAAGGCAGAAGGAGAGAGGAAACCACAAAGTCAGAAGAAATACTAGTACCTCCTCTAAAGAGTATTATTTCTTAATGGTCTATGCTTCACTGTGCCAAAAGAAAGAGACACTTTGAGAGACCTTGTGAGTCACTAAAACTCTACTCTGTCAATATAAAATCACCTGTAATGACTTGTCCAGTATAATATAAAATATTGGAAAATGTATAAAAGATGCCTAATCAGATCTATTGTGTAAATTTAATATAAGAACGTTGAACACTAGAAAGTTCTCAGTTGATGAAAAAATTACCTCTCTAAAAATACTCCACCTCAAAACAGAAGTAAGCTTCCATAATATCTCAAATTGAACTAAATATCTTTCAGTATATCTTTAAAGTAGAAAGAAAACCACCTCAAGTCATGGATATATAGACTCAGAAATGGACAAAAAAAGAAAGATGCAATATGAAAATTAAACTTAGAAAATAAAAATGAAAGACAGTGGAAAAATATGAAACAAATTTATAAGGAAAGAAAAATCACAAGCATGCCTGTTTTCCAGGAGAAACAACTGAAAATTTCATTTAAAAATTAGATGAAATTAGCTAAAGCAACCAAACAGTGATGGAGATAAAAGCTTGCTGAGGATGGGGCGTCTGGGTAGCTCAGTCAGCTGAACAACCAACTTCAGCTCAGGTCATGATCTCACCACTCTTGGGTTCAAGCCCTGCATCAGGCTCTGTGTTGACAACTCAGAGCCTGGGAACTGCTTTGGATTCTGTATCTCCCACTCTCTCTGCCCTTCCCCCACTCACATTCTGTCTCTGTCTCTCTCTCAAAAATTAATAAATACATTTTTAAAAAGATTGCTGAGGATGATCCATCCTTGAAGAATTAAAAACAAAACTGTAGGGGCGCCTGGGTGGCTCAGTTGGTTAAGCATCCAACTTTGGCTTAGGTCATGATCTCACAGTTCATGTGTTTAAGCCCCACATCGGGCTCTGTGCTGACAGTTCAGAGCCGGGAGCTTATCTTCAGATTCTTTCTCTCCCTCTCTCTCTGTCCCTCCCCTGCTTAAACTGTCTCTTTCAAAAAATAAATAAAACATCATTAAAAAACTGTAAATGAGAACTAATACTTAAAGTTGAGATGCAAGAAAATTTGGGAGTTTCAAAAGCAGATAGGAATATGTGTATTTAAAAGTATACTGTGTACATGGAAAAATTGATCCATAGATCAACTCTGAGAGATAACCTAGCAAAAATATCAGACTCAAAAAATTCTAAGTAGCTGAGGTAGTGGGGACCACTTGAAATTCCAAAAGTTATATTCTCAAAAAAAAGGAAGACTGAAAAAGCAAACAACCTCGCAAAACTCATCCCTTTAGCATCGTTAGAGGACAGAGAACTTCAGTTACCTAGTTTATATAAAACAAACAAGAACAGAGAGACTGGTATGAGAGGCTACTGCTGTCCAAATCTCAGACAACTTGTCTTCAACAACTGTAATGAGAGTAATAGATTATAATACATAGCAATATTCAAAATTTACCCAAAATGCCCTGTTTCCTTCAGGGGAGGGTTTAACTACCAGGAAACAAATATTGGAAGTCTCTTTCATTTCCATCCCTTTGCTTCCTGCAGGTCACATGCCCTCCTGCAGGCTTTCTTGTTATGCCTCATAACCTTGAGGAAATCAAAAATCTTCTGCTCACAGCCAGGTGAAAGGATGCCAAATCTGTCAAGGCCAAGAAAAATTGGATAATGTGAAATTTAAATCTTGATGTAGTAGAAAATTTGTATCATGTTTATCACAGACAAAAAGAAAGCAGAGAATCTGAGGCACTCCCTGCCCCCAGTTTTGTCAGTGAAGGAGCAGAAATGAACCAGACACACAAATTTGAACTGTATTAATTGTTTAACTAAGAGGAAGGGAGGGAGGGAGGGAGGGAGAAAGAAAGGGGAAAAAAGGAGGTGAAAATGAGGAAACTTTTTTCACTGATAAGAATGTCAGCTAGTAACCGTTTAAGGGATGATATAATTTTTAAAATCACCATTGTGCAATTACCAGTGTAGTAATTATGTAGGCAGTGATTATCAACCAATGTTATATGCTTAAATAAAATCTTTTTGGGAAAGAGAATATTTACAATCTTCCACTGTATAACCTCACACTAAACCCCTTTAATTGTAGACTTTTCAAAATATCACACTATAGTATAACCTTTAATTGTGAAAGATATCTTTCCTATCTTCAAATGGAAAGATCTGTCAGACACCACCTGAACCGCGTGATTTAATAGTGAGAACAGTTGATGTCATCTTGTACATTTTTGGCCAAAATTTGGGGCTTGACACTTTGAGAATTATAAAACCAGCATAGAAATTTCAAAAATAAAGAAAATAAGTCTCAGTTGAGATCTGAGAGACAAACGTAAGCCTTTCTAGTTATGAGCTATTATACACCGGCCAGGCCAATGCAAAGACTTTGAGAAGGTCTCCACTAGGTAGCTGTGATCCTCAGATGGTCTCCGAGGGGCTGTAATCTAGATACTTGAAAATCTTTGTGACCATCATTCCTAATATGCTGAAGTAGCATAAGCCTCTGTCCAGACAAGAGATTATAAGAAAATATTACCTTTTTAAAAAATTTAGTGTTTGTTTTTGAGAGAGAAAGACGCAGGGGAGGGGCAGAGAGAGCGGGGGACACAGAATCCAAGGCAGACTCCAGGCTCTGAGCCATCAGCAATGAACTTGATGCGGGGCTCACACCCCCAGATGACAAGGTCATGACCTGAGCTAAGGTTGGACATTTCGCTGTCCGAGCCACACAGGTGCCCCTAAGAAAATATTACTTAACTAATATTTACCCTTGATGGATATCCCCTGCCTCTCCTCACATCCTGAGCCTCAAGGACACAAGGGTGATGGTTTTCTTCTCTTTTACCACAATCACTGACTACAATCCCTGCATCCACACATTTACTCAATCACTGTTGATATGAATTGAATTCTAATTAGTAGATCACACATACACCCAACAGTATTAGGAGATACTAAGCACAAATCACATAGTTCTTCTCCCTCCAATTTTATTTTCTCCAAACTACTTCTGGAGAAGTATTTTCTCTGTACTCTCAGCTACTTCAACATCAAATTTTCAGGGTTCTCAGTCAATACATAACTAATTTATGAATCTTCTTTGAGTCGTGACGGTTCTATGTGGTAAAGAATTTCTCTTTTTTTCTATATTAACTATAGACTACAATATGAAGTGTTTCATTTTTTATATTTAAAAAATGTAAAAATAAATAAATAAATGTAGCCAATGAGGGACTTCTGGGTGAGTCAGTGAGTCAGTCAGTTAAGCATTTGACTCTTGATCTCAGCTCTGGTCTTGACCTCAGGGTCATGGGTTGAAACCCTGCATTGGGCTCCATGCTGGCTATGAAGCCTGCTTAAAAAAAATTGTAGAGAAAAACATGGATTTCTCTAGTATCTAGCCTTCCATGTATAAACAGTATGTACGTTTGAAATCTCTGGGTCTTATGTTTAACTCAGATTTAAGGCTATAAATCTTTTTTCTTTTTACTTTAAATTTTTTTTCTTTTGAGAGATAGAATAGAGGGGGAGGGGGAAGGGAGGCAGAGAACCCAAAGCAGGTTCCACACCCAGCATGGAGCCTGAGGCACAGCCCAGTCTCAGAACCTGAAGCTGAAATCATGGGTTGGACACTTAACAGATGAAGCCACCCAGGCTCCTGAAGGCTATAAATCTTAATGATCAAATTATAAAGGTATTCAGTTCATCTTCGTGGCTAGGAAAGGAAACTTTATAAGAAAATGAGAGCAAATTGGACATCTATGCTGTAGACGTGCTTTGCATAATCATAACACCTCAGTGAAGGAGACCCCACGGCTCTAATTTTCTCGATGAAGAAACAGCAATTGTGAAAAATTCAGTATTTCCTTCTTGATCACATAAAGATAACTGAATAATTTAAGCTCCAATTCTGGTATAGTCTCTCATCTTTCTACCATACCACTGACATGTTGGTAAGGTAGCCATTGTGAAGTTGGAATTCTACTCCTGTTCTGTTTTTAAATTTTTCCTTTAAAGTTTATTATTTTCAAGAGAGAGAATGAGAGCACGGGAGGTGCAGAGAGAGGATCCAAAGCCAGCTCTGAGCTGACAGCAGAGAGCCCAATGTGGGGCTTGAACTCACAAACCTGAAATCAGACGGAAGTTTGACCTGAGTCAAAGTGGGAAGCTTAACTGACTGAGCTACCCAGGTGCCCCTCTACTCTTGTTCCGAGTGTATGCTCTTACCACAGACTGGCGCGTGTGTGATCACATACACACTTTAAAGTCCCCTTATATACATATATCTGTATATTTTCATTTGTTGAATAAGTAAAATGCTTGGAGCCCATACTCTAGTATTGTTAGATGTTATAACTGTAGATTGTTGTGGAGGATAGTTCCAGTATCTTCATTCCATTGCAGAAAGTTCTAGGCCACATCCTTCAAGAGATGATCCTCCTTCCTCATCCTCAGCTGGGAGGACCCCTGTGTTCCCTGGCTCATAGATCTCCCCCAAATTGTTGTAATCTCACATTTGTAACGGCATCTCTAACTGCTGGAGTCACAGTGAGAAGCAGCTGATACAGATAAATTACCAAGATAACCTTTGGGTGACGTTGTTAACATGATTGATAGGAGTCATTATGTAAGTTAGAGATCATTATTTTTTATTGGCAAAGTGGGATTTTCCCAACAAGCCACGAGCAGGCTCTGCGATGGAGAGAAGTTTTTTTTTTTAGAGACTGTGTGTCGTCCATCCAGCGCCTGGACTCCTGAAAGTGAAGACATCACAGCTAAGAGCCAGGAAATAATGGTGTACAAAAGGAGTTCTCAGACTTCGGTGGACATCAGAATGATCTGGAGCCTTCGTAAATCATGTTGCTAGAATTCCTGACTCAGCAGGTCTGCAGTTGGAGGCGAGAATTTGCATTTCTAATAAATTCCCAGATCACGCTGAGGCTGCTGATTCCAGACCGACACTCTGAAAGCCACTACGTGGTGGAGAATAATGTTTGGTTTAGTGTACAGGCTCTAGAGTCACAGCCCGAGGAATGAAACATCGCTCTTTCCCTGAGGGCTTCAGGCAGGTTTATTAACCACTTGGACCATAGTTTCTGCATCTGTTATACAGCAGAAAAGGAGGATAAGTGATGAAAGCACACAGCACCACGCCAGGGCATATAAAGACTTTAATAAGCAGTAGTTGCTCCTCTTGAACTCTAGGTATTTCTTGCTCCCGACTCTCATGAACGCAATGAGATGGCTCTGAAAATGTACAGGGTCTGCCCTCAGGGCACTGGCAAGGGAAACACCTTCAGGAAATGCTTACCAATATAGTCACCAAATTCTAGAGCTGATAGAGAGTTATTTTCCCCATCTTAATTTCAACAATGAGGAAATTAAAATTCAGGAAAATAAAGTCACAGCATGACCCAGCTGGGCCTCAGGCATTTCCCCCGCCCAGAGAATCAGTTGCCTACTTGAGCTAGTCAGTAGAACAAGTGTGAATGTGCCAGATTGGCTGTAAATCGGGGGAAAATGATTTCTTTTTCTCTTGTATAATTAAATTTCTAAGGTTTTTCTTTCCATCCTGCTGGCTGTAGAGGAAAGAACACCTCAACTCACACTGTCTTGTTGGCGGCACAAATTAGCCTATGGCCGTTTCTCCTTAAGGAATGTACAACTTACTATTAGGGCAGAGTAAGGGATAAAATCCTACAAATATGGATAATTGCCAAAGGATCAAAGTGCTTACATTTTCAGTTATTTTATTCGCCCTTTCTGAGCTGGAACTTGTAATCCCTGATGGCTTGCTTCTGGTCACTCTTTTCTTTTTGCGCCCAAATTCTTCTCTCCCTTGTAAAGCGTATCCTCTGCCTTCCTTTACCAAGCACCATGTGAAAACCTTAGTTAAGGGAGAAGTTCTGGGAAATGCCAGGCTTTCCCTGAGCTTTGAAAACATTTCTGTCTGTGGAAAAGGAGAGCTACATAATCAATCTTTAACATTTTTTTAAGTGTTTATTTGTTTTTAAGAGAGAGAGAGACAGAGTGTGAGCAGGAGAGGGGCAGAGAGAGAGGGAAACACAGAATCTGAAACAGGGTCCAGGCTCTGAGCTCAGTGCAGGGCTCAAATCCATGGTCTGAGAGAAAATGGCCTGAGCCAAAGTCAGATGCTTAACTGACTGAGCCACCCAGGGGCCCCTGTAATCAGTCTCATCTATAGTTTCGCTAGGGCTCTCAGGAAGGTTGGGACCAAATGTGCAACCCAGTTACAGCAATTTTGTAAGGCATCATGGTTATGGTTTGTTTATGTCTTATTTTGTCATTTCATTTGATCTCCAGCCTCTCATCAAACTTGTCATTTATCAGACTTGAGGTTTTGCTTAAAACTTACTATACATGTATTTCATTTAAGCTACGTGCCCAAAATCTGTTGTGAAATACAGTTAGCTTAGACTTGCCTTTAGTCAGAACTCTTCATTTCGTGTTAAACATGTAATGTTCTGTTGGAAAGTCATGAGGAAATTGCTTTTGTCAAATTAAGATCTCAAGATTTCCCAAAGTTCCATTCCATTGGAAAAGGTACAGAATACTAAGCAGAATCAGCATATAAAAAACCGTATACTGTAATGTAATGTTTATACATGTTCTATTGAGATTTCTTCCTTTAAAATGATGAAAATTCAAGTGCTGGCTACTGTGTGTGTGTGTGTGTGTGTGTGTGTGTGTGTGTGTGAGAGAGAGAGAGAGAGAGAGAGAGAGAGAGAGAGAGAGAGGCAGAGAGACAGAGACAGAGAGACAGAGAGACAGAGAAGCTCAGCTGAGCCACCCAAAGTTGGAGTAGTTGATCAAACAAGACAAAAAAATGAGAGTAAGAGTCAAGGCTTTCCTCACTTTTTGCGGTAGTATAAACAAGAGGCTGAACTGGAGACAGGGCTGGCTCCCCTCCTGTCCCATTTCCTTCTGGGGAACAGCATGTAGATAGAGGATCACAGGATTCAGCACAGACATAGGAGTTGTCCCACTACTGAGGCAGCCCCGGACTAAAGGCTTCAACAGTGTTGGGGACTCAGAGGCTAGGGAAAGGTGGAAGAGGCAGTGCTAGGAGGGGAAAAGTACTAAGCTCAAGTGGGACGGAAATGTCTTCAAGATTTCCACTGATAAGGAGGTCTCAGCAGAGGTACCTGAGGAGGACCTTGGTCAAACACCCAGATGGATCTAGGAATGCAGCCCCCTGGGCTAACCATGCAAATACGTGTGAGGACATGGCTAACCAAATGGCGGGGTGTCCTTGACTCCAGCTCCTCTTAGAGACTATAATTCAGTGACTCTACACCAAGTGCAATAAGGGGAGGGAAGCTTTCCCTTGTGAGAACTGCCAAGTAAAGCTTTGCAATTGCCTATTGTTGGGGCTGAAAGATCACACAGAAGTTTTCAATCAGGATCAGTGTGTGTGTTGGGGGGGGAGGTTGGTGTGGATGTGTGGGTGTGCGCACACATGCATGTATTTGTGACTTACTTAACATAACTATTTTTCCTTCAGAGCATCACAATGTGTTTTATAGATTGGGAAGAAAATACTACTGGCACTATTTAGTTGGGAAAAGCTCTAGCTAGGGGAACAGACAACATAATCTAGGGGAAACTTCCCACTGAATTTCTCAAAGTAGCATAGCTGGATGTACTGAAGGAATTCTGACTGCTCCAGGGATATTTTTCAGCCATATAAAAGTCAACATTTAACCTCCTCTAAATTGAACCTTTCCTTTGAAAAGAGAATGTGATGATTATCTAAGTGCAGTTTGTCTAAGTGGAATGTTGCAAGCTCAAATTTCCTGTTTATTGGTTATAAATGACGTCCCTTATTTATGCTTATCCAGTAGCCAGGCACATTTATGGGAGCTACCTAGCCTCAGTCTTGTAATTTGTGATGAATCTACACACAGCCGGAGAGGTGGTCATGTGACCAAGGTTGGTACAATCAGAGTATTGCATCCCTTGTTCCTAACGGTTCATTAAGGAATCGCCCAATCACAGCTAAACAATGATCGTCAAAGTTAACTATGGGACTCTTTCTGGTACCACAGAGAAAATACTGCTTTTTCCTGCCAAACCTGGAAGGATCTAAGCATGGCTCTCAAGAGAGCAGTAGTGGGGCATCATGTCCATACCTTATTCTTATTTTCTTGAGAATGAAAACCACAGAAGAAGGGCAGTGGTTTGGAAGGAAAATAACAGACACAGAGACAGAAATGGGTTTTTGGTATAATGAATGATACAAGCCCATTTGAACTTTAATAAATACATTTTGGAAACGAAGAAAATAAATTTGTTTGAAACCAGAATGTGAATTTTTGTTGCCAATAATTGATAAGCTACTGACTAATATACTTGTTATGTTCCTTAAACAACCTAATTAGGAAATTTCTCACTGTCAGTTTTGCTTGGCATCACATAGAAACTGAAATCAGTGTCACTTTGCAGTAAAAGTTATTTCAAATAATGCTTTATTTGTTTGATAGTGTTATTTGCCACTTAGTTCTTTTTAGAAGATGTAATTGTATGATATTCCTGCTTTTATATTTTCTTCTTTGTTAGTGATACATTTTCTCTCAATTAATCAAACTGCAACATTATCAAAATTTTCACATACCGAATGGGAAATTTCCACACATCTCAATAACTATTTTGGACACTTGCAGCTAAGCACATTAAGATGCTTATTAGTGGAGAGTTGTGGAATGAGCCTCAATTAGTGAATTAGACTGTATTCATTACACTTCACCAAATGCTCATTAACAGATTGTTTGATATTTTTTTCCTGCCCATGCTAAATAAAAGGAGGGGGGGGCTAGCTTGGCTTAGCAGCAATATGGAAATAGTATCATATACTAGCCCGTTTGCTTACAGCTGCCTGGAGTAAGGAGTGCTTACAGCCTTTATCAGTAAGACTGGACTTGAACTAGGTATTAGAAAGAAGGGCTAATTCTCCCATGTCACTAGGGAGACCACTGGGCATATTTTTTTTTTTTATAAAAGTTTTTGTTTCTATTTTAAAAATGGCAGGTCCATTTTTGGGAAAACAGAACTCCTCTGACAGTTCATTTTGGCTCAAGGATACCATGATTTCTTGCCAAACCTTTTTTTAGGATGCATAACAATCTAGGATGCTTCCGTCCAACTTTCCCTCACTTTCCTTTTCACTCAGGGACAGAATTCTATTTGGTCTGCTGTGTGCCTAAGCCTTCCCAAACCCCTCTCCGTTTGGTCCCACACAGGTCTTTCCCCTAAAATCTTTGCATGTTTAATTTCACCTTGGTGTCTGCTTCTTAGAAGATCTGGACTAATACAATAAGCAAGGAAGTTTATCAAACAAAGAAAAAACACCTAGACAATCTCTGCAATTAAAATTACACACCTCTGAAAGATAGGGTGAAAAATGGAAGAGAAGTTTGCAAGTGTGTTATGGAAAAATTAGGTCTCCATGGTCATCTCTGCTTACCCAGAAGCCAGGGAATAAGTACCCAGCGGAAAATCTGAAGCATATTTGAGCATCAGTACAAGTACAGTACAGTACAGGACTAATTTAGCTGGTAAAAATAGGGAAATTAAGTACAGGTTTACCTAATGATACAGGATATTTACAAACCTCTCCTACTTGATTCACCAAGTGGAAGTTTCTTCTCTTTGGCCAAATAACCAGTATAAGAAAAGTAACTTTGAATGCTGAGTTAGAATTTCTGCTTTTAAAAGGCCAGTTGCACTTTTTAAATACCCTGACAATGAGGCCTGCCAGCTATAAAACTCGATCTTGGTATCAATTTTCTAGTGTCTCCCTTTTTTAAGAGAACTGAAGAGCACATCATCACCAGACATTTGAGAAAATCCTTTAAAATTAAAGTCACCAGTGTAACAACAACAACAAAACCAAAAAAGGGAAATATAGAGGAAATAGAAAATGGCTTACAGAATTACACAGAGAAAATAGAAAATAGGGAAAAAATAGAAAAATGGAAATTAATGAAATCATCAAAATTTGCACTTGGTATTTTCAAAATGGTAAGAGTATTGAAAGATACAACTGAACCTATGTTTCACAAAATAGAACAAAAAGAAAAAGCAGTGAATGTTGGAACTTATAGATTGGTTATAATTTTTATTTATTAAACTTTCTCAACCATTAAGAATCTCACCATATGAGACAACAGATAAAATAGAAGAGAACAGGGGCCCCTGAGTGACTTGTCAGTTAAGCATCTGACTTTGGCTCAGGTCATGATCCACAGTTTGTGGGTTTAAACCCTGCATTGGGCTCTGTGCTGACAGCTCAGAGCCTGGAGCCTGTTTCAGATTCTGTGTCTCCCTCTCTCTCTTCCGCTTGCCCCCTTGGTCTTTGTCTCTCTCAAAATTAAATAAACATTAAAAATTAAAATTAAAAATAAAAAATAGAAGGGAATAAATTATTGGTGAAATAATATAAAAATACCATAAGTAAAGAACATGATTTTCAAGACAAGAGGGACCTCTGAGTGGCAAATTAATGGCAAGTATATTAATGTAACTAGCTCTGAGAACTTTCTGTAAAATGAAATAAGTCACATGCAAACACTATAGTTTCAGTTAGTATCAGACTTAATAATTGCAATGGAATCATGCCTCCATTATGTTGTATAAAAATATTTCCAACTGAATTCCCATACCCAACAAAATTAACTCTCAATTATATTATTTTTCTTATTTTAGAGTTTTTCCCAGAAATTGTCATAAATTCTAGCACTTCTTAAAAATAAATTGCCAAAAGGGAATTTTCTATAAAAAATTCAGTTAAGAATATAAGAGATATTTTATATGACTTTATAGAGATCATGTGAATTGATTTTAATATTTCAAAATAGAATTTCTCAGTCCCCATGATTAAGCACATTCTGTAACTTTGCAGTGTCGGGAGTGATGGTGATTCAGGCTTCATCTTGCCCTTTCCTGGGAGCCTGGAACAGTGACTCTCCTTTCTGCAGGGAAGATCAAACATGACGCATAGTAATACTGGACACTGAAATGTCACAGAGCCCTCAGCTACTCCTTGTCACTGTAAGGATGTATTTTTTCCCCTTCCAAGATTAAACAAAACAAATCCTTTCAGAGAGTTTAGCTTCTGATGAGGATTGTTCTGAGTATATAAACTTAAAGCAGTTTAGTCCCTATCAAGTATATACATTTTTGTTACATGCTGTGAATACTGAAAAGTGATGATGTGGTTAATTTATTAGTTCAAAAGTTGCAAACCACCTTTAATCCTAGATATTATGTATATGTTTGCTTATATTTAACATTATGAAACTAAAATTTTAGCATTGTTATGAGTGTCATATTTAAATGTCATAGGAGTATAGAACAAAAGAGATTGTGAAAAAATGTTTTAAAATGTAACAATAGGGGTGCTTGGGTGGCTCAGTAGGTTAGGTGGCTGACTTCAGCTCAGGTCATGATCCCCCAGTTTGTGAGTTCAAGCCCCGCATTGGGCTCTGTGCTGCCAGCTCAGAGCCTGGAGTCTGCTTCAGATTCTGTGTCTTCCTTTCTCACTGTCCCACCCCCGCTCATGCTCTCTCTCTCTCTCAAAAATAAATAAACATTTAAAAACTTAAAAAAAGAGGGTCAGTTTAAGCCGATAGACTGGATCTGGGTCACCTCACCGGGTTGAGGGTTTTTCTGAGTTGGCCTACTTAATTCCAGAGAGATACCTGAAACTTTAATAGGGGCTGATCCCCATTTTTAAATATCATCCTCACAGACTAACAAGCCTGAGATCCAACAACAAATATTCAAAGACACTCAGAACTAGAATAACATTTACAGTAGTGCATTGCTGAAACATAGACTCTGACTCCTGAGATGAGATCTCCAGCCCTGCTCGAGCCACACCCCGGAAGCTGGCTGGTCTAGCACAGTAGAAGCCTGAGGAATCATCGGTCCAATAATATAAACTGTCCTGCCTCTTTGCCATCGGACTGGCAAATATTGCCCCAGAGAGCTGGGGAAACAGCAAAAGTTCCTGATAGGGTGTTCTGTTGGTATTAATTGCCTCTGATCTGGGCATGGGATTTCAACACAGCAAAAGGTAAGGGGAGCCTGCGCCTCTACCGCCAGACTCTAATGGGGGGTCCTCAAGCGGCCACTAGATGGCCCACCGATTTGGCTAAGGTTAGTAATATAGAAAGAACCATGGAGGCGTACTGCACTTATACGCCCAAGGATCCTGAGAAATGAGGAAACAAATTGGCTGTCATTCTTCCTTTTGTAAACCAGGCAGCACCAGATATTAGAAATCCTAAAAGAGACCCTTACCAAATTAGCCATGGAGACTGGCAGAAATTGGGTAGTTCTCCTTTCCTATGCCCTTTGCAGGGTAAGAAATTCCCCTTACACCAAGGAGGGCTATGCCAGGCTTTAGGGGTACAATGGTAACTCAGCTGACCCAGGATTGGGTCAGTTACAAGACAGAGCGGGGAATGTAAGAACATGAGTCTGAACCTAGCAGACGCCATGATAGGCTTTAAGTTTCCCCTCTAAACTAGGTCTAAAG